>NC_135764.1:28026639-28340280 GCF_052425735.1 Oculina patagonica | reverse complement strand
AAATCTCTTCACTTAGGCCTTAGGACAGCCATGCTTGCGGGTGAAAGGACGGAGTCATGCCATTTATTTAGGGCGAAAATCCCTTCGGCCTTCGCGTGGTTTAACAAATATTATCGCTTTAAAAATCATCCCGTAATTGAGGAAGCTTTATTTTGTCATTTATTAAAAAAACAATCGCTGTCATTAGCTATACAGGATACAGAAATTCGATACCATAAATCTGAGACGTCTATAGACACATCAGTTACAGCAGTAACTTCGAAATTCGTGTTCCTCGACAGAAGCAAAGAGCTTCAATTTGTACATTTTTGATTGAAATATTCTCTCTAGCTCAGTTACGCTTAGAGGAGAAAGTATGGAAACAATTTATCAAGCAGTGTTGTGCATACTTGTATTCTGCCACCAAACATGGTCACGAGAAGGTGAGGAAATGATTACTGTTCTTACTGAACAAGGAAACTACAGTTGAATCCCGATAACTCGAACCTTCAGGGGAAATCGAAAGAGATTCGAGATATCGGGAATTCGAGTTATCGAGGGAAAAATTAGTAAGAAAATGACCTGAAGGGGAATCGAAAAAGGTTCGAGTTAGCGGGAGTTCGAGTTACTGAGGGTTCGAGTTATCGGGATTAAACTGTAACACTGTTCTTCCCAGTTGTTTCTACCTCAAAACCCGTGCGAAAAATAACAGAAAAATCAACAATAACGGAGAAGTGTTTAATAACTTAGCGGGTAAACACTGACTTGTCTTAACCTGGATATATGAGTTATAATCTTAGGTCAAAAATAAGACTGAAGTGTCTAAGAGAGATTTAATACATTGCATGCAACATGGCACGATTCTAACTGTTGTTTAAGTTTAAGATAAATTGTACGTTTGGGAATGTACGGAAAAATAAACTCCTTCACTTACATAAAGTTTGAGTTTACTAGTATTATATTTATCAATCAGTAATTAAGGATAGCCTGCGTAGCAATTGCAGCCGTTCCTGTTCGAACGAAGAGCTTTTTCTGGCGCGGCCAGAATGTGGATGTTACAATGGCATCACACACAATCCTTCTTGCTTAAGTAGCCAGCGATGTAAAATATAAGAAAATGTAAGAAGTGAAAAAATATCCATACAATAATCCTATAAGTTTCATTGTGATTACTTTAATATTTTGGAAGTTACATAGGGGGAGGGGGGGGGGCATCTGAAGCCCCCCGGTCAGAGAAGGTCCAAAAAATTCTCAAACTCCCCGATTTTTCAAACCATTTTTTTTTTCCTTCGAGATTCGAGGAATCAGGATCAAGAATGATTTTCTAACAAAAGCATAAAAGCATACCCGACAATGCTGAAAGGTGTCATGGGTGTTGGTAGTTCCCGCGTTGCTCGACCGATGTTCATGATGTTTCAGCAGTATGGAACTTGAAAGAAAAATCATTAATTTTGATGAATACAGCATTGATGACTTCGTCTTCCAACAAACGTAATGCATTTCGGCATTGTCGCGTACACTGAGGCCATTTTTTTTTTCGAAACAGCTGTGTTTAGCTAGACGTCTACAACCCCGAGCAAATTCGCGTAGAAACCAAGTTAACTAAAAGGAAAGATGACTTGTCAAATTCTAAAATTTAAAATTACCGGTGATCCGGTCTAACACCGCTTTCTTCCAAGATAAATACAATTCTCTCAAAAGCCGCTCTGTTTTGTTACGGTATCGGTGAAAAACGAGGCTTATAATAACGCTCACATCGTTCTTGAAATTTGACTGGATCGCCTTCAAAACATTTGTCCGTTCCACATTAATGTTTTCTGAGAAATATACGGTGAGATTCCGAGAATTTACTTGCGAGCTTTCGCCGCCATATTGGATTTGCGACATATACAAGTGCTTGTTTTTAAAAAGAAGACAAAATGCTCAGTCTGCAGTCTAACGACTTTCAACTTGAATTTTTTTCTCTGTGTCAAGACAAATAACTACTTCAGATATCTATGGCGTCAATACGTGAGATAACTAAAAATAAAAGAGAAGAAACCTTGAGGGAAATCACCAACGCGAAAAGCTACTGTGACCTTTTGCCGTCGAAAACGTGCGTTGAAAACTTCAAACGTGACCTCGGGGCCTGATCACGTGATTCCTAGACGTTTGCAGTTTGACGTTTAAAGCCGTAAACCTGATGCTAAATGTCTCCATAAGGAGAATCCAATTTCCTTTTATAGTGTGATTACGTGTTCGAATATGATTATACCTTATTACCACAGTTTTATTAACATATGTCTTTAAACATGCGTTTGTAGAAAAATGCAACAATAAGCTTGGAATGGAAAGCAAAAGAATTCCAAACGAAAACATTACAGCATCTTCTGCCAAAAGTGCCGATCACTCTCCTTTCTTTGCACGAGTGGACGGCCCGAAGGCCTGGTGCTCAGCGCCAGAAGATGAATCACCATACCTACAAATCCTATTGGACGAGGAAAAGTTCATAACGGCGATAACAACTCAGGGAAGTATTTTCGATTTGTGTTGGGCACGAAAATACAAAGTCGAGTACTTCGAGAAAGGAAAATGGAAACCTTACAGACAGGTATGACTGGAAATAATCTATGATTTTAATGATCTTTTAATGTTTTGTGATGTGAATGGGAGTGGACTTATAAAGCATTGTGGCTTTTTGTACTTTTGAAGGAAAGAGATTGGCGAATGCTTTTTTTCCTATTAACCATTAGTCAAGGAAAAGCTTCTGAAACCATAGATTTCAAACAAGAGTGTAAGCGATCTCTTAAGCACAAAGAATAGCATAATTAGTAGGCTTCCTCCATTTAATTTTCGTCAAAAGACTTCCCTGCGATGATATCAATTATTTTAGGTTTAGCCCTGTTATGAGTGAAAGTACACATATGAGGCTCGGCTTGCGAAAGCAAAATCTTCGAACTTAATAATTTTCGCCACCATGCTCAACCTTATTCAATAATTTTAAATTGTCACAATTTGAGTCATGTTTTAGCTTTAACTAGGCATTTTTGCATGGTGTTAGTTGATTTTTGGTATGTGTATGTGTTTTCAAATAGACTTCCCTTTTTTCGTCTAAGAGAAGCGTTAAAAAAATTAATAGAGCACTTTTTTAGTGACAGAGTACTGTATTTAGCACTGCTGTGCTAAACAAAGACACTGTAATAAACAAATATTTAATATATTCACAGGAACTTGTAGGTAACAGAAACAGCGGGGCTTTGAGGAAGAACAAGCTAGATCCTGTAATTAGAACAAAATCGATCCGAATCTATCCCAAGGAACCGTTTTCAGTGATGTTGGCTCCAACTGATCCTGTTCCTTCTTGTCTCAGATTAGAGTTGCACGGATGTCTTGCACCTGCAGGTAGTTAAGATAAAGATAAGATAAGAAACTTTATTTAAGTGTCAAAACCTTATAGCCTGGAAAATAATACCATACTAATTAGGAGACACTGCTAAAAACTAAAAGCTACACTAATACTAAATATAAATACAATAAAAATATATATAAGTCATATAAAAAATGTTATTATAATCTATGGTGTAAAAAAATGTTAAAATCTAATAATAATGACTTGACTTGAGAGGCACTATGTGCAACATAGGATGCATCCCTTACAGCCGCTGTCCATTAAGGGAGTTATATCTTTTTTGCGAATAAGGTTTGTGAAAGCCTGCAGTGTCTTGGCTGATCTGTCAGCCGTAGATAGTTTTCCCCATAGTTTGGGTCCTACATAACGCAAAGAGTGCTTTCCATAAGTAACAGTGTTGTATCTAGGAGTAGAAAAATCTGATTGTCTCAGGTTATACGTGGAATTATGCTCGTTAAAAATGTTACAGATGCTATTTGGACATAATCTATGTTTAACTTTATACATGAGAAAACATATGTCCTGTAAACGCCTGTTCGCTAGCGTTGGCAACTTGGAACCGTTTTCAGCGATGTTGATGATCTGTATATTTTCAAACTTTTCCACTTGAAAAAGCTGGGTCGCAACTTTGCCTACCGGTATCTGTTTAATGAGGAGCTGGGAATCCCTATTTTCTCGTGACGAATAGAGCGATTACAAGTCATTCTAAACAACCTGTTCTTCTGTGACTTTTAGGTTAAGTAATTGTTTAGGTTAAGTCACTGATGTACTTTGTATGCTGGGTCCAACTAAATTTGATTTGGCTCAAAGTTCTGTGCCACGACATTGGCACTACTGAAATGGCGGACGCTTTTATACTGTATTTTGACTTTTAATTGACATAAAAGCATGTTTCGGTTTTATCTTTATCGAGTGGTGTTTGCTTATAATGAATAAAAAAAAAAAAAAGGCGTAATATGCTAAACAAAAATCAAAAATAATAATAATAATGATAATAAGCTCATAAAGCTCGATGATGATTAGTAATAACTAATGTTAGCAGCCTTATAATTCAAACATTATGAGAATACAAAAAACTGAATAAAACTACAAAAACCTTAGAACGAAGTTTGTTCCTTTTTAAGTTGATTCTTTAATGTTTCGTGGAGGCACGGTAATAGTTTGTTTTACTTCCTACGTAGATATGAGATTATACACCATGGTCGATATCCGGTTTAACCAATCAATAAGGCAAAGTTCTAACTCGGTTTGACATATCCATAAAACTTAATGTTCTCCAATTTAGGTTTGGACGCATGTGATTGCCATGCCAACGCCACATGTGAGAATATCAAAGGCTCAATCAAATGCATGTGCAAAGAAGGATTCCTTGGAGACGGAAAAAATAGTTGCGAAGGTGAGTCTAACGAACACCAGAAAAACCCTCACATGAGTTAGAAACTGTTCTAGGATCCGGCTTCCAACCCTCATCCCTAGGGTAAATTTAAACACATCTTTTACTATGCCAAACTTTAAGAATCCATTTTTGATCTCTGTAAACACATTTTGAAGCGCCCAAGTACGCTGGGCCACGAATAGTACCTCGTATTCATTCAAGCTAATGCACATTTAGTTTATGAAACTGAAGCATCTTAGCATCTGAGCGTTTCGAAGTTGACAAACGAGGTACACTGTAACTAGAAACCCACAAGTATACATGGGCCATCCCAATAAAATGTTTCGTTTCCCATCGCCTCGTCTCTTGTGATGGTGGGTCGGTCGGTCGGGCAAAAAAAAAAAAAAAAAAGAGATGGAACGCTTGAAGGAAGAAAGCCTCGGGTTACGAATGCGAAAAGGTGGCCATTTCGTTCGTTATTTCCGTTATTCTTTCTTTAAGGACATCACATAATGTCAATTGTTGTTGATAAAACAAGATCGTGTGCTTGTAAATTAAAATACTTGCTTCTTTGACTAGTGAATCTGCAATTTTTTTTTTACTTTTGGAAAACAATGGGTCGGTCAGGCGATGGGAAACGAAACATTTTATTGGGATGGCCATGGCAAGAAAAAAATGCGCCTTCTTAATCTGTAGTCAACGGTATTAACTGTAATTAATCATAATTAATAGAGGGAAATGGTCAGGAAGCCCGTCAAACATCAAAAGAGCAAACAAAGAAACCAAGAGTTATGTTGGACTGGCCCATGACCGTACATACGTTTCGTTTTGCGCTCATACACTATGCATTGAGCAACGTAATCGCAATGTTTTTATTGGTTATTTCGGCATGGACAAACGTAACCACCTATTGTATTTTGTCAGATTTTGTGCACAATCAACCTGCAAAATAGCGAACAAAAACATACAACAAAGAACTTTGCAGGGCTTCTTAACCATTTCTCTCTACTAACTACTATTTTTAAATGTAATAAATGTATGTTTGTATGATAACTACTTTATGTAGCGAACATAAAATGAAACTAACACAGTTTTCCCACATGCACAGACGTGAACGAATGTGAAAATCCTAATGCCTGCCCAGTACAATCATCATCATCATGTGTCAACTCTCTTGGCTCGTACCGCTGTAACTGTCTGCCTGGATGGAGAAACCGAGACCCTCGCACATGTGTGGACATTAACGAGTGCTCTGAAGGATCTTATAGCTGCCCCACCAACTCAAGTTGTCTGAACACACAGGGCGCCTACCAATGCCAGTGTAACCCCTGCTACTATATGTCCAACAATACGTGCCATGGTAAGTAGGTACCCTGTTTTTGTTTGTTTCTTTGTTTGTTTTGCTTTGCTTTTTGTTTTGTTTTTTTAATCAAATATGCGTAGCTTGCAGTTTGTGTTCCACCTTAGTCATGTAGCTACAAATATGTGTGAACATCACCGACGGAATAATATGTTCCTAAAAGATATCTCCCCTAAGAACTAATAAACGTTTTGAAAACTTTTGTAAGGGACGTTAATACACCGCCAAACAAAAGCATACTATTTAACCATATTACCAACAGTAAACTTAACTTGTTTATAGAAAAAGCATTGATTCGATTCTATTAAAAGCAGTTGTGTAAAAGGAGCCTGCGCCGTGCAACTAATTTCATTTATTCCGTCAGCTATGCCTTCATGGCCGAAAGATTGAACCCACAAAATGACCTTGCTCCCAATGTGTGGCTTCATACATAGCTTACTTGGTGGAGCATTACGCTAGTATTCGCGTAATCTGAGATCATGCTCTCCCTCCCTACTTAGCACTCCGGGGAAGGAGTGCTAAGTGCCGGGGAAGGAGTGCCTTTCGAAACAAAAATGGGCCGGGCTGATTGCAGGTTAGTATTCGCGGAGGTCACGGGTTCGAATTTTGTTAAAATCCTGAAATATTTTCATACTTTTTGCCCCCATAAATATATATGTCACCATGTTATGGAAACCAACGACGACCACAATTCACACATTTTTTTTTCAGGTGATTGCCGGTTAGAGCAGCGTTGCTCCTACGTCATTGCATATACCAGCTACAAAGCGTTTTACACCGTAAAATGTGGTATATGGGGTTGGTACAGATGCAACAAATCAAAGTAGGTGAATTACATTGGTAGATATGATTAACTTACTAGGGGTACGGTGTTGAACTTGATGATGCATTGTAACGCATACGGATAAGTCAACATGATACCACAATATGGTACGTTTCTATGCGTTCATAAAGTTGGTAACTCTTTCAAATTCAGTTAAAGGTGTCTTAGAAATAAAAATACACGACATAATTAAAATTTCTTTTTCGCATACTTTTTTAAACTCGTTGGCCGTTTTCACACAAGAGACGGACAAATCGTCTTATATACTGTGAAAACGGGACGGACACGATTTTGGACGTACAAGTCGTCTGAATTTGTCCGTCGATTTGGCCGTCTGGGAAGACGATTTTTCAAGGATGATGTGGTCATCTAGAGGAACAAGTCGTCACAAAGCCTTCTTAAATTCACACTAGACCAACAAATCGTCAGACGACTTGTCTGTCTAGACGATTTGCCCGTCGTCTAGAGTGAAAACGGCCATTCTCCAACATTTGACAGACATTTTCCTTCTAGAGCGCATAATTTTCTTGCGCAAAGCTATCAAACACCACCTAAGTTCCGAACGTGGCATTTTGACGTTGTTCAGTTATATATTATAGATTTCTTGGGATTAACCAAATAGCTAGATATTCAGCCAAATTAAGTATGCAGAGATGTGTTTTACATAAATGCCTACCTAAGTTAAAAATATAAGCGAAATCAATTTTTCGACACTTGCCAAAAATTTTTGACCGAGTCTGATTTGGAAACATGTGCTCCCAAATTGCAATCAAGGAAGGGCATATGGTAATATGTGCAACAGGATTCTCTAATGCTGTTTCAATAGCCCAGCACATTGGCGGAGTTAATGACATCGACCAAAATTTAACAATTTGTCTTTCATAAATGTTTGTTCCAAAGGTGCGACTTTGTATAGGTAATCGCATGGGGCCGAGTAAAATTAAGGATTAATATCACGCGTGTTTTCAGAAGTTGCAGAAATTGCCAGAGTCGCGAAGCGATGACGGCAATTTCTAAACTTCTGAAAACACAAGTGATATTTATCCCTAATTTTACGAGGAAACATGTGATTACTTGTTTATGACATAGAGGGCAAAATGTTTTGAAAATTGTCGATGCTAATAATAAAACTGTACAGCGCGAAGCTTAATTTGGCTTGCGAAACGAAAACGTTCCTCATAATCGAGCAAATCTTGACGTTCGGAAGAGAATAACGCTGACAGTTGTATGCAATGAAAGATATGAAAGTCGTGAAAATAATAAAAAAAACTATTAACAACTAAACAAGTGAACACTCAAAATAAACGTAAGCTTAATTTTATTCACCTGTTTGCAAGTTTTGAACCTTTCCTCTACGAGCGGTTTCTCATGTCAGTCCTCGACATAGATAACAGCAAACGACGACCTCAAACAAACTTGTAGAAGTAATTTGTCCGGTAAATGTGACCTTCTTTCACAGAACAAACTATATATGTCCTTCTTTATATCCTGGGTTGCTGGTGATAAGTGTTAGAGATGACAGAAGTGAAACGGAGATGTCAGCTGCCGGCCGCTATGAATAAGCCTTCAATCGTCGCACACTCGCAAGTGTCTGATGCAATTTGTTGCCGTTTTCAACTGTAATAATCTTCTTTTTCAGCTTTCGGATCTTCGTTTCAAGCTATTACCCCGTTTCCATTCCATTTTCATCACTTATCTGCGGAAACTGAAGTCCAATTTCGAATATATCTATGTACAAGCGAGCGCTGTGTTTGAAAATTCTGCTCAAAATCCCGCCGTCTTGAAGCCAACAAAGTGCAGCGCGCTCAGTCAATCAGAAACGAGCAATTTTCCTGCTTGTCCAATCAGGATAATGTAATTTTGCCCGGGGCAATTACCAAAATTAAGGGAAAAATTCCCTCTGTCTCAGCCAATCAGCTTTCAGTAATTTTGCCATCTATTTTATAAGATTGGTAAACGCTGTAATGCTCTAAATGAGGAAGAAAAACGTTTGGCAGGAAAGGCACTATCTCCACCTCAGTCACATTGAGTTATTATATGTATCTTCACAGGTATCAAAAGACGACAAAACGCACTCTGAAATGTTATTATGTGTCGGTTCCTAACCGTATTGGAGCGAGTTGTCCGTGCGAGCCGGACTCTCTTGAGCGAAGACGCAGAGATGCGGAGACTGTTCTGAACTAAAGGAAGAACATGTAACCAAAGAGTACTATCAGTGTAAGAGTTTGTACGGATTTGAAATTCGAAAAAAAAAACACTTTACCTTCTAAACTGTTTTAATAAAGTGAATAAATAAGAGCTAATAAGAGTGTTAAAAATCTCTTTTGTTGTCTTTTGCTGTGTTTTTGTATCTTATTGAGGGCGTCCTGGATCCTGTTTTGGATGACAGTCAATCCGTGACGGTACCCGTGCATGTACCAAAACGTGTACGCCACGGGTTCGATCCAGGAGCCTTCTAGAAACTATAGAAACACGCGAAAAGTACACCAGGTGAGGTTTTTCAACCCTTTTATTCACCATGTTCAAATTGTTTACTATCGGCTTTGAAGGAAATAAGTATTTTGAAATCGAATTTGAGATCCAAACAAACTTTTACACTGATATTTCGCTTTGGTAGACTAATTTTAATCAAGTCAAAGGGTTTCCATTTAATTTTAAGAGGTTTGATTCATAGACTCTAAGACAGTATATGAATCATTAGTCTAAGAAGCTGTACTGCTTAGTTGCTGTACCGATGGGGGAACAAGTACCAGTGAACCAGACTTATTGCCTGAGCTTGCGGTTTTTGTAAACCACGTTGCTACATCAGCAACATGAGGTGTTATCATTGTGCCGCGCAGGTGTGACAACTTTTGAAGAACTCGCGAGTGTTCATCGGCTGTTTTTTGACGGATACCGAAAGTTCCAAATACTCTGAGTTGCGCAACGAAGGTTTGACACAAACAGCATTTGTTCCCTTATTTGTACAGACAGCTAATCATTTGAAAAGGCGCTCAATGTTGATAACTGCACAAATGAAACTGCAAAAAACAGCAAATGATAACAGCATAAAATTCTATTACGTCAACGTGTCTTAAGCTAATTTCTATGATATATCGCTCTGCAAATTATTGGTTATAAGAAATTTTTTCTAATTCTAATCAGAAAGTTATGGCGAGCAGCATTAAACTGCTAGTCTAAAGCCTCGGCACAAAGTTATTGTTATGCTGTAGATATCGATACCTGAACGATATCTGTATTTATACCATGCCATAGAAAATACAGCCAATCAGAATACAGGAAAGCCGGTGTATATTCGACGGTATTCAACCTAACCTTCCCATCGTGCGCTGCGATTGTATTCTCGACGAAATTTAGTAGGCGTATTTTCTATGGCATGGTAACACTTTCTCGAGGTATACTATGGAATATCCTACTTGTCACTTGTATTTTCTTCGCCTAAAGGCTCGTGTGTATACCGAGAAAATACAAGTGACTCGTGGGATATTCCATAGTATACCACTCGAAAGCGTTGCATAACTAGTATATAATTACTAAACAAATACTATATTAGTGTCTTCATTACTCCATATTTAGACTCTCAGTAACCTCAAATAGAGCGGTCTTCACTTGAGCGATTTTCAAAAGCAATTCAAGTTTTGCTTTTGTTTTGCATAAGAGTGGTCCAACGTTATCACTCAGGCCAATCACAAAGGACACAAACAATGCAGTTAACCAAACAAAACTCAAAGCAATTTCATGTAGCCGACGCGAGGCACTGGAAAACACGTGCGAGTTAGTCACGATTGGTTTTGGTTTTACTTCTGATTGGATGAGAAAGTACGCGTAGTGATTCAAAGCAAATGCGATTAGTATGCGATTTACTTTCAACGCTCAAGTGAAAACTGCTCTACTACGCTTAGTGATTGGTTTAAAGAGCTTGCGCCACTTTCTCAACCAATCGGGAGTAAAAGCAAAACCAATCCTGGTTAGATGGCGCATGTTTTCCCGCGCTTCGCACCGGTTGCATGTATTTGCTTCGAGTTTTGATTGGTTCACTGGATTGTCTGTGTCTTCTGGCCAGTGAGCAATGAAGTTCTGACTTTTATATAAGGCGGTGCCAAACGAGCGCACATTGTGTCGGACACATTGTTACTTATGATGTTTTCTTGGGCGAGCAGACGGGAAAACATTTGTTATGGACACAAAATGTTTCTGAAAGAAACATTTTTTGTGTCTCGGACACAAAATTTGTGTCCGCAACAAATGTTGCGCGCAGGGACAAACAGGGAAACATTTGTGTCCCCAACATTGTTTCTTCGTTTACCACCACCTTTAGCCCACGTAAGTTTAATTTATTTACCCAGGTTTATACGTTTATTTGAAGGATAGTATGTAAATAAACTTTTGCTAGGTCAGTAATTTACTTTAAACTAAACTGTCCCGAATTCAACTCCCCCACGCTTTGTAAATAGCCAAACGGTCAGCCCCCTGCCACTTGGGGTTTTTAACAAGTTTATGTTTGATTTATAATATTTGTTTATCTATTGACAGTGTCCTCAATTAGCACAGCAGTGCTAAAAACACTGAAACTTAAATAAAGTGATTTTATTTGCATATCGGCTGAGTAAATTTAAAATGTAACCAGAATATGGGTGTCTGATGTAACCTTATGGAAGTGTAACTTGCACTTGTGCATGTGCGAATATAATCACATGCTTGTTTAAATAAAAGTAAAGCTCAATTTAATAGATTATTTTGATTTTTTTTAATGGTGTGTGTGAGCCGAGACTGTATTTATGCGAGGAATTTCTTATGTGAGATTTACACCAAAACAAAATATATAAAGCTGGTCATGTGATCTGATTTGATGATTAGTTTGCATTTTGAGGAAGAAAGAAAACGGCCGCTCTCTGAAAGGCCGCAACCAGACGCAACGCAGACCCTTAAAAAATTTGAAAACGAAAGACTCGAAAAAGTTTTACTAGCACATGTTTTTCAAAATCAAATTGTCGGAGTTTTTTATTTAGTTTTTTTTTTTGCTATATTTAAACATGTAAAAATAAGCGATACAAACCGATATAATTCCCGCATTTTCAAATTTTTCTTGGTGACAGCTATTTGTGTCCAAAACTTCAGGACTATTGACCAAATGTGAGGTCAAAATGGTCAGATGATTTTCCCAGCTATTGAAACTACGTTTTTAAAACAAAGATGAAAAAGCAAAACAAAAATAACAAAAAAAAAAAGAATGAAAATCTCTGGGGGGGGGGGTGCCCCCGTTTATTAAAAAAAAATAAAAAAGAAAAAGTCCAAAGAGAAATTTAAAAAAAAAAACAACAAAGGGAAACGAAAGAGATTCGAGATATCGGGAGTTCGAGTAATCGAGGGTGAAATTAGTAAGTAAATAACCTGGAGGGGAATCGAAAAAGGTTAGAGTTAGCGGGAGCTCGAGTGACTGAGGGTTCGAGTTATCGGGATTAAACTGTAACACTGTTCTTCCCAGTTGTTTCTACCTCAAAACCCGTGCGAAAAATAACAGAAAAATCAACAATAACAGATAAGTATTTAATAACTTAGCGGGTAAACACTGACTTGTCCTAACCTGGATATATTACTTACAATCTTAGGTCAAAAATTAGACTGCTGAAGTGTCTAAGAGAGATTTAATGCATTGCACGCAACATGACACGATTCTAACTGTTGTTAGTTTAAGATAAATTGTACGTTTGGAAATGTCCCGAAACAATACACTCCTTCACTTACATAAATTTTGAGTTTACTAGTATTATATTTATCAATCAGTAATTAAGGATAGCCTGCGTAGCAATTGCAGCCGTTCCTGTTCGAACGAAGAGCTTTTTCTGGCGCGACCAGAATGCGGATGTTACAATGGCATCACACTGAATCCTTCTTGCTCAAGTAGCGGTTTTTCGTCTCAACGCAGGCTAAAGTAGCCAGCGATGTAAAAAATAAAAAAAAATAAGAAGCGATGTAATATCCAGACAAAATGGCATAGCACAGTTTTGAAGCTAACTGATTAGTTCTCTTGATACAATTTTTAGCTGAGGATGTGAGTAAGAGTGTCTAGACTTCACAAAATCGCGTGCCTTCGTGATTAATCGTGTAATCATGTCGGTATATGTTGATCTTCCTTTCGCATTTACAACTAGTATTCTTTTTACCTTGACAGATTGTACAATAACTTCAAACAGAAATAAAAAAAGAATCAATTATTTATCAAGGAACAACATTGCGGAAGCAATGTCAATGAAGTTTTAGAAAAGTTTCGTTTTAGAATTGTTTTTGTCTGGACCAAAAATACCTAAAATCGTTTATCATGCCAAATTTTGCTCGCTTCGGATTCTCTAGGTCAAAAAGTCAGATTTAGCGGAAAAGAAGCACGTCTTGAAATAAATTGTCCACTTCTTTAACTTTCAGTCGTTAATACCACTAATCGTTTACTTTCTAAACTTTTGTCAGTACGCCAGAAAGTTTACAGAGGAATGAAAAGAAGAAGAAGGAAAATACACCCTGTCGTAAGAATAAACAAAGTTTAGAAAATCGAAAGCGATGCATGACAAAACATCCTGGCGTCTTTAATATTTGGCGTACGTCCACTTGTGGTTTCTACGTGGGAACGGTTAAAAACAGTTAACCTCAGCTTTGTGTACTAAATGATTAAAAGAAACGGACAGACAGCTTTAAGACAAGTCTAATCATTGGTTTGAAAAGGGCATTAGTAATTTATTGACAGTCCCGAGAGAATCCCGAATGCTCGAACCATCCGATAATTCGAACCAAAAGTCGTCCCTTCCTCAACTCTATTCAGACGGCTTTTGAGGCCTGCGCTGACTTCGAACTCTAAGATTCAACCAAACGCTGCCAAACTTTCTGAGTTTTCCTAAAATTTATCTGGCAATAATTTGATCGGGTTGGATAATGTGTCAGGAACTTGACATCACAATGGCAACGCGATTTTGACAGGCATGTTTTCCCAAAATTTTAACTTTGCCTGTTTCTGTTAATAAAAATCAACTTAAATGGAATTATTTTTAAATTTTTACGGGTTTTAAACACATTGATATTGATTTTGAGTACTTTGCAGTAATTTTGGGTGGTTTTCTGGCATTTTTTGAAATCCATTTTTGGATCCGAGATGGCGGCTGTTTTGACATCATCGATGTAATTGTCACGTGAGAAAGAAGTTCGGACATACAATAATCCTATAAGTTTCATTGTGATTACTTTAATATTTTGGAAGTTACATAGGGGGGGGGGGGGACTTCTGAAGCCCCCCCGGTCAGAGAAGGTCCAAAAAAAGCCCGGTCTGAATAATTTTACCTTCGATTTCTCAAACTCCTCGATTTTTCAAACCATTTTTTTTCCTTCGAGATTCGAGAAATCAGGATCAAGAATGATTTTCTAACAAAAGCATGCGCGACAATGCTGAAAGGTGTCATGGGTGTTGGTAGTTCCCGCGTTGCTGGACCGATGTTTATGATGTTTCAGCAGTATGGAACTTGAAAGAAAAATCATTAATTTTGATGAATACAGCATTGATGACTTCGTCTTCCAACAAACGTAATGCATTTCGGCATTGTCGCGTACACTGAGGCCATTTTTTTTTCGAAACAGCTGCGTTTAACTAGACGTCTACAACCCCGAGCAAATTCGCGTAGAAACCAAGTTAACTAAAAGGAAAGATGAGTTGTCAAATTCTAAATTTAAAATTACCAGTGATCCGGTCTAACACCGCTTTCTTCCAAGATAAATACAATTCTCTCAAAAACCGCTCTGTTTTGTTACGGTATCGGTGAAAAACGAGGCTTATAATAACGCTCACATCGTTCTTGAAATTTGACTGGATCGCCTTCAAAACATTCGTCCTTTCCACATTAATGTTTACTGAGAAATATACGGTGAGATTCCGAGAATTTACTTGCGAGCTTTCCGCCGCCATATTGGATTTGCGACATATAAAAGTGCTTGTTTTTAAAAAGAAGACAAAATGCTCAATTTGCAGTCTTTCAACTTGAATTTTTTTCTCTGTGTCAAGACAAATAACTACTTCCGATATCTATGGCGTCAATACGTGAGATAACTAAAAATAAAAGAGAAGAAACCTTGAGAGAAATCACCAACGTGAAAAGCTACCTTTTGCCGTCGAAAACGTGCGTTGAAAACTTTGAACGTGACCTCGGGGCCTGGTCACGTGATTCCTAGACGTTTGCGGTTTGAAGTTTATAGCCGTAAACCTGATGCTAAATCTCTCTATTAGGAGAATCCAATTTCCATTTATAGTGTGATTACGTGTTCAAATGTGATTATTCCTTATTACCACAGTTTTATTAACATATGTCTTTAAACATGCGTTTGTAGAAAAATGCAACAATAAGCTTGGAATGGAAAGCAAAAGAATTCCAAACGGAAACATCACAGCATCTTCTGCCAAAAGTGCCGATCACTCTCCTTTCTTTGCACGAGTGGACGGTCCGAAGGCCTGGTGTTCAGCGCCAGAAGATGAATCACCATACCTACAAATCTTATTGGACGAGGAAAAGTTCATAACGGCGATAACAACTCATAGTCCAGTCATTTTACTAAAAATAATGGGTCAACCTGCAACTAATTGCAACAGAAGAAATTCCAACGGTTTTTGACCAAGAAACTTATCGTTAATAACATATCAAAAGTCCCAGAAAATCCCGGCAGGGAAAGTCATTGAAAAATGGGTGTTTTTAGAAGCTCCGAGACACGTTTTTTAGAGATGCACGGAAACGAGGCTGAATAAAGCTTTTCCAAAAAAGCGCGTGTTTATATCTTAAAAGTCAAAAATCCAACAAAATTTGAAACGATATCTCAATTGGAAGGTTTTCTTATTTTAGAAATCAAGTTAATTTGTGATATTTCATTAGTACACAGCTTTAATTTATGTCTATTTTAGTTGCTTGCCGCGTAAAAAAGTCGCAACTCTAGCCGGTGTATGGAACTGCATGAATGACATTAAGTAAAGTTGGCTTTTTTGTCTGGAGCGATTTTTTATTTTTTTTATTTTTTAATGAAACTAGTTGAACTGTTTAAACCTTTCTTGAAAAATAGTGATACAATTTGAGGAAGCTTAATTTTCGTGTAGAAAGAGAAATAAAAGCTTGAGTTGGCGTGAGATTGAAGTTTTTTTTAACTCGGAGGCGAGACTCACACCCAAGGCGGGTAAGTTCGCAGGTATAGTTTGCTGTGTTTGACGCCTGCAGAAATTTTAATCTCCATCGAACAAAATGATTTAAGAACTTCAATGTTCTGTGCTCCGACCAGGTAAGTGTATTCTGAGTTTTTTCTTTCAAAATGGAGAAGTTTCCATTTGCTGACTCATAGTGTATCGCATCCAATGCACTGTTTCTAAAGCGATTCTAACGAGTTTTCTGCGGCTACAGTATTTCTTTGAGTCTTTCAACGCAGTTGAAATGCGACGTATTACATTCTGATTTTAAAAATATTTACTAAAAAGCGAGATCACTGCATACAATGCTGCAGTGAGTTAAAATAAGAACAACGTTATCCTTTCTTCTACTTATAAAGAATGATATGTTTCCGAAAGGTTTTAAACCCGATTGCTGAATTTTTTTTGGGCGAAACATAGAGCGTCTATGATTCTATTGCACGTTTGACACAGTCTAATTTATAGCGGAGCTCGCAAGCGCCGAAGGCGCGCGCATGCGTAGCCCCATACCTTAGAATTTTTGGGAAACCATCGAGCCGGAAAATTTTGGTTGTCACGTGACCGTCCGACCGTACGCACGGAAAAGGACTGGGGATGAATTACTGTGGCAACCCGCGTTTTTTTGGCGCGAAATCTCAGCGTTAAATTCTCTTGGCAAAGAAATTTTTCAAAACGACTCGGGCTATTGTCAAATTCTATTCAGCGAGTCTGAAGGTTAGAACTTGAGAAAAACATATTTATTTCGGTCTCTTGTTATGTCAATGTCGACAAACGAGAGTGGAGGAAACTTAACTTCGAGGAGACAGGGTTTAAGCGAACTGCGACGGGAAAGAGAGCGAGAAATATCAAGAGAGAACAGACGAAAACGTAGCGAAGAACAGCGACAAAAAGAGCAAGAAAGGTGCCGACAGAACAGGCAAAGAAATAGCGAAGAACAGCGAGAAAGAGAACGACAAAGAGGACGGCAAAGAAGGCAAAGATGTAGGGAAGAACAACAGGAAAGGCAACGGAGACAAAACGAACAGTGTTTTGGTGAAGGTGAGTACGAAACTGCAGTGTTACATTTATACCGTATTTTACTTGCTTAAAGCTTATGTTATTCCTTAGTTTTGCCACTAAAAAAATATTACTATTCGTTGAAATTCAGTTTTATAAATAGGAGCCTGAGAGTTTGATTCTGTGATAAAAATGTCTTCGAGACTGGAAAGCAAATGCTCGATGAAAACCGGGCTAAAAGCATTCCGGTTCAGTGTCAGAAGGAGTAAAAACACTGAAAAACAACATTTCATTTTCCAGTATGTTCGATATGTTTTCTTTCATACTAGCTGTCACGAATTTTTGATTTTTTTCTCTCGTTTAATGCGTTCTCCGGGTTCGCATAAAAGCCGATAGCTCAGTTTGTTTTATATTAAAAATTTTGAATTTACTGTAATACCGGTATACCCGGCGCGTTGTGAACTTATCAAAACTTAGGGAGTAGTAGAGAGTGAGTTTTGTGACATCATTTCACAATACTAATGCGGACAAAATGGCTGCTGATGCCAGATAATGTAAATCTTCCGCTTTTTGGAAGGACAAGAGCCCATCTTAAATGTAGCAACGGACTTAAAAAATCCCAGAGAAAGCTGTGTGCCTAAAAACAGAATCTGCTGCGCTAATAGAGAAGAAATTCTGCATAAATTGCCCACCATGGATTTTCGGACCTTTTGATCTGGTTTATGCTGGCGCTGTAGTTTTGACGTTTCTCGGAATTTGTCTAGCACTTTCCCGGAATTGACGGTACAGTAACCTGACGTTTATTTTGTATTATAATTCTTTTCTTAGTTATGCGTGTTACGTTGTGAATAAATCGAAACCGAAGGCTATGAGCAATCGATGAAAGCCATGACAGCTCATGATCAATCAGTATTGCAAATTATCGAAAATGAATAAGCTTATTAAACTCAATCAGTCGGTTGATATTGATAATCAAAATACTACCGGCCCTTGCTGACAGCTGATCTGACAGCACTGTTGAATTGAGTATTAGTTTAGAAATTCTGTAGATTGATTTATAGACATTTCGTGCTGTTTTATGCTGCTGTGATTTGCAAATATTTTTATCATCTCGAATTACCGCTTTTCCGAAACTGTGCAATCAAATTGATGTCATTTATAGCTAACGTTTGCCTGAATGTTTAACGCAGTTCTTGGACTACTGTATTTCATTGTGTGATTTACTACTGTCTTCTATTTATTCACGGTTAAAGGTCGTTAAACGACTAAGATACCAGGGCTTCTTTTTACATTCCGTTTTCATTTGATGAAAACTGAAGGCAATGAACGATCTATAAAATGGTCAAAATGCATGATATTGCATTGCAATCGATATGACTGAAGAGGTGACAATCCAAATCATTCAATAACAATATTGATAATTGATAAACAATATTGAATGCATAAGCCTTTGTTGTTATCCAATATCATCCATTTTAAATTTTATCCTTAAATAGCAGACAACACAGTAATTATCAATTATCGATCTAATAAATGACATTGAATTTTAGCAGTCCTAACACATTACAAGGAAATATCAGACTGAGTCCTTTTATCAGAACAACTTTAGAATGACGACAGTTTGATTCTTTCTTAATGCAATAGAGTTGTTGATTTATGTCATACATTTTAGCTGAGCCTATTCATTACCTGTGTGCCCCTCTCTTTCAGTGAATCACTAAGTATCAACACTGAGAGATAAATATTTCTGATCAGTTATTGTCATCATCCAGATAATAATGATAATTGACATATTTTTGCACGTTTTTGCTAGGAATGTACTATTATGGTGCAGACGAGTCGCAGAGGCCTGAAGATTTGGAAAGGATTGCATCACATAAAGGATTCTTAATTTCTGAAAATCATGGTTTGGGCAATTGTATGTTCTTTGCACTGGTGGAGCAACTTCAAATAATGTGAAAGGAATAGAAATTTCACATGAAGAACTGAGAGTGAATTTGGTGCAATTCCTAAAGGAAAATTACAACTTGGTAAGTCATTGATAGTGTTTCAAGTGACATTGTAATTTTGTTAGTAAAAACTACTAACATTCATTATTCCATAATTTATAAAAAAAAGACTTGATTTTAGTGTTTAAGATGGAATCCACTAGGAAGTCGAGTAATTAATATTTATTAAAGTTGGACAAAAGTCAAGTACCAGAATAATTTAAAATATCCTATTCCTTATTGCGTTATTTCCTACCCTTAATAAAAGGTAAAGATGTAAGTAATTATCCGTGATAACACCAACAATAATTTCTTATCAGAGTCTGAGAAAATGAATTTCAAAGTTCACAAGGTATAGGCAACATCTCACGTGTAGCCATTCAGTTTTGTAAATTCGTCTTAAGCGATTCAGTGGAATTTAGCGGAACTTCGAAATTTGTTTTTGATGTTTGGTGTTGTTAGAAAAGATTTCTTTTGATAAGATATTTGAAGCAGTAACAAAAAAGTTTGCAATAAGGTACATAATTTTGTCCAATAACTACTCGAAGTCCTGGCGGATTTCCCCTTAAAGCATTTTCTCACTTAGTGCGATTTTGTTTATAATTTCACTGCCTTATTTGTTGATTGATCACACAGGCTTTAAAATGCATAGGAGCTACTTCTTGCTTGAGTGCCCAACTTTGTTTTAGATTGACTTGTGTCCTTTTCATGTCATGCACTTTGGTACTGTTCCCTCATTTTTCCCGTTGTCTTTCTCGCTTGACTTTACGCTGCTCTTCCGTTTTTGTTCCTTGCTTTTTACCTTCGCCTTTCCATCTCTGCTTCATGCTGCTCTTTGTTTCTCTTTCTTCGACTCTTTTTGCTCTTTGTCGTTCTCTGTCTGTTTCTAAACACTGCCCCAGTAAAAATATTTTGTGATCACAGTGTGATCACGGATCACGCCTGTGATCACGGGTGTGATCACGCCTTTGACCTTGATCACACCTTTGGGATAGCGTGATCACAGTGTGATGGAAGTGATTACACCCGTGATCACTCCTGTCACGCCGTGATGAGAGTGATCACTGCCAATTCACCGTGATCACGTTATAGTTATGGCGATAGACGAAACTACATCTTCCCAAAGAGAGCAAGATAGAAGCCTTGAAAATGAAGTACCAAAATTAATATAATCTTAAACTAAATTCTTGAGCATCTGCAATGGTAAGATCAGCAGTGTTCTAATTTCAATGTAACAATTTGTCCGGCAGTGCGCTCACATAAAAATAAGACACTTGATAAGCGGATCATTTAAAACTAATATAATCTGTGCTTCGGAAAGTAGCAACGTTAACTCAAGTTTGATTTAAAGATTTAAGTAATGGTATAAGCTGTAGTTTTTTGTCCCTTTTCTTCAAAATCGTAATTTACTCACCGATGAAAGTCCGCGCTTTTGGCGTGATTACTGCGTCCGAATTAATGAAAACATTAATGACAGTTTGCCGACAAAGTTGGCAATCGTTTGTTTTTCCTGACTGTTTTGGCTTCATAATAGCTTGTGGTCACATGGAAACAAATTGCAACAACACTGGTTGTTTCGTTTCTTCTGTTTCTCAGTATAATCTTTTTTATTTTTCAGCGCTCTTTGGCTTTCGTAAATACGTGACGGAATTCGGGCGCAAAAATAGCTGACCGCAATGTAATCTCAAGTTTCATGAAGCACAGACGAAACGCGATTGGTCAATTTTGACAACACGTTTATTGTTTTCAATACCGCTTGCTCGTGTTTAACAAAATTGAAGTCAAACGTTGATTTTACAGCGGTAAAGTCTTAGTCCTTCATAGCTCGCTATGATGTAAAATTTGATCAAATAATTTGCCTTTTTAAAGACAGATTTGTCAGTTGAAGTGTGGAAATGCAACAATGTAACTGCGGTCCACGTTAGATCGACATCATGGAAGCACAAATGTTGATTAAGTCCGTTCGGCAGTTGAAATAACGATGAATTGGTTTACCGCTCTCTACAAAACATTACTTCTTGGATAATTGAATTATGCAATGAGGGAATCGAAGGAACCGAGACAATTCGCAAATTGAGGTGAGCAAGTGTCAGCTAAAACGGCTGGTCAATATAGAAATACACAAGCGTCAATGTAATCGAAGAATGACTAGTACGACTAAAGCTTTCCAAAATGGCGCACTCACCAACGGTCAACTGTTGCGGATAAAATAAAACAAATTTAAATAATTTGTTTTACAGTTTGTTTGGTTACAAGTTAGTTACAGTAATGGTGCTAGTCCTAAGTGCAAGCGTTTGCTCACAACAAGTTGTTATTTGCTTTAGAATTGATTTTACTCGTACGTACGGCCAACATTCCGTGAAAGTTGTAAAGCGTGTTATAAAAATAAAGACTTATTCAATTTCATCAAGGTGTTTAGATGTTTTATTTAGGAATTAAGCATATTAAGCATATTCAAGGATATTTTTCTTGAGACCGTGCTTGACGCAATTTTTTATTCTTCTGACCGTGATCACGCCACCGTGATTTTGGGTTTGATCACGGTTTCCAGCGTACCAAGGCGTGATCACCTCCATCACAATATATTCCGTGATCACGGTGTGATCACGGCGTGATCACGCGTAAAAAGTTTTTACCCGTGATCACGCTTTGTGATCACGCCCGTGATCACACCGTGATCACACCCATATTTTTACTGGGGAGTTTTTAGGGGTTTTGAAAACACACGTCTGGGTACAATATTTCGTTGGAACATATTATTAATGTATTCTGATTTACTTTGTTACTCTTTCTATAGACTTTATAAGTAAAATTGATCATGAAAATTGTTTACGAAGAAATTGGCTGAAAGCCCTGGGGGGGGGGGGGGGAATCCAATGGAAGAGACAGGGATGTTTTTATTGTTTTGCTTAGAGGTATACATGATTTAAATTATTTCAGATTTTGGTCTCTCTTTGTGTGTTCTGGGAAAAAGGAGGGTATTTTTTGCCTTCAAGGTCTCGTTTAGGGTTGCACAAGAAAAAATATAGAAAAATATCAATTTTAAAATGTACCAAAATGGTATCTTTTAGGGGTCAAAAAGTGTAATCAATGCCCAGATTGGTCCCCTTTAAGGGACGGTTTAATTCAAATTTTCTGACGAGCATCTCTGCCTGTTCGATATGGGAGTCCCCTTTCCCCACTAACTTCCAGGGCTGAAAGTTACTTAATTTCTACAAGTGCAACTAATTAAATATCTTTTGGGCATAAGAATTTTCCGTATCTTCCACCGTGAACAAAAAAGGTCATTACACAGCAAATTCATCTATCAAGTAGCTCAGTAAACAAAAAGGCAGTCAATTTATAAATTTTAAAATACTTTTCTTTTATAAGACTTGTACTTGTACTATACGTATATACTTTGTGTGAATTGAATTTCTTTTATTGCCATTCAAGTACAATAAAAAAGATATTTGCTAGTCCAAAACATGACTTTGACTTTTTGTTTGCACAGAATTACTGCATTGAGATCTTGGTACATGTAAATAGTTCCTTTGATTTTAGGAACAGAAAAATATCAATCTATCGCTAATTAATTATATGTCATTTTATTTGTTTTAACCCCTTGGAAAATTTGTTTTTCCCTAAAAATTATCCTGGTTCTTGAGGAATTAAATATGCACAATTAACATGTAACAGCATAGTAAATATAATGTTTTCATTGTTTAAGAAAAGAGGGGGTGGGGACGGTTGAGGCCCAGGGTTACTGACGGGGATGATCGAAGAATTTTTTGGGTTTGAAATTTTCAATTCCGAGATTTTTTTGGGTTGGAAAATTTGGCAAGTATTTTTTTTGGGTGTCTGTATTTAGATAGGGGATCCCGGATTTTTCGGGGTATTAAAAACGAACTTAAGTGCCTTTGTCCATGGGCCTTAGCGTATTTTATGGTATGACAAATAAACAAAATGGGCGTTCTTTGTGTTATGTTATTGCCCCTCCTGGCAAATTAGGGGTAATTTGACAAGGGTTTTTTTTTTAGGGGGGGGGGGCTGTATTTGGTCCAGGGATTTTTTGGGTAATGTCAGAAGACTTAGGGATTTTTTTGGGGGTTCTGAGTTTTGCCTCCATTCGATCATCCCCGTCATTTACCCCCACCCCTCCCCATTGAGGACAAAACTGGGCCTACAAGACCTGATAAATTTTCTGGACTACTTGTAATGATTTTGTGGGAGAAGTGCAAATTGACCTGTTGGAATTCCGATTGTTAATACCTAACTTTAATAACTAAGCTCAAGCCCTATCTTATCTTGTTGTCGTACTAGGTATAAGTATACATAGAACTTAAATTCAGCTGAAATTCCACATGGAAGGAAAGACTTACTGAGTTAACTTTGATAGCTGCTAAGGCCAGAAAAGCCAGCTGAGCTTGTTGATGAGCCGGGGTAGAGTTTTTTAAAGCTTAGCTACACCCCTGATTAAAGTTTTGGGCAGAATATGCATGATTTCATGGAATTAATCACAGTGCTTTCAACAGCACCTGTTAGAAAGCAATTAAGATAAGAGTCTTAAAGCAAGTTATTTTGTAGGGAAAACTCATTAATTTTAGCTGCTGATTCACCCCAAAACTTAAAAAACTCACCAAAGCTCCGGCATGTGCCAGGTCCTAAGCTTATTGATTAAGCACTATTAATGTCTTCAGTAGGTTGAAAAAATTATGCTGTCACACTCACTGTGAATTAAGGATTTTTTGGTCCTGAACATATCTCCCAAGTGAACACAGTTCCTGGGCGGCCCAGGCAAAACTTTGAAAAATATCTCTTTTTTATTTATCTATAGAGTCTTCTGAATTACTTTAAAATTAAAAAATATTGATGCCAATGATCATCAACAAAATTATCTGTCTTTTGCCTTTTTCAGGGTTAACGTACACGAGTAGTGGAATTTTCACAGAGAAATGCAGACACACAGAGAGATAAATGAACACATTATTATTTATTCATTCAGATTATTTTTTTCATTGCATGTACAAACTAATACTTATGTACTTGCACTGTATATGGACTGGTGTAATTTTTAAGTTAATAAAATAAAGCCAGAGGTGATACAACCATGTACATATTTCTTAAAGGATCTCTGGTAACACAATATAAAAATATTATTCATTTATTGCTACCCAAACATTTAATCCCCAGTGCTCACACTGCAAAGAACAGTAATCATGATAATGGGATAGGCTGCAGTTCATCAATCTCTATTAACAATTAGTAGAAACTCAGCTGTGTTCTATTGGAAATCCGCGAATCTGATTGGTTCTCCCACTGTTTTCTATTCGCCGATAGAAAACAGTCGCGCGCGCGAGTAGCTCTTTAAGTGGTAAATTTTCTTGATTTTTGTCTTCAAAGTGCACAATTTTGTATGTTTTGGACTGCAATCCTTAAGAGTTTCTACTAAAACAATTAGACTATTCGCCCTCGTTTTCTATGAGCGATAGTCAACTCGGCTGCGCCTCGTTGACTATTTGCTCATAGAAAACTCGGGCTCGTAGTCTAATTGTTAAATATCACATGTTGCAATATAATGCAATCTGTTGTTTGTAGCCAGCCAAATTTTTACTTCACCGAAACCAAACTCAGTCATTAAATGATAAACATTGAACACAGCTATTTTGGTTTGTGGGTGTGTCTCAGTTGTGTCTCACAGATCAGTTATTTGTTGAAAAGTCTTCTGTTTCAGTACAGTTAATTATTATGTTATATTTGTTGCTCATGCTTGCTGTAGCATATCAATAAAGATAGCTTCTAAACAAGGAAACAACACAGCTTCAATATGGCTGAACAACACAACACTTTATTCGCTAAGCATCCTGGGTACATATGGTGCAATAGCTTAACACAACTTCCGGTTATGTAACAGTAGTCTAAATATATTACACTTGCATGGTTTGATATGCAGGCAAATGAATGGTTAAATTTTTGCCAAACAATCTATACCTGAGTTTATGACTAACAAACAGTATTTCCGCTTGTGCAAAATTAATTTTTGCTTAGTTTACATGTAGTTAACAGAACTGATATGAAGGGAAAAAGGTGCTTAATCCTTTTGGGGGACCCTACAGACTGTATTTGGCACTATGACAAAATGTCACTATTTTTGCCTGGGGCTTGCTTGCTTGTTTAACTCCGGTTTGCTAGCAGAAAGCTGTTATTTTTCGTATTGGTCCACCATTTCCATCAAAAAAAAGCTGCCATTTGGGGTGAGGGGGTGGGGGGAGGGGGCGGGGGAGGAGAGAGGGAGCGGGGGAGGAACAAGTTACATGTAAGTGTGGATTCCTTGTCAGAAGAGATTTTATCCTAATGTTTGTTTATCACTTAGCTACAAAAAACAAAAGCAACATCGGCGTTTTCTTTCTTTCATCTTTTGTAAAATCTGGAAAGTGTGTGTGTGTGTGTGTGTGTGTGGGGGGGGGGGAGGATTTGACCCTGTTTGAAATCCTTAACAGGTGGGGCATCTACAAAGTGAGGAATATGACCAAACTTTTCAAAATGTCAAATGCCCCCAGGGGGTGGGGCATAGGCGGTTTTAAAATTGACTGATACATAACATACCAGTCATGGTGGGGGTATGAATATTTTCTAGAACAACGCAAGCTTTCTTTGTTCTAGTTCATCTTCGAAAGTTTATACTAGTTTATCTTTAGGAGGTTTAATGCACAGACTGCTAATTGACAATCCTTTTTTATTGATCAATTTTTTTGCTCTTATATGGTGCTGTTGTTCATGGTTAAAAAGGATACAACTATATATGTATATAAAGAAAATAACATGAATCAGTCTAAAAGGTTTAAAGGGCAAATAACCAGGGAGCTCCGCTTTTAGGCTTGCCTAAATCTATATATTATCCTGGTTATTTTTAGACCAGCAAGAGCCTAAAATGGATGGAAGGTGTTGTGCAATTTGTCAAAAATAGTATCTCTCCGTCTGAAAGGAAGTGAAGGTATAAACCACGCAAGCGCAGAGCGCAATGACATTCAAACTATTCCCAGTCAAAAGGTATACAAGGCATGTCGCTGCACGTATTTCCACCCTAGTAACATTGGCCAAGCCAAGAAACAAGAAATTGCAAGCTCAAGTTAACGCCGTTCATTGGATTGCAAGACTGAAAAATTCTACTGTGGTAACACAATTGATTTTGAGACGCAAAAGAAAAAGCCAGGAGAGGTGTTCCGTGTGACAACCCTCGAGACAAGAGAGGCTGTGCTAGACACATGTTCTGAAAGGGGGATTCTTGGGCTGAAGTGGTACAGGCGAGAATTTTACATGTCTATGATTTGCCGGCCGCCGGTGTTGTTTACCATCAGCCATCAGCGTCAACGTCAGGACCGAAAAACAAATGCAAAAAGTATTCAGTGCGTCAGATCAGCTGGATAGTAAGAAAAGAAAAAACAAAGCTTTTATCAAAGTGGCGAACTTTCATAATTACTGTCATGGATCTAATGGAGGAATATCTTGGTGACTCAGCTACTGCCGCATATAGCCACACCCATATGAAGGCAATACTTCAGGAACACTTTGGCCATCAGATTATTATAACCGAGATCAACGAAAGCCAAATGTTGTAACAGGTAGAAGTAGTGCATCAGCTATTCTGCACACATTTAACTCACAGCAAAATAAAGTTGATCTGGTTTCGGAAAAATTAAGTATTATCAGAACTCGGCTGCCTCAAGGTTGATTAAGAATGACATTAAATTGCTTAAAACATCTAACGAAGTCTAGATCTTCCCTTCGATCGAAACAGAAGCTGAGGAAAACGTTGACTTCCTTCCAGCCACGTTAAAGATGTTTTTGGAGGGTATTCTGGTTGGTGAAGATAACGTGAAGTTAGCATCAATTGGACAGGCTGTTGTTCAGACGGCGCGACCTAGAGTGATTCTTTCGCCTTTACAAGTTGGTTTAGCAGTGCAGCTTCATCACAACTTCGCTTCAAGATTTCAAATAGACACCCTTCTTCCCAACGGCTTCTTTTCTTTGTACCAAGAGGTACAGCTGTTTAATCAAAATGCTGCATTGGACCAGGGAACTGATAAGCCAGATTATGACGGAGAGTTTGCTCAGTACATAGCTGACAATGTGGACCATAATCTGCGAACCCTTGACGGTAACGACACCTTTCATGGCATGGGCATGATTTGTATCATCACTCCTGGCACTAACCGAAAAAGAAGCGTCCCGAGAGAAAAGTTAAGTCCTCAAGACATCCGGCTCAGCTTCTGGAAAAGTTGGCCTACGCCCGCTATCTAAGCCAAGGCAATCACAAGTGGAAATAAAGTACAATGACGTAGTTGTTGCAAGAGAAGTAGATCCCACAGCGAATTTGGATATACTTTGGAAGACGTTTCTGCTGTTCAGCACAACACGCCCAGCATGGGCTGAAATGATGCAAGCTGTCCACCGGGGTAGCCATCAGGGGAAGTCATCAATAACACTTCTACTGATGATCGACCTGAACCCAAGTGAGGTCACATGTATTTTCTCCACTCTGAAACATGCGCGGCGCCACAACATCGCTAACCCCAGCAAGATTTCGATGATAGCGATGATGACGGTGATTGACACAAGAGCTGAAAGAAACTGTGAAATTCGTTTTCATTTCACAAACGATGTTCTTTTAGATTATTTCACCATTGTGAAAGATATATTTATTTGTTGGCTCGCTTGCAAATTTTTGTGCGATCCATAAAAGGATAATAAACTATCGCAACTAACATTTTTGGTGTAGACCGATTCGCTCCACAATTGAAAATTTAAATATAATGAGATTTATTTTGCTTATTGAATACTTTTTGATTAATTTTTCCCCCGGATGAAAGTTTTCAAGCATATTTAAAGTATATTTCATGGTTTTTGGATAAAATAAATGAAATTCTGGGCATAAACAAGCATAATAACAGAACTTCTGTTTTTGAGCCTCGTTTTCATGTTACGCAAAAGCACGACTTAGAATCCGTTACATTTTCGAGATGTTCCCATGCATGGATCCTTTAGGACTTTTAGTATGTTGATCTAGAGACTTATTCGAAATGATTTGCGGTCAGAAAGCTTCTGTTGCAATTAGTTGCAGGTCCAACCACAAAATGACTGGACTATCAGGGAAGTATTTTCGATTTGTGTTGGGCACGAAAATACAAAGTCGAGTACTTCGAGAAAGGAAAATGGAAACCTTACAGAAAGGTATGACTGGAAATAATCTATGATTTGAATGATCTTTTAATGTTTTATGATGTGGTGAATGGGAGTGGACTTATAAAGCATTGGGCTTTTTGTACTTTTGAAGGAAAGAGATTGGCGAATGCTTTTTTTCCTA
This sequence comes from Oculina patagonica, assembly GCF_052425735.1. Lineage (NCBI taxonomy): Eukaryota > Metazoa > Cnidaria > Anthozoa > Scleractinia > Oculinidae > Oculina > Oculina patagonica. The sequence goes on along the minus strand of NC_135764.1, from coordinate 28,311,829 downwards.
TTAACCATTAGTCAAGGAAAAGCTTCTGAAACCATAGATTTCAAACAAGACTGTAAGCGATCTCTTAAGCACAAAAAATAACATAATTAGTTGGCTTCCTCCATTTACTCTTCGTCAAAAGACTTCCCTGGGATGATATCAATTATTTTAGGTTTAGCCCTGTTATGAGTGAAAGTACACATATGAGGCTCGGCTTGCGAAAGCAAAAACTTCGAACTTAATAATTTTCGCCACCATGCTCAACCTTATTCAATAATTTTAACTTGTCACAATTCAAGTCATTTTTTAGCTTTAACAAGGCCTTTTTGCATGGTGTTGGTTGATTTTTGATATGTGAATGTGTTTTCAAATAGACTTCCCTTTTTTCGTCTAAGAGAAGCGTTAAAAAAAATTAATAGAGCACTTTTTTAGTGCTTTACTTTGTATTTAGCACTGCTGTGCTAAACAAAGACACTGTAATAAACAAATATTTTATTGTTTATATGTTCACAGGAACTTGTAGGTAACAGTAACAGCGGTGCTTTGAGGAAGAACAAGCTAGATCCTGTAATTAGAACAAAATCGATCCGAATCTATCCCAAGGAACCGTTTTCTGTGATGTTGGCTCCAACTGATCCTGTTCCTTCTTGTCTCAGATTAGAGTTGCACGGATGTTTCGCACCTTCAGGTAGTTGATGATCTGTATATTTTCAAACTTTTCCACTTGAAAAAGCTGGGTCGCAACTTTACCTACCGGTATCTGTTTAATGAGGAGCTGGGAATCCCCATTTTCTCGAGACGAATAGAGCGATTACAAGTCATTCTAAACAACTTGTTCTTCTGCGACTTTTAGGTTAAGTAATTGTTTAGGTTAAGTCACTGATGCCCTTTGTACGCTGGGTCCAGCTAAATTTGATTTGGCTCGAAGTTCTGTGCCACGACATTGGCACTACTGAAATGGCGGACGCTTTTATACTGCATTTTGACTTTTAATTGACATAAAAGCATTTTTCGGTTTTATCTTTATCGAGTCACGGTGTTTGCTTATAATGAATAAAAAATAAATATGGCGTAATAAGCTAAACAAAAATCAATAATAATAATAATAATAATGATAATAAGCTCATAAAGCTCGATGATGACTAGTAATAACTAATGTTAGCAGCCTAATAATTCAAAAATTATGAGAATACAAAAATGGAAGAAATATTACCAAATATACAGGCACGCTAGCAAGATAAAGATAAATAAGGTGTTTTAACTGCATATTTAGCTAGGGCTGTTCCCAAAAGATATAGAACTGAGGCTTCCTTTATCTTTAACTGGAAGCGTGTGGAAGCAGGTTCAAGTATCTTAAAACACTCATCCAAGGAAAGGAGATGACAATTTTTAGAACCTATAAGGTGTTTATAAATATATGAGTTTTTGCCCGAGGAAAGTTGTCCACGAGCACCGTGTAGCGAAAGGTCTGTTGTTTTCACTGACATAGCAGTGCTAAATAACTAAAAGTGGCTATAAGCCACTAAACTCGGAAAAGTTATTATGAAACAAGAATCGAAAACAACAAACTGACAAATACTGAAGGTTTGCTAATACAAATGATGTTATACTTTCCAATTTCTGTTTACTTCACTTTGATTGTCATCAAATACTGATCGAGAGCAGACCGAAAGGCCAAGAGATAGAGTTCCTATCTGTTGCAAATTGATTTCTTTCTTTTTATTTTTCCTTTTTGTTATTTGAAGGTAACGAAACATAATAATGATAATATCATTGGCTATAAGTCGAGCGATTTTTTTTCACCAAATCGTACTGAAATAAATTCATCTTTAGCTGAGTGTTTTGGGTTAGTTTTTTTCTAACTGGTTCTAAAAAACCAAAGGTTTACGGTCTCGGCTTATAGCTGAATAAATATCATAATCTTATTTCAAGAAAACTGACATTAATACAATAATTCGGTTGGTGACTAAGCATGTTAATTTTATGTAATTTAACAAGAAATGTAGGTATCAGAATAAAGGTCTAATTCTCTAGAGGCCTTAAAACACTTGCACGCATTGCGTGCATATGTCTAACAGGAAACGAGTGAAGGAGTGAAGGAGTGATGGAGTGAAGGAGTGAATTCACTTCGCCCACTACAACTCTTTTCCGAGTTAAAAAGGCTTGTACAAGAACATTTGTATACAACAACTAAGTTCTCTAGTGTAATGGTATTCTTATAACCAAATAAAACTCCTAATTGGGAAGCTCTTGATCTTGGGTTGCGCCAAAATACATGTATAAAAGGGTCTGATATTATTAATCGTCACTGCGAGCCTTATTGTGAAGAGGTTGTGGCAGTAAAATGACTCCGGTTAAGATATCTTTTAACAACATTTTCAATTACATATAAGTACAAATAACAAACTTCTTTTCAAAACAGAGGTAAGATTGCTAATGAAAGACCTTGAGTAATCAGGCTCGTGAAGTTAATCTCTATCTGGCAAAGTAACTGAACTGAACCAAATTTATAACCAGAAGGTACAAAACTATGTGAATTAGAAAAAGAACAAGTACAAGTGAAACACTGAAAGTACACCCAAAAAGAGAGCTTGTGATTTTGGTCCTTCTCCATAATAAATTCTATGATGGCCCACTTGCTATTAAACAACAACAACAACAACTTTATTTGCACCCTTTACATTCAATTAAATTAACAAATATACAATAATAATAAAAATAAAGTAAAGTGCATGGCTGCCCAGAATAACCACGATTGCCTAACAAGATTGGGCAGCCATATTTAGTTTTTATTGAAATAATTTATAAAAAGGTCAGGTATACTTAACATTAACATAGCAAACTATACAACACACAAACACACAAGAACAAAACTAAGTAGGCTTAAAGAAAAATTAATGGAAAAAAGATGGAAAATGAAGTATACGGACAGGTTTACTAGCACAGTTAAATCTAGAGTTATAAATATAAAAGGTTCATTTAATAGCTTGTAATAATGCTTAATTTATATTTTTTCTTAAATTGTTTAAGTGACAGAAGCCTAATGTCATCACTGATAGCATTCCAGATTTTTAGCGCCCTGATATCTAATATTAAAGATTCCATAATTTGTTCTGGTTTTGGGTTAAGCATAAGTCATTCTAGAGGAAAATCTTGTATTGTAACCATGAGTTTCTTTTGTTTCTTTTTCTTTTTTAAAAGGCGATTAATTTTTCACTCGTCATCCAATTTAATTGCAGCATGTCCAATCATAAAAGGTAAAATTTGTGGACCCCAAGGCTACTGCAATCATCACCAAGGTGCGTTGCATCCGTGCGTTTGCCTCGCGGGATATCAGTGGAATGATAGCTCTTCCTCTTGTGAGGACACTAACGAGTGTCTTCTTGGCTCACATGAGTGCCTTTCACCGGCCAGATGCATCAACACACCAGGGTCCTATCGCTGCGAGTGCCCTTCCCTCGTAGGGTGGTCCTTTGATGGCAGATCTTGTAATGACACCGATGAGTGCCAGTACCCAAATGTTTGTGATCCGCAAGCTACGTGCATCAACTATCCAGGAGGATTTAACTGCAGTTGTAATGTAGGATGGCGAGGACAAGGAGCACATCCGATTTGCTCTGACATCAATGAATGCTTGACGAATGCCTGTCCAGTACAATCAACGTGTGTAAATTCTGCAGGCTCATACCACTGCAACTGTGGGTCTGGTTGGAGAAACCAAGGTCCTCGTACTTGTGTGGATATTGACGAGTGTTCTGAAGGATCGTACAGCTGTCAGTCCCACTCACATTGTGTAAATACACAAGGTTCTTACCAATGCCAGTGTAACCATTGCTACTACATGTCTGGAAACACATGTCATGGTAGGTAACTTATGATTTTTAAATTTACATATACTGCTTTCGAACCAATTGTACGTCTAGGTGACGTAAGTAATTGAGTTCATAGCAATAAATTAATGAAGAAAATCTTGTAACGCCGATTCTCATTCCGCCGTTACACACATTAGTAACAACCGGCGCGACAAATGCCATCAATGTCGCCGTAAAACACGAAAACAAACAGACGAAAGTATCATGTTACGGCATTTTCAAGGAAAACAGGAGTATCTTGTTACAAACGAACAAAAGTGTCGTGTTACAGTTGCAAAGATAAGCGTAAGGTCAAAAACACTCGGGGAGGAATACAAGTGTTGTTTCAACGTCTAATTGAAAGTAAACTGTAAAGGAAATAATCACGAACATAAAACGTCATACTTTTAATTGTCGACCCCATTGTAGCATTTTGTACTGTCCTTTAGGTCTCTGAGTTGGTTAATTTCTCACGGTTTTGGTATATGCTAAAACAACTATTCACCTCCGCGTCGGTAGTCTCCGGCTCGCAGCTGTTTTTAGTGTCGTCACGCAGGAGCGTTGCGTAATCACACTAAAAACGGCTGCGAGGGAGCGTCATTGGCCAGTGGTGGATATTAACCTCGCCGCGTCGCGGGTCGGTAAATGTCCACCACTAGCCACCTCCACTTCGGTCAATAGTTGTTTAATATTAAGCCTTATTTAATAACGATGCTTAGCAGGGTGTTTGTGTACTGCAATTTGAAAGGAATCAGGCCATATCTTAGTTCACACCGTACCGGGATCATAATACCAAAAATGGCAAAAAGGATGAGAACCTCAAAAACTGTACTCTTTCCCGAGGCTGAGACCATGGCGTTAGAGTTTGAAAGTGGGTAAAAAAATAATCCGAATGGTTGTTGCGTAATCAGTCGATCACATACAAAATGTCACCATATATCATAAAATTAAAGCTTGTTGATGTGCCGGTTTTATAGTAAAATTAGAACCTGTCAGGCTGACCCGAACACTTTTTGTAAAACAACTAGTACTGGCAAACTGATACTCGGGTGCTCAATTGTCGAGAGCTATTGTAAATGAGGGTATAAAGCATGAAAATGACGAAACCCGTAAGGCAACGAAGGACGGACCTTCAAACAACCGGAGGGAAGTGAATAAACGGCACGCATACATGCATGCACAGGCGATGACGCTTTACAATGACCCCAGAAATTGCATTTTTCTTATTCATTTTAATTTTTATTTGCCTTGACTACAAAACGAACCTCCAATACATTACAAACTTACAGTATGATACGATAAATACATTTAATCATTATGAACTTCGTCATTTAGCAACAGAAAGGCCCAGGATTGATTTTTGCCGATGGATGCTCTTAAAGTTTATTCAATACTTATGACAATCAACGATGGCGTACCGAAACTGAGTAAACAACAAAGTGCCTAGTTCCCAGTGCTGCTCGGTTGGAGTAATCGAAACAAGACCCGTCCACGGGCGACAACATCTAGGCGTCACCGCCTAAAAATTGCATGGTTCGGATATTTTTTGCGTGCGAATATTCCTGATTCGCTGTTATAGCCTTAGAAATGACGCCATGAAATGTCCAACACTGCCTACGGCTCGTGGTTCCACTTGCGTTTGGCACATTTAAAACGTAGACGTAGAGCGTGGAAAAATGCGGACGACTTATAATAAGATGCATTGTCGTAAATTTCCGTTCCAGGATTGTCTAATTCCGATTTTTTGAACTTTTGATGAGGGATGTATCGGTTCACCTTTTTTTTTTTTTTTCAAGCACATCATTCTAACTCTTTTTCAGAGAATAGAAGTAGCCAAGCGCTCAGTAGTTTTTAAACTACTACAGTTTTTAGCCTGTCCCTTCAGGACCCTCTGCGAAAAAGGAGCAGTGTTGACCGGAAGTAAGAAAAAATATTCGATAAGGGACGGACCATTATTTTCTTGGAGGGGGGAGGGATGAAAAATTTTCCTCTGCAAACTTTTTTTTTAGTTTATGCATCTCTGCAAACATTTTTTTCGAAATTCCTACTATTTATTGTTATACATATCGTGTTTGAAAACAATTTATTTTGTCTTTCCAGGCCCTGCAAACATTTTTTTTTTTCAATATTTTTCATCCCCCCCCCCCCCCCTCCAAAAAAATAATGGTCCGTCCCTAAGAAAGGCTTAACTCGCCATCTCTGTTAACGTTTTTTATCATTTTATTTTCATCTTCTTAGGAGGGAACGGAAGACAAAAAGCGTACAGAGATGTTATTATGTGTCCCTTCCCAGCCGCCCTGGGGCAAGTTGTCCTTGCGGTTAAGTACAGACGTAGAGTTTAAGAGTGTATCCATAAGAGGACCAGGCAACAGGTGATACAGCTCATATCACCGATTGCGCCCAAACTTAGCATAAATGTTGGGTATGGTGAGCTATTTACTGTGACAAAACATCAGCTCAAAATATTTTATTCCCTTCAAGTTATGGCACCTTTTGCAAAAATGGCCATTTTTCACTAATTTATGCATATTTAATTAGCTGACTTTGATTGACCAGTTCCACAAGAAAAAAAAGACTTCTGAAAATAAAATTCACTGCATTATATTTTGTGGTTATTAGGCTTTAAGTACAATAATTCACTTCAACCGTCTGATTTGATTTCTTCTCCTCAAACGGTCTTTTGGAAGGTACACATTTCGTACTGCTGGAAATAGCCTTTAACTAGTGCCCAATATCTCCCATGAGCAACAACTTATATACATTATTCCTACATGGGTAATGAAATCCATCATTAAACTTCACAAAAATGCCACAAAATGTCTGGGGACTTCAATATTCTATTAGTATTGAGGAACTAAACACACGTGACTTAACGATTTCTTGCTATTTCATCAAAATTCACCGAAACACAGAAGCCATTTATTTGCCTCAATTTGGCAAAACATCGGTACGAAATAGCTAATCAAGCATAAATTTATAGATAACAATCAAAATATTGGCGAAGATTGGCAGTTAGGGCATTTTTCGGAGCGTTTTCAGAGCCATATAATTCGGCAATGTTGTGATAGTAAATGTAAAAATAGCAGCGAAAGATTTTCTTCAAAAGCTCGCTCAATTCAACATTTAGGCATATCAAAGTTAAGAAACAAGAAAATAATACTACATACATGCCACTTATCGACACACAGATGCTTTCTTTTGAAGAATTTGTTCTTCCTCGCTGCACTTCGATCCTTCGATCGATCTCAATTGACATGTACTGTTGCTTTGAGGCGCGATGAACTTAGCCAATACATCGTGGTTCATTCTTCGTGAAAGGTGTAAACAGGTTGTCAATAAAGTCATTCAAAGAGCTGTTTAAAGTTCACGGAAGGACACTTGTCTCAGCCAGTTTGAATGAAATAAATTTAACTGGAAAATAAACAGCCGCCATGTTGTATTTGTACCTTTGAGCCTGCCGTTTCAGTCAGCGGTAAAGCCGTTTACTTGGGCAAGTACGTAGTGTAGTCATCATATAGTTGTTTGACTAAATCCTATATAGGGATATTCATAGAGGGGATACATAGCCTAGCCCTACACAGCTATACACGCCTATACATAGCCCAACACAGCTATACACAGCTATACACACGCGTGTTCATTTGCTTTTCCTCCACAAATGTTTGTTTTCGTCGGAATAAGTAGCGGATGGTGTTATCTACCCTCTGAACAACCGGGGCTTGATCTTAGCCTTATAAGTAGTGTGCGCTTCTTGTAAAAGTGAGAATTTTTTTCAACTTCTCCATTGAATTTTTTTGATAAATAGTTGAAGAGAAATACACTGGATGCAGTGTAATGTATGCGATGCAATCGGTTTTGATGCTCTGAAATTGAGCTGTGAAATGTCGGAAACCATTAAATAATTCTGTTCAAATCGTCTATATTATATTACACTTTGGCAGCTAGGAGACTGAATTTGTACCCACTCTCTTTTCGGGATCCCACAAAGTTCTCCATCTGTCCATTTACCGATAAACGTCATTACTGCAGTTTTATTAATTTGTTTTAGAAAAGGGCTTTTATGGGGACAAATTTTTCCTCCTGAATGCCCACATTGCAAGTGACGAATTGCGGCTTCAAATGATAATTTTCTTCATCACCGACTCAATTTAAGTGGCTATGTGAGTTACAAAGACGCGAATGCAGACTTTTGTAGAGAGCTTAAACCCCGCATTAAAACTAAACTTAGCTAATGTTTCAACCAGCACAGGTAGTCTTCTGTCTTCTTCGAGGTCAACGCGAGGGAAACCCGTTTTATTCTTTGTTGTTTTCTCTCTCTACATTCACACCTTTATAGATATATGTATATATTTGCTGCGCCATATAGACTGCGTCGCTAAAGGCATTTCGTACGTGAATACTTTGTTCAGTTCAGCACAGACGCTCCCCCAACTAAAGCACTTGCGCAAGAAACGATTACAAAACCTACCTCGCTATCCACCGTATAGTGATTTATCCCGTGGTAAACGTTATTCTCCAATTTTGCTGAGTTATTCATTTTTTCCCATTTATGCCCCGGAGGTAGGGGAATTTGGTCAAAAAATGTAATCGTTATGCGCGGTATTAATCACTATTTCCGCCAGGGGAGGGGAATTTGAACAAGCAATAAAAAAAATACAAATGTCTGGAAAGTAACTGGGAGACGTTGACATTTTGATTTGGTTAACTGTGTAGCGTCTTTTATGCTAAAAATAATTGTTTATGTTCCAAAATGACGCTAAATGGCGGTATAAAACTGCTCCGACGTTTCGGCAATACTGCCTTCTTCAGGGTGCCACCCCCAAAAAGGCAGTATTGCCGAGACGTCGGAGCAGTTTTATACCGCCATTTAGCGTCATTTTGGAACATAAACAATTATTTTGATTTGGTTGCCGTGCATGCCGACCGTTGAACAGAAAAATCAAGAACTCTGTTTCGATGAAAGTCAAATGGAACAGTATTTTTTCTGGAAAATCTCTTCGGAGATTGACGAAACGTCAGAAATTTTCTTACCATTTGTAAGGTTACCCAGTTCTAGTCTCCCATCCTTCAGGTCTCCCACCAACGGAAAGAAATAACAGGGAACTGAGCTACAAATGGTAAGCGACATCTATTTCGGTTAGTTTGCTAATTTTGGAAAGAAGCCGTCAAGCTGTAGCGGAGGAAATTGTTTTCCCTACGACAATTTGAAAATATTCTCATTTTCATCACAAACGCATCCAACGAACACTCGCGGAGGAAAAGCAAATGATCGCGCGTGTGGTCACGCGTGATGGACGCGTGATGCCCAGTGAACGGACGTACCGCTGACTGAAACGGCAGGCTCAAAGGTAGAAATTCAACATGGCGGCTGTTTATTTTCCAGTTAAATTTATTTCATGCAAACTGGCTGAGACAGGTGTCCTTCCGTGAACTTTGAACAGCTCTTTGAATGACTTTATTGACATCCTGTTTACACCTTTTACGAAGGATGAACCACGATGGATTGACTAAGTTCAGCGCGCCTCAAAGCAACAGTACATGTCAATTGAGATCGATCGAAGGATCGAAGTGCAGCGAGGAAGAACAAATTCTTCAAAAGAAAGCATCTGTGTGTCGATAAGTGGCATGTATGTAGTATTACTTTCTTGTTTCTTTACTTTGATGTGCCTAAATGTTGAATTGAGCGAGCTTGTGAAGAAAATCTTTCGCTGCTATTTTTACATTTGCTATATCACAACATTGCCGAATTTTTTGGCTCTGAAAACGCTCCGAAAAATGTCCTAACTGCCTTTTCTTCGCCAATATTTTGATTGTTATCTATAGATTTATGCTTGATTAGCTATTTCGTACCGATTTTATGCCAAATTGAGGCAAATAAATGGCTTTTGTGTTTCGGTGAATTTTGATGAAATAGCAAGAAATCGTTAAGTCACGTGTGTTTAGTTCCTCAATACTAATAAAATATTGATGTCCCCAGACATTTTGTGGCATTTTTGTGAAGTTTAATGATGGACTCCATTACCCATGTAAGAATAATTTATATAAGTTGTTGCTCATGGGAGATATTGGGCACTAGTTAAAGGCTATTTCCAACAGTACGAAATGTGTACCTTCCAAAAGACCGTTTGAGGAGAAGAAATCAAATTTGACGGTTAAAGTGAATTATTGTACTTAAAGCCTAATAACCACAGAATATAGTGCAGTGAATTTTATTTTCAGAAGTCTTTTTTTCTTGTGGAACTGGTCAATCAAAGTCAGCTAATTAAATATGCATAAATTAGTGAAAAATGGCCATTTTTGCAAAAGGTGCCATCCCTTGAAGGGAATAAAATATTTTGAGTTGATGTTTTGCCACAGTAAATAGCTCACCATACCCAACATTTATGCTAAGTTTGGGCGAAATCGGTGATATGAGCTGTATCACCTGTTGCATGGTTCTGCCCTGTTCTCTCACGGGCACACTCTTAAAGGCTTATCTCGCATGAAGGAATTGAAAGACTTTGAACATATACTCCGGCAAACTGCTGCATAAATTTGGATGAATTGTGCGATTTTTGTAAAAAGCATCAAATGTGGCACAGTGATAGTATTCGATGAGCTTATCAATATGAGATATAGGCTCATCTAATTCGGAATTCTGTAAGGGGGGCACTTTTTGGACCCAGTGGGTGGGTGTGGGTAGAATTTGAGTTTTATGGCAAAATTTACGGCATCCTTTGCATTAGAAGCACTAGATTTGGCATAGTGATAGTATTTGATGAGCTGGTCGATTTCAGATATAGACCCATTCGGAATTCTGTCAAGGGGGGACACCTTTTAGATTCAGGGGTGGAGGTGGGTAACAGTTGGCCTTTGTGTCAAAATTAACTGCATCCTTTGAGTTAGAAGCACCAAATATGGCACATTGATAAGCTGATCGATTTTATATTAGATATAGGCTAATCCGGCCCATTAAAGGTGCAGCTCGGCTGCGACTGGCTCGGTACCTTCTCCTGTTTTTCAACAAAAAGTTTCACCCTCCAGTCATGCTTGGGATTTGTGGTAGACGCTTCCGATCTCCTCTTCCACCACGCCCTTTTAGTAATCAGATATCACATTTTTTGGGCAAAATCAATGCACCACTGTCCTTCACGTGAACTTTCCGTCAAGATTTTTTCACCTGCTTGGAAGTAGAGGGGCGCTTTCCACTTAAACATGGGATTTTAGGAAAATTTAACAAAAAATGGGGGAGCTTTCCTCGCTGAACAAGAACAATAGTTTCTCTTTATTTTGGTCGATTTTTCATTTCCTATTTTAGTCGTAGCGTTAGTTGCAAGTATATGTAAATAAGTGTGTAAATATAGTACTTATGTACAAGTTAAGTAAATGTGTGGAACTGTAGGTAAGGAAGAGTATGTAACAGTAAATGTAAGTGTATGTAATAGCATTCAATAAAAAAAAACTTGATTTGTGATCCAAATACTCTGCATCCGTGCGTTTGCATGCATTTCCGGATATCAGTGGAATGATAGCTCTTCCTCTTGTGAGGACACTAACGAGTGTATTATTGGCTCCCATGATTGTCTTCCACCGGCCAGATGCATCAACACACCAGGGTCCTATCGCTGCGAGTGCCCTTCCCTCGTAGGGTGGTCTTTTGATGGCAGATCTTGTAATGATACCGATGAGTGCCAGTACCCAAATGTCTGTGACTCACAAGCTACGTGCATCAACTATCCAGGAGGATTTAACTGCAGTTGTAATGTAGGATGGCGAGGACAAGGAGCACATCCTATATGTTCTGACATTGATGAATGTGCAGAAGGAACTGATAAGTGATGTTTTATTCTTTGTGTTCCACTATAAATATCTTTTGTTATGTCATGCACGGCTTATTGATGAAGAATTTGGAGATACTATTTTATTCATTTGACTGTGAAGACGAAAATTTCGTTCTCCTTCGGCTATAAATTGAAAATCGCGATAGAATCTTCGAAAAAATTACACCTTAGTTTTTTTCTGCACTTTTCAACCAGTATTCGACAGTTTTCTATAATTTTCAGACAACACATGTTTTCCTCTTGATAGATGTCCTAATCCGTCTACATGTGTCAACACCCGTGGCAGTTATTACTGTGTGTGTGATCCAGGTTGGGAAAAAGTTTCAGAGTTCCAGTGCGTGGAAATTGATGAGTGCAGTCGTGGAATTGATTGATGTGATCCCTACTCTGCTTGTATAAACACACCCGGAAGAGACGCCTACACGCAGAGACGTAAATGAGTGCGTGGACCTCCCGAATGCCTGTCCAGTACAATCGACGTGTGTGAATTCTGCAGGCTCATACCGCTGCAACTGCCTGCGTGGCTGGAGAAATCGAGGTCTTCATACGTGCGTGGATATTAACGAGTGTTGGAAAGGATCGTACTACTGTCAATCCCACTCACGATGTGTTAACACGCCAGGTTCTTACCAGTGTAACTGTGTGTCTGGTTGGAGAAACCAAGGTTCTCGAACCTGTGTCGATGTTAACGAGTGTTCTGAAGGATCGTACTACTGTCCGTCACACTCGACTTGTGTAAATTCACAAGGTTCATACAGATGCCAGTGTGACCGTTGCTACTACATGTCTGGCAGCACATGTTGTGGTAGGTAACCTATGATCTTCGATTTTACGTATACAGGCAAACAGTGAGCTCTCTGTTAGGTTTACACCCTCGGAACAACACACGTTGTCCACCTCAGAAAGTTGTCCGCCTTTAAGGGAGTTCAATTGTAGACAAACAATTAGTGACCAAACAAGTGTCCGCCTTGCAGTAGTGTTCGCTATAAGGGAGCTGGTTGTACTGTTTTTGAATCAATCATGCGTCTAGAAATCGTGAGTATAAATGTCATCCCGGACTTGCACTCATAAGGTACTGAAAGGTTTCTAAGTAGTTGAAAGAGGATGTTCCTTTAAGATGTCTCGCCTAAGAAAAAAAGAAACCAACCATTAAACAAATATTTTAATAAAGATAGCTACCCTATTATGGGAGGTGCGGTGGCCTGTTGGTTAGTGCGCTGGACTCGGTCCGGGTTCGAGCCCTGGCCGGGTCACTGTGTTGTGTTCTTGGTCAACACACTTTACTCTCACAGTGCCTCTGTCCACCCATGAAATGGGTACCGGCGAATTTACTGCTGGGGGGTAACCCTGCGATGGACTAGCATCCCATCCAGTGGGTAGTAAAAATACTCCTAGTCGCTTCATGCTACTGACACCTAGATATGCTCCGGCCTGATGGGCCACTAGGCTCGTTGCAGATTTTACCTTTACCTCAGTACCGTGGTACTTCTCTAGATATATAGCAACAGAAACCGCAGCACCAAACTAAGCAAACTACAGCCAACTCCTTCAAAGCGGACACCACTGCAAGGCGAACACCTTCATTAGGCGGATATGTTCAGTAGCCGAATTTCACTTTTTAAAGGCAGACAGCTTGAGTTGGTCTCGAGGGTCTACGCCTCATGCAACGATATTTTTAAGTGGACTTGTGTCAGCGTTATGTCATGAATGGTTATCATTACTGATTTTGCTATTGACCTGAGCTCAACAGGGCCTCGTAGGCACCTGGGAGGCCATGGATTTATCATTGAATTTAGTTTGTAAATAGGATAAAAAATACCGAATGGTTGTTAAGTTATTACTTGATCTCGTACAAAATGTCTTAAGTTGTGGAAACCAACAACGACCGCAATTGCCAATTTCTTGCAGATGACTGTCGGACAGAGCGGCGTTGCTCCTGGACCACTACATATACAACCTATACCACTTACTACACCACATTTTGTTTGAGCAGCCTTAGAACGAGATGCAGAAAATCAACGTATGTATTACTTAATGTCATGGTTACAGTTAATTAATCAGTGTCATCTCAAATTAAGACTTGTTGATGTGTTGTTTTTACAGTTTAATGGTTAAAAAAGAACATGTCACGCCAGCGCAAATACAACTTTTACAATCAGTGGCAGATTGTTTGCGCGTGCACTGGTCGAGAGCTATGGTCAATGAGAGTACAGACCATGAAAATGACGAAACCCGTAATGCAACGCAAGGCAACTTTCATAACACTTAACAAATTCTCGGATTCTTCAATAAATGAATGGTGAATTGTTTAAAGGTAATTGGGGAATTTTTGGAGAAATTTCTGATGAATCTTCTGCAGTGTCACATGCACGCGCGTGAATTCGCAATGATTTTCACACTCAAAGGTGAAGTCTCAATTTTATTGTGAAAAACAAATCGATATCGATCACATTTTTCCATCGTCTACACCCTTATATACCATAAAAATGACGCCAAACAATGTCCTAAACTTTGCAGCGAAACCATTTTCATGCGGCTCTTGGTTTAACCTTGAGTTTACACATTTATGAAGTTATTTTACGGTCTATACAAGAATGTAGACCGTGATGGTAAAATGGGGGGTTTGTTAAATTTATTGTGCGTGAGAGAGATGCATTGCGGAAATACGTAAAACTAAATAAATTGACGGTGTAAATTAGAAATAAAATATGCTAAACTAACAAAATTTAAATAAAATAGCGGCAAGTAAATTAACTAATATGTTTCTACGTACTTCCGCTATTTCGCAAAATACCGCAATAACCACATATAAGAAACACCTTCCAATGTAAACTTCCATTGTACCTGAAGAAGACTGGTTTGGCAGCCAAATATAGTGCACAAAATCTAGTACATCGGCCTCTGCTTTCAAATTCATTATTCTGTAAATTCAACCGATTAGATCACTATTGATCCAACGTATACCAGTAGGATTATTGTCGGAAGTTGCCTGCTTGAACATTTAATAGGAAAATTTTGTTTGATAAGAAAGGCTTTATTCGCCATCTCTGTGAACGTTTTCTATCATTTTCATTTTTTATCTCCCTAGGAGGGAAAAGAAGACAAAAAGGGTAAAAAGATGTTATGATGTGTCGCTTCCCAACCACTCTGGGGCAAGTTGTCCTTGCTCGTAAGTGTAGACTTAAAGTGTGGAGACTGTTCTTAGCTAAAGGAATTGAAAGACATTGAACATAGACTTCGTGAAACGTAACGGTTTTTGTCTTAGAGCGGATTTCACTTGAGTGTCGAAAGAAATTCGCGTTTGCTTTGGTTTAGCATTACTACGCTTGGTGATTGGTTTAAAAACCCGCGCCGCTTTCTCAGCCAATCAGAAGTAAAACCAAAACCAATCGTGACTCGCTCGCGCACGTTTTCCCGGGTTCTGTGCCGGCTACACGTATTTTCTTCGAGTTTTGATTGGTTCACTGGAATGTCTGTGTCCGTTGTGATTGGCCAGAGTAATTACTTTGGTTTTAGTTTTGTGTGGATATACAAGAAGTTTATCTTACGGCAAAGCCGGGAGTCGGGGGTATAAGAGTACAAGTTGAGAATCGACTGAACCCGTGGTTTTTCCACCCCTCTTGCTAAGCAACACTAGGTGTCCCTCTCCGCACTGTTATGACATTTTTCGAACTGCTCATGTGTGCTTATCAGTTGTTCTTAATTGAGCCCCTCCCAGGGGGCTTAAGGTATTTTGACGATTTTTGTGATCCCTGTTCCCTAAAATATCAGAAACACAGCTTTTGTTCCCGTATTCCCAGTTTTATTATCCTTTTGTTCCCTTGTTCCCTGAAACCCCTGGGCGGGGCTCTTCATTGGGTTATGAAACTACAAACTTCTTTGAGTGCCTCGTCGAAGCTTTGTCACAGACAGCATTTGTTCTATCTGGCTACACAGACAGCCGGCAATCATTTGAACAGGCACTGACCGACTTAAGTTCAAAAACGGAACTGATAACTGCACAAAGTCGATTCACTCAACGTGCCTTAACTTGAATTCTTCAATATATCGGAGCCGAGGGTATTCCTCTATACAAATGACGGGGGTGCTCGTCGGAAAATTTTAAAAACACCCCTTAAACGTACCAAAATTTCGTTTTGTGGGCGTGGCCAAATTCATTTGTCACCCCTAAAAGGTACCCATTCTAAAGCAAAACTTAACAGTCATTTTTTTGATCAATGATAACCTGAAAGGCCTCAAAAAGGTACCGCGACAACTCTAGCGACGATCATTTTAGGTTTTAGCATCCTAAGCAGTACCAATCCACAAATTTGACTCCCTAAAAGGTATGACGAGTACCCACGTCATTTTATGGGGTGTCTCCCCTCCTCCCCCCTCTGGGATGTTGAACTGCAGTTTATTGGTTTTAAAATAGTACCAGCTTGTTTGACTTTGAAATGTTTTGACGTTAGCCAGGACGGTCTTATGAAAGCGGGGACGTGTAGCCCGGCCTAAACTACTAGTCTGAAGCCTGTTAAAGTTATGGTGATTTGTTTAGATATGTCTCAAAGGTTAGTCTGTACAACTTTTGCTAAGTCAGAAAACCACTGTACACAAAGCCTGCCGTAGACGGGGCAGCTCACTAACAAGACTTAAATATATTTGAAAAGCCTGCATTATTAAATCTAGATTAATGTTTGCACTTATATAAAAAATATAAGAGGTAGATCAGCATGGTATATAGTTATCCTATGATACAGTAGTAGCATACAGGTCACAAAATTATAAGGTACTAAGGTTTATTAAGGAAAATTAGCTTAATATGTGAACGTGGCCAATTTTCCCAAAAGTTACTATACGATGTATGGGAAACTTAACAGGAGAACTTGTGCATAGCCTCTAGGGGCTTCAAAGACCGAAGATCCACTATGCAACTCCCAGATAATTGGGGTTTATCGAGACTATTTACCAACCATTCAATAAATAACAAGCGAACTGCTAGCGGTTTCGACAATTGAGTTTAGAGTTTGACCTTGTATCGTTTCAATAGCTGATTCTTTAACAATTATAATAATACCGAACATACTCTTTTATTAGGGAAGTGGTCATAAGGGTACTCGAAGTGGACCCAGTTAGTGTAGGGGTAGGGGGGGGGGGGGGGGTTGGGGGGAAAGAATGCTACACATCATCTATCTAATGAGCCAAAAATTGACAAAAGCTTTTGGCCAGCTTGAAACTTGAAATGAGATTTGAATATTGTGTGTGCATGACGCTTGCAGGCCACAGATTGGTTTGAATCTTTTCCTTAGTTTATGCACTTGACAGAGTGGGGGCTATAAAACTAAGACAGCATCTTTTACGGTCTGGGATGAGAGGGTGCAGAAAGTACAATAGTTTTGACCATTTCCTTTTAGATGTAGCTATTTTCGTGGCACAGATTTATTATTAGGATTTTAAAATTTCATACAGCATGTAAAGCGAGTCTCTCTTATGGGGAAGGTGGAAGACGAAAGGAGCAGTCGGCGAGAGAAACTGGCCGACAGAAAACTCATCTTCCCACTGACTTGTCCCCAGTTGTCTTTTGAGTCCATCTTGAGTCCAGGAAGACTGGATGTAACTAAACACCGAACCATGGTCTTGCAACTTTTTGCATAAGAAACGATTGGGGACGAGTCAGCATTTTTCCATACCTTTTCCCAGAAGGGAGTCTAAGCATATCGAATGAGATATCATACAAGTTTTATAACTTGCTGTGAGCAAATTTCAAAGTAACGTAAATTTGGTAGCATGTGATGTACATGAGCAAATAAAGTACATTTGGTAGCTTTTGTAGAAGTGCAAATATATTCATATACGTGTTGTAATAAAATACGTTGAAAGTCAATTTCTCTTTTCTTTATTTTGAGTGTGCGCGTGAGCTGGGGCAGGAAATTATGCTGGGGTTTGAGCTCCATTACATAGCAAATTGCGAACGAGGGCACAGAAAAAGGCATAAAAACATACAAAGAACGTTCTTACTTTATTTTATTTTTATCTTTAAATTCCCGCATTTACAATCAAAATTAAAAGCATTCACTTGACGATGGGTCAAGTAACAGCTGTTATGTCCTACAAGAAAACTTATATCTATAAAATAACCGCAAAACAGAGATACAATGTAATGTTTTACCTTTGGCTGTCATAAAACTTATCAAGAGTTCCTGTTATTAAAAGTTGACATTTGCAAAGCAATTGCAGAAAACGGGTGTACACGGTTTTAACCGTACAGAAGCTCTTCTTGTTGAGCTCGCATTAAATGCTGGAAACAAAACGAGAGTATTCAAAGCTACTTCAACACAAGACTCTTCCTGACCGGCAGGGGATTGGGGTTGATCATGGTCACAGACCATACCACGTGACGTTCGGTTGCCAGACAGCAGCTTGTTTGTAAAATACAACAGTCACCCAAAAAGAGCGCGAAAAGCTATTCCAGCATTTTACAGCCAGCCAACAGCTACTCGCCCTGTAATGTCACCTCTAGCTATTTGAATTGTCACGCAACGCCTCGCTCCACTTGTGGGTAGATGTGTTGCGTGACGACTTAACGACAAGTCAAGATTTTCGACATTGATCAAGTGTACAACAATTGCACTTAATATAGTGGGGTGAGAAGAAGGTAGATACCATACAAAAAAAAAGACAAGGAGGAGAGGAGGGAAAATAGAAGAAAATGACCTAAGGAGAATGAGCCGATTAAAGCTGTATGTACAAAACCCATATTGGAGCAGCCCGTCCCCCTTAACCCCTCTTATTACGGCTTCGACGTTTTGTGTTCCAAGTCATAGCGCTGCCTCGTCCCCAGGCGTCCTCTTCTTTGATCGTGCACGGTTCGCTTGGGGTGTGGGACTGACGTGCAAGGTTCGCTTTGCGTTGTGGGCCTGATCGGCCCGCAACCTAACCATCAACCCCCGCGCTCCCTGTTTTTTCGCCTTACCGCCATACGATCGGCGCCTGGGGACGAGGCAGGTAATGGCGCAGGTAACTAAAAATAGGATTTTAGACGTTTACAAAAAAATTCTGTTTTATAATATAATCACCCTGACAGTGAAGATAAAATTTTCTCTGCACCAACACAAACAGCAAGAAAAAATACAACTTACAATGAAAAACATGAACCCTTAGGACCCAGCAACCGGACCGTTAGCTTGTGACATGGTCATTTAACTTGAAAATTAAATAAATTACTAGATAATTACGAGACTAGCTCTGCTCTATGTACAATAAAATGGCTGTTAATATTAACACTATAAACAAAGTCGCCATAAAATCACTACTTTAACTAAATGTCATTGAGAAAATTGTATTACAGAACCAAACCCTACCATTAATTTTACATTTTTTAAGCGGTTATAATTATTGTGGTATTTACATTCAATTTGGCAATGATTTCAATAAAATAACGGTAATAAAATGTAACAACATTTTGTAAGAAAGAAACAGAGGAAAAAAAACAGACTACAAAACCAACTTTTCAAGCGTGCTTACAGAAACCCCCCCCCCCCCATACTTCAGTGTTACTTCTGCCCCAAATTGCTTGGTTCCATTAAAGTTCCACGGACAAAATTCGTTTAAATTTTACCCATTGAATTTGGACTTACAGGATCACTGATTAGATAAAACATTCGTAGTATATTAAAATCTTTTTGTGTTATGCAGGTATATCGCATTAGTTAAGACAAAGATATGAATCTGCTCAGTCTAACGTAGCGACTTGTTTTTTAAAACACAAATTAACGAAGTGAGTAACCTATCGTGTGAACACGCTCTCTAGTAGGGTATGGGGCTCCAAAAAATGGTGAGCGCCGAGAGCCGAAAAAAGTCGAAGAGCCGAGAGCTTTTTCGAAACGAGTCTTCTGTATTCTCGTTTGGCTCGTCGATTTTGTCCCCTCCTCCCCTCTCTTGCAACCCTCCCCCCCCCCTCGCTAAGGAGCCTGTTCACCGGAATCATGTATTAAGTACGAGGGTTATGTCTGTTTAACAAGATAAGTGCTCGAATTTTTCAACTGACTTAAAATTAATACTAACAATACTATAACACTACACAGCAACGGCACATCCTCTGTCGTCCACCGCCAACACTCGGGGGAGGGGTGACAGGGGCGAAGTATGCGTGTACTTTGAGGTCCGGCAAATGAGCCTGCAAAAAAAGGTATAGTTTCATGACACCTTTGTTGCTTTACAGAACGGTGCTTTTTATTAATTTGCTAGAAAAAAAACAGTCTGAGAAGACTTTGGATAATGGCAAGGATTTATTTTTTCACAATCAGCCGATTAAGGTTAAAAGATTAAAAAAAGATGGATGTCACCATTATCATTTCCGTTTTCAACAAAAATCGCGAGATTGTCTTCAAATAAACTGGAAGAAGAAGAAATGACGATGTTTTATGCGTTCTGTTTCACCCACGAACAGAGAAGAACTTTTGTAAGTATATGTACTACACAATTTCCGAAATAAAAAGTTTTCTGGAAGTTGAAACGACGTACAGAACTTTAGATGTAATTAAAGGACGACTGATATACCGAATACGTTCATTGTGTCCAAAAAAATCAGACCACAAATGAAGATCGTGATAAATAAATTGTAATATTTCGGTATAAGTTATACCATCATCACCATCGTGGTCTGATTTTTTTGGCACAAGAACGCCCCCCCCCCCCCCCCTCAAGAACGTAATCGGGTTATCCTTCGTCCTTTATGTACTGTAACTGCTATCAGGTACTGGGTTTTAGATGTAATTAAAGGAACTGATACAGGTCACCACATAGACAATAAAAGTACAAGGAACCACGTGCATTTACCCTAGTTAATACTGTTTGCTGCATTATTCATCAGCAATATTTCCACCGTAGTTTAATACTCACCTTGAGTTTTCTTATCCCTGCTCTTGTGATCAGTTGGCAATCGTAAAGTTCTATTCTTTTCAGTTGCTGGCAGTTTCTACATTAAAGACAAAGAAGGGAAAATGCTTTCACTTGGAAATGACAAGCATTTAACAGGATTTAAAAATTCTACATAGTAGTTACGAACGACATGTCAATGCAGGCTTACATTAAGTAGTCTAAGGCATTGTCCGTAATCAGAGGGCAGTTATCCAGTTCCAGGACCTCAATGTGATCCACTGCGCATGGGCTGCCACCTAGCTGCCTGATCCCTTCATCTGTGATTAACTCGCAATGTGAAAGACTCTGAAGACAAAAATAAATAAAGTTTAGTGGCTTAACAATCCAGAAGGTCAAGTTCTGAGAGGCAAGAGTGTGCAGCCCTTTTCTATTCTTCAAGCAGAAAAGGGAGGCAATAGGAAACAGCTGTACGCAGGCTTGTTCTGAGTTCTGGCTAGGACACTATACATTTTGTGATAATGAAGGAGAAATTGTTCAACAATGACACGAGCATTCCCAGGGCAGTTTTTTAAGCAAGACACTCTCTCCAGCCAGAAAGGCCAAAAGTGTACTGAAAACTGTTGAAGCAACCTGCCTTGGAAATACAACACACTTTGTCAGGACCCATAAGGGGTTAAAACCTGTCACTGTCCCATGTGCACTTGAAAACGTAAGTTTCTGAATTCACCTTATGGGCAATACACTGGACTAACATTCAGCAATAACACCTACCCCTAGTACCCGAGTAGTATTTGGTTTTGAACTTGTAACTGGTATGCTTACGGGTAGTCAAGCAAAGGTGCGGTTATTTCTTCTTATTGTGTTCAAAGAATTTCTCACCAGTTACATGTAGGTGTCTTTTTAAAAACTGATGTGACACGACCAGTCAGGCAGCTGTCCTTACATTTTTAATATTTCAGTATTTATTTAAAGGGACAGTGTCACGAGAAGTCTACTACGTTTTTCTGTAAACTGTGCTAGTAGAATTATAAGGGTGCATTCACTGATTAACAGAACAACCTGTGAACAATAAAAGAAAGGCATGAATTTATTCTCCATGATGCAAATGAACTATAATTAATGGTTTTATGTGGTTTTTTCCTACATGTATTTACACTGTCAAACTCGAAAACTTCAGCCTGACTTTTTCAAGTTTTAGGCCACTTCTTTCCTACCAGTCCATAACCATACCACTTTTTAACAATTTCATTACTAGTACAGTGCATTTTAGCAAGGCCAGGGCACTATTTAGTGGATTTCCAATTAAATCCAACGCCGTCATTGGATAGCACTAAACATTACTGACACTGCCCCTTTATGTAGCCTGGCAGGAAAACCTAACAGGCCTGAAGCTAAGGTGCACTTACAAGTTTCTCTAATCCAGAACACCACAGTGATAAGTGATTTAAAGTTGAATCTGTAATCTAATGGGAAAGAAAACATTATTTGAGAACATTAACTTAGCGTTCAAGGTAATGACTTGTAGGGAGACTGGAGAGAGAAGAACGATTCAAAATCAGATAACAGATAAACATGCTCTTTGTGACAATTAAAGGAGAAGTTCACTCCAGAATGGCCATTTATTTTCTTCACGGCGATAAAAAGTTTACACAAAGATATGTTATTCACCAAAATTTCAGCCTCCAACGTTCGCTGTAACCCTACGAAATCTTTCCCAAAACCCGACAACTGAACGCCGCCATCTTGGAGCTAATAATGTATGCCTGACATCAAAGAGCTCAGCCTGAATTCTGGCGGGAAAATTTTAATAGTCGAAACTCCTTGTTTTTTGTATTTCTTGGAGCTCTGTTTGAGCGAAACGGAGATGCACAAACAGGCATTTTGAGAAACAAAAGCCACTACGAAGAAACAAGGAGTTTCGAGTATTTCCATATTCCCGCCAAACTTCTGGCTGAGCTCTTTGACGTCATGCATACATTACCAGCTCCAAGATGGCGGCGTTCAGTTATCGAGTTTTGGGAAAGATTTCGCACGTTGGAGGCTGAAATTTTGGTGAATAACATATCTTTGTATAAACTTTTTATTGGCGTTAAGAAAATAAATGGCCAATCTGGAGTGAACTTCTCCTTTAAAGCAAGTTAAGAATCCAGAAAGACATGACCATAACCTCCCACAATGGGACACAAAGGGGTGGGCATGTCCAACCTTTTTTATCAATTTTCTTTTAAATCACACTACACTCGATCTAAGTTACACATCAACTACTAGTAGTGTGCGAAAGGCTTTTCAACTTCCTTTCAGTGAAAGTTGTAAGACTATAGTGTGAATCTGACTCTTTCATTTTCCTTGTTTGAATTCTTTTATTATTAACTTAAAAGTCTCTGAATCTGATGCTTGAGCAAGACATGACTATTAGTATTAAACAAGAAAGACAGCTAGCTCACCAGAACACATTCTTCCAAGTCCATACGTTGAAGATTATTACAACCCTGAAAATAGGGACACCGTACCACTGATAAGATACATTTTATGCATGGTTTACCAGTTTGTTAATAGCCATAGAACATTAGCTTTTACATACAGCATAAAGTACATTGTATTGTTAGATTGCAGCTGACGTCACGGCAGCCATGCTGGTGGACAAGAACAAAGCGTTTCACTCCGCTGGGAACTAAACTCTTTCATCATGCAAATTCTGTGAAATTTTTTTTTATTATTTTGTCCAACAACACGGCCGCCTTGTCACGAGGTTGCAACCCAGCAATATAATGCTTGCCATGGTAACAGACAGTTTGTGAAAAAAAAAAAATCTAAAACCTGCAACATAATTATCAACTCTGTACCACACTTCAGAGATTGACTGATCAAACACAACTCATTAGAAACTTGTTTGAATAAACTATGCATACAAAAAACAACCACCATGATCATCTTTATTATACTTAATTCTTACCCTACAAAGAGCTTGAAATCCTGCGTCTGTAAACTGTGAACACTGTGCAGCTTCCAAAGTTCTGCAGCAAAAGAGAGAGAAAGGTGACGACTTTACTATCAACAATTAACTTTAATTTGTTTTGAAAAGTAATATGACTGTGCCAAAATGTCCACTGGCAGATTAGCTATGCAAAGAGATGGCCAGATGTGGATACAAATTGACTTGAGGGAAAAGTCCACAATGTACCTTACATGGACAATCTAGTTTCAAGTTAAATGTGCAGGTGCTTCATCAAGGAAATTGATATTTGCTTTTGGTTATCACAAATGTACATTATACACTTTGGTTTGTTAGGGGAAATGGGGGTCCTAAGTTAAAAATCTTACATTGTCAGCTACCTGACCAACAAAAAAAAATACTTTAGAAAACTTTTGATGATCTGATGCAGGTATTAATTGACCTGTTGGAATTCTTTGTTGACACTACCTATATTCTGGAACCCTGTTACATTTACATGTATGTACCTTAGTTCGTGACTTCTGCTTCCCAGAAATTGAAGTGCTAAGTCTGTCAGCTGTATACATCCTGATACACAAAGAAACGAGATCTCCCTACAGTGCTCACTGACTGCCTTCATTGCTGCATCCTTTATGTTCTAAAAGAAGGAATTACATACACAAAAAATTAAAGAAATGTTAGGAGATTATAAAATGTATGGCATGCCAATATGTAAGAAAGTAAGAAAAGGCCTACCCAATTTTTTGGAATCAATTCAGACGGCATTACCCTCCACTTGATGGAAAAGTTATTCAAGGGCCACATTGTAAACTACATGCTGCGCTGATACACCATAACTGCTTTTTTATGATATAATATTTTATCTTTTACAGATTGAAATTGTACATTGTACCTGTAGTTGGTACATGTGCCATAATTTTACAATTTAACCAAAATATCTGAGAATCAGTTACCTCACAGCTGTGTAGGTTCATTGTATGAATTTTAGTGCATTGTTTTGTCAGGTGATAAATTCCTTCATCTGTTATCTGCATAAGAAAAACATCATAATTTGAATCTGCTCAATAAGCTACATTTGTACAATCCATGTATGTGATTGTAATGAGCATCAGATTTGATCTCTGTTCAAGTTTCCATGAGCTTTTCACTCAGCATTATTATTGAGCTTTCGGAATGTCAAGGTCCCACATGTAATAATATTACTTGTAAAATTCATTAATAATTCATGAGGGTGCAAACCAATCCCAGCACAGTATTCAGATCACATGTACACAGCTGTAAACCCCCATACAAATCAATCAATAGAATTAACTTTTGATACAAACTCCTGCTCAGCTAATTAGTATTCATTAACTTTTGATACAGATATCTACTGATTCGCATAATAATACTTTGCATTCAATTTATTGTTTTCATTTCACAAGTAGAATAAAATATTCGCGTCCGATCTGTATGGGCGGCTCGCCATTGTAAACGCACATACAGATCTCCCGCTCATATTTTATCTGCTACTTAATGTTGTGGCAAGTGCAAAATTGTAAATAATAATTAAAATAAGTATATATAGCCATTTAAAAATAACACAGAGGATCACGCAATGAAGGATGTTTGCATCAAGTGTTTTGATTTGTCACACGACATTGTACAAGAACTAACAGTACATGTACAAGGCAATGCTAAATAGAAATGACTATTATTAGCCAAAACAAAAAACACAGACCTACAAGTGTAGCACATACCTGGTAAAGATGGCCCTTTTTCAAGCACAAAAATGTGTTGTATCTACACTGTTGGGAGGCGCGGTGGCCTAATGGTTAGCGCACCCGGGTTCGAGGCCTGGCCGGGGCGCTGCGTTGTGTTCTTGGGCAAGACACTTAACTTTCACAGTGCCTCTCTCCACCCAGGTGTACAAATGGGTACTGGCGAATTTACTGCTGGGGGGTAACCCTGCGATGGACTAGCATCCCATCCAGGGGGGAATGGCAATACTCCTAGTCGCTTAATGCTACGGAAACCGGGATAAGCTCCGGCTGTATGAGCCTCATGGCTCGGACACAGACTTTACCTTACCTTTTATTTACACTGTAGGTACATGTACAGTGATGACTATACTTTCAGCTCTAGAGAAGCCGAGTTATGTTCTAGGTAGAAAACCCTGGATGCAATACACAGTCCAGGTCACTTGCATCCTATTACTCACCAAAGAGCATCCTTTTGCTATAAACACAAGTAAGTTGTGACAGCCTTGGGCCAGTAACTTGAGACCATGTGAAGATACTTGACTGCACCAGGATACATTTATATATTGGAGCTTTGTGCAGCCTTTACTAAAACACAAAATGTAAATAAAATGTCAATGTATGTACATGTACTAAGAAATGGGTAAATATTAAATAATTATAAAGAGGTGGTGAATGGTCCTTTAAAAGATGCATGTCTCCAAAAATTTTATCCAAATGTTAAGGGTTCTTGGGGTCTCAAATTTTTCTCTGACCCCTTATCAGATCTTGATTGCTTTTGCAAGGCTAAAAAGGTCTCAGGCTCGCAGAAAAGATATCAGTCTCGCCATCTTCCAAAGTCTCACAATTACTATTTGACACCCCTAAATAAAACTGTAAAATGATGCCCACTTAGCATCAGACCTGCTTACAAATAAACAAACAAACAATACAAAAGACATGTCAAACTGACTGTTGTTACCAATAAATACCGGATAGCAAAAGTTATTAATTAATACATATGTACACGTAAAGAGGGGTACATGTTCATTGTTTGGGTAGCATCACAAAATTCTGAGAGGGGGGATGGGGGCTTCTGATGGAATATCAATCCATTTATGGAGAGAACTAATTCTACATCAACCCTCCAAGTTAAGACCATTTTAGTCGCCATGGCGACTAAAATTTTGGAGCTGGCGACTAAATTGGAACCAAAGTCGCAGCCTGGCGACTAAAATTGAGAAGAAGGATTGAAAGCGTGAGCTTAATTTGGCGACTAAATTTTTTTTTACTGGCGACCAAACCTGAGCAGTCGGTGGCCAAATGGCCACTAAGGCAGAAAATAAACTTGGAGGGTTGTACATGCTACAGAAACCAGGATCAGCCCCGACCTGATGCCGAACTTGGATGGGCATTTTGTTTTTGTTTTGTTTTTTTTTAGAAATGTAAAACAAGAGGTTAAACATGTTCATTTTATTGGACAAAACTGAAAAGGAACACACTGATTTACTAAAGATTTTTTAACAGCTCTGAGATCTTGACAAAAATAACTTACCTTAAAGCGCTAAGAGAGTTATCTGTGACTTGATGACAAGATGACACATCTAAATGCTTGAGTCGTCCACTATAGTTACTAAGACTAATAGCAGTGCTGAAAAACAAAGAAAACAGACTGATTTATACCCATTATGTTTTAACAGTAGCCACACCATGCAATATCTACGTACAGTACATGTACTGTACACTGTAAGTGATTGTGATTAAAAAAACTTCCCATACAAATACAACGGCATGTACTAACAGCTGCTAATCCAGAAATCTTTTAAAGTAACTTTTAATTTGAATATTAATATAATTAAAGGAGAGTGTTACAAAACTTTCAATAACAAACCATACCTATCTGAAATTCTTTTACATCCATCTAAAGTTAATTCTTCAATATTTTTACACTGCTGAGCAAATATCCTAAAATGATCAGAACAGCAAAAGTTATTAAAAGAGGCTTTATTTAATGCTGCTTCCACAGACTTCCACAGTTTACAGCTTTTAATTCAAGTACATGTACATATATAATAGTGACTTAAATTGGGCTAAGATCAGGGCTGTACGTAGGCAAGAGGAGGGGGGGGGGGGGTGACGAGTCTGTATGGACCACCTATGCGACTTAATTGACAGTCCCACCTATCTAGACGCCTCCAGTGCTCGCACCCACCCATGTACAATCCTGCCTATGGTCTTGTAAGATACATATGTACAAGTTCCTACTCTAAGTGTTAATGGAAAGTTTCAAATTTTTCATGGACGTATATCTGTTGTGGTTCAATTTTATCCTTGGTTCAAATTCTATTTTCCTTTGTTTTAAACTCATTATGATATCATACAATACCAAGGAAAAGAGAAGGATACCCAAAAACAAAGTCCTGAAAATAAAATTTGAACCAAGGATAAAATTGATCGGAACCACAACATATCCAATGCAATACAGCACTCAACAATTAATTATTACAAAGTAATTGTAAGCTCCAGGCATTACCTTAAAGCCCCATC
The DNA here is from genome assembly GCF_052425735.1 of Oculina patagonica. NCBI lineage: Eukaryota > Metazoa > Cnidaria > Anthozoa > Scleractinia > Oculinidae > Oculina > Oculina patagonica. Next base: position 28,284,102 of record NC_135764.1, on the reverse strand, counting down.
TCCTACACTCTTGCATCCTCTTAAACTCAAACTCCTGAGAAAGCCTACACATCTTCTTGACAAGTTAAGCACTACAATCTCCTACAAAGTCAATTCAAGGTTCTATCACTAGATGCAGGGCTTGTGCACTGTTACAGTGTTATTTAAAAGAAAATGGTGTTTACTGACAAATATATAAAAATATCTTGATATGAAAAAATAAAAAAAATTATACCTCTATGTCAGTTTGAAAATCAAACAAATCCACCCTTTGCCAGTTGCTTCCGTCCAGAGCCAACACATTCCAAAGCTATAACAAATAAAAATATAGTTAGCACTTATTTCAATCAATCTATGCGTACCCCCGGGGGGAAAAAGGGGGGGGGGGGGGGGGGGGGGGATGGAATATAAAAGAAAAAAAAAAAAAAAAAAAAAAAATTTCCCCCCAAAAAAAAAAAAAAAAAAAAATTTTACCAAAAAAAAAAAAAAACCCCATTTTTTAAAAAAAAAAAAAAAAAAAAAAAAAAAAACCAAAAAAAAAAATAATTTCCCCCCCCCAAAAAAACCCCGACTCCCCTTCAATTAAAATTCAAAAACCCCCCTGGCCTTCTACAGACAGATAACCTTCCTGCCCTCCCCTCCCCTTTCACTTGCTTGATGGGCAAAGATTTAGGGAAGCTGACAACCTCACTGTGCAGAATTGCTACACGTAAATCATTCCTGATTCTAAGCCACAAAGTAAACTCCTTATAAAGACACAAGACTTGGCAAGCAAAATTTGAGAGTTGCCTGTCCTGTGAGAAGGGCAAGCGGTAAATTATTCAATTTTCTGTTCTAGTCATGGACATAGGAAATTTCTTACCTTGGAAACCTGCGCACAGCGACACAGAGAAACTACATCTAGAAATGAAAAAATCCTAAGGAATGGAAAGTATTTGTGTGGATTAATGTTCATTATGTTTTACCATAGATGATAGTGCAAAGCACGCACTGTTACCCACACTGGCTTTTCAAAAAATGCCAATCCCAGTCCAAGACATTTATAATCTTATTTCTTTAAAATATACATACATGTGAGGGGTGAGCGGTCTCAAAGGCTTGAAGGGAATGTATGAAGCTTAATTGGAATTTCCAGAGGAGTAGGGTTTTAGGAAAAATCCCTTCGGTGGGGGAGGTTTGGATAATTTATGGAACTATACAGTTTGGGATAGGCTCCAGTGGTACAGTTATTTGGGCCAGTTTGGCTCAAAAGCAACTCAACTAAATGTTGCATGGTGAACTGTATAGTACATGGTGTTCGTTGGGCCAACAGAATGCAGGTCTTTGATGGCAAATTACAAAAATCCTGAAATATTACATTATTGCCCAAATTTGAAATGTTACATTTTGTGACAGGATTTTGCCATAGCAATTTTACATCAAAAACTTGTTTTCCCTTATATCACAGTTATTAAATAAATAAATAATAAATAAATAAATAAATAAATAAATAAATAAATAAATAAATAAATAAATAAATAAATAAATAAATAAATAAATAACTAAACAATAATTCAAATATAGGCTCATTCACTTCCAGTGTTGGTAATTACAGGTAGTGGAGTCTCGCATGTGCAATTAATAACCGATGAATAGTTATAACTGACAATAATTTATTGTTAACAACTTTATTAACAGTGTATAAAATAAATAAGAAATAATTTTGAGTGCAAATATGCTTTTGTCAGGTGCATCTTACAATTTAAGTACTTTTAAGCCCTTAAAAGATGTCACGACCTTCAAAAAACCCGACATAACGAATGGATATTATTAAGTGCAGGTTTAATTAATAACATCCAGTGATTAAATTCGATAATAATAAAAAAATACCGTAAATTCCACTTTATCTACAAAGAATATGCATATTTACAGGTAGGTTATGCAAATTGTTAAGGCAACCATTCTGGTCAGCTGTGCAGGGAACATTTAATACCCGCGGACGTATCGAAATTCTCTTGGGCACGGTGAAATTCTTTTTGCATGCATAATTACACAAAGCAAAAAACAACAAACTCACGTTCGCAAAATAAGCCAACATTTACCTTAAAATAAGTTCCTTGGGCAGTTTCTTGTTAATTAAAGCTTGGTCCTCATTTGTGTTGAAATTATAGAGCTGAAATTAAAATAAGATTCGAGATATTAATAGGTTTATTTGTCTAGCAATAGCCAAAACGTGCAGACATTTGAGAATTTTCAATGACAGCTCGCGCTCGTTCACAATAAAGACCGCCGTTCCAGTTTACACGAGCAATCACCCCAGCGCAATATAACGCTTATATAGCTTTCTGCAGCACTCTACGAGGGCAAATCCTAGCATATGAAGCACAAACAACACTTATTTTTCAATAGTGCACGTCGAAACGGGTAAAATTAGATAATCGTATAAATCTAGCACTGAAAATATTTACAAGATGTGTGGAAAGTTTTAGCATAGCACTGTTGGGCGACATATTTTTCAAGCGCGAATTAAAGTCAAATTTCATTCAACCTAGCGCCTAACCTTTACTCCAAAAGGGCACTATTTTCAGTTTCTAATATTTCGTATATGTTCCATTCGCACTTTCTACAATGAACGACAAAAATATCGTTTTCGAGATTGGGAATGTCTGAAATTCTACCAAAACAGAAATTGGTAAACACTGCAAACACTTGCTAACGAGGCGAATTGCTCGATATTATTTATGGACACAAATTTGCCCAACGAATGATGTGAAATTTCAAGAATAAGTTTTAATTCTGGGTCGAAAGCCGTAAGTTTTTAGATCAGGAAGAATTTATTTATTGCAAGCCGCGCGCATAACAACACCGTCCAAATTCACACATCACGTTTCAAGCTCGCTAATCGAACCATAATATTATAGCACCTTGAAAGCTAGGGGGCATGAAACTTATGCACAACCGAGCAAGAATGTTTCGATAAATATTTTCACCCTGTAAATTGCAACCGAAGCGACGGCCTTGTTCACAAAACAAAACACGGCAAAACAAAACATTTAAATGGCAAAACAACCGAGCTTTCTCGAGAACGAAGCTAGGACAGGAAATGCGCCAGACACGAAATTCGTTTGGTGAAAAGGAAAATGAAAAAACTGTTCAACGTAAAGCGATCTATGGATAAGGGACAAAAGAAGACAATAATCTTAAACTCCAACCAAAAATTTAACTGAATTTCTCTTGCACCGAGAAACGGAAACCAAATCACTATTGTTTGAATAGTCGCTCACCATTGCCGAATAAACTCAAATCTTCAGCCCCTAAAATCACACTCTTACCTCAAATCTGCTTCTAGAATTAACTCTAGCGTGTGTGTGGTTATAGCTTGTATGATTGGTATGGTTAGAGCACATGAATTTTCGCAGATATTCTCGAAGTTCGACGACACAGCTTCGGTAGAGCTGGTTGCTTGAACTCTGTGTTTTTTGTTTTCAAGAGCCAGATGCTTCGCGTTGAGATTTATGGGTAATGATGTTCTTACTTCCGGTAAACAAACCGGAAGAGGGGAAACGTGGTGATTGATGCGTGGTACAAATGAAATCTGAATGAGTTTAGATCCACGGAAACTGAAAGCGTTGTTTTACGAAATATATTCAAAATATGTTGAAAGGTCTCATAAGAATACATTTGCCAAGGTCTTTTTTCCAGCGCTCGAGCTTAAAACGTAGCAATTGCCGTCAAAAACTGCCGACCAACACGACAACAGGGGTTCAAGCGTGCGTCAAAAATGGAGTGCATCGATCCACGATTCCTCGCACAACTCACAGAAGTGTGTCAGCTAGCATTTACGAGTCTTCGTTTTTATCTTACAATCTAATAAAAATAGAACTTCCCGTTTCTAAAATTTTCGCTTTCATAGGGATTCCTCGACTGGCTTTGTGTAACTGTCACTAATAAGGGTCCCATCTTTCCCATCTTTATGGCCACGGGGGTTGAGTTGCGGCAAGGAAGGGCACGGCAACCATGTAAATTTGTCGAACAGTGTTTTCCCCTAAGACAAATTGTATGTCTGTCGTTTTTTTACGATTCCTGTGGCCTAAAACCATCAAAAGCGGATCTTACAATCTCCTCGGCCATGGAAAAATGCATACAGCTTTATTTCAGTAAACGATGGAAAATGAAAGGTCTCGGCTATTAAAAAAAACATCAACCAGCGATGAACAAACTCTGCTGTAAACCATTGTAGGCTATGGTTTGCCGAGTGAGTTTTTTTTTTAGAACTATTGAATGTTACACTTGCATACTTTTCTGTTTTCTTTTCTTTCTGTTTTTCAGTTCCGGTCAGAAAGCCAGCGCGTGCCAGCGAAGTCGTGTGTTGAAGTGTGATTTTCCGGTTCTTTGTGCAAGGTCACAATAGCAACTCAGTTCAAAGATAAGCGTCCTGTTGCGAATTGCGTGCCCTCTTAGGCAGCTTGTGCTGTGCGTCAGTTCGTCTCTGTCTTCTTTTCCTGCTGCTTCCCTTTCAGGGGTTGACTCTTTTCGGCGAAATGATGGAATGGCGCCAAGTCAATTGTTCATTTTCACTCCGGTTTTCTTGCGGTTAGTTTTTGTTGGTTGGGGCAGTACTACATAGCATTGCCCTTACCAACAAAATATCAAAATGCTAACCGCATGCAAACTGGAGTGAAAATGAACAATTAAATTGGTTCCGATCCGTTATTCCGCCAAAAAAAGACACAGGTTCACTATCCTTTGGTCTCAATACTCCTAATTTTTAAGATTGACTCGCAAACTGTTACTCGAAAAAATGATAGACATTTTTTTTTTTAATAAATTCTATTAAAACCGGCTTAGGGACGGACCATTATTTTCTTGGAGGGGGGGGGGGGGTGAAAAATTTTCCTTTGCAAAGTTTTTTTTTAGTTTATGCACCTCTGCAAACATTTTTTTTCGAAATTCTTACTATATTTTGTTATACATATCGTGTTTGCAAACAATTTATTTTGTCTTTCCAGGCCCTGCAAACAATTTTTTCAATATTTTTCATCCCCCCCCCCCCCCCTCCAAAAAAAATAATGGTCCGTCCCTTAGCATTAAGTACCACTTTTGGGACACCTCATGCCCACAACACTAAGAAATGTTAAAATCTAAAGCGCTGCCCAAACGGCAACGCAAGTAGTTGCAAGTTGAACTTGCGTTGGCTGGCCAAACAGAATCACAAGTTTACTCACAGGTGCACGCAAGCTGTCACAATGCCATTCAACGCTACTGCGCGCGCTGCAATTCAGCACTTGAAGTAAACAGTTAGAGCGGTTTCCACTTGAGTGGTTTTGCATTACTACGCTTAGTGATTGGCTTAAAAATCTCGCGCCACTTTCTCGGCCAATCAGAACTAAAACCAAAACCAATCGTGACTCGCTCGCGCACGTTTTCTCGCGCTTCGTGCCAGCTACATGTATTTGCTTCGAGTTTTGATTGGTTCACTGGATTGTCAGTGTCCTTTGTGATTGGCCAGAGTAATTACTTTGGTTTTGGTTTTACGACACTCAATATTGAAAACTGCTCTAAAACTTGCGTTGACTTGCGTTGGGTGGCCAAACGGTGAAAAACTTGCGCCGACTTGCGCGCAAATTTGATTCCCACCAAAGTTAACGGGTCGTCGTAAGTCAACGCAAGTGCACGCAAGTCCTGGCTAAACTTGCGTCTACTTGCGTTTCCGTTGGCCAGGCCTTAACTTGCGTGCAAATTTGATCCCGACCAAAGTGAACGCAAGTCATGCATCGCAAGTCAACGCAAGTGTACGGAAGTCCTGGCCAAACTTGCGTCTACTTGCGTCTCCGTTTGGAAAGGCCATAAGAAGCCTGTTATTCTGTAGCCAGTAAATCTATGGTCAACTTGCAAACTGCAACACAGCACAATCAGAAAAAAGCAATTCTAGATATCTTTATTATCGCTTTTATAGATACACTTTTAAGGTTTATGTACAAATTGTTCGGCAGGCGGAATTTGCAGCATAATATATAGTATATACGAGGTACATCCATGAATGTTGTGAAATGGGAGTGGACGACACAGATATTCTCTTGTTTACAGTGTATTTTCCATATAATAAATATTTTCGAATGATAAATCTGTGATAATGTGTATGTATCCAAATATTTCGGACCGAGGTCTTTTACACTACTTTGATCTCGTAAGAGAGAATCTATTTCTGGCTGAGGAGTTTTTCCTGTAAAAACAACAGTAAAACTTATGTTTTTCTGAGTTCTTTGATCTTGCTGAGGAAAAATCTCTCCACAGTGTTTGCGCACTTGTAGTACTCGGTCTCTGGTGCATTGTACGTTCGACAGTTTGTGAAAATTCTCATCATATCGGCGATAAACAACTTCCTGGAACTGAAATACCCGCTTTTTAACCTCTCAGTCATGGTGCGAAGATCTAAAGAGAGACAAAAGGCAGAGACTTTGGAATAAGAAAGGGGAAAACGTATAATTTCTTAACATGAACATTAAGCTCGGGGTTAACAAAAGAAATATCTCAACGACCCTCCAGAAAATGTGAGTATGCTCAATTTCGAAGCGAGAGCGCACGAGAGTCGCCGAGAGCGCACGAGAGTCGACGAGAGCGCACGAGTGTCGACGAATGCGCACGAGAGTCGCCGAGTGCGCACAAGTGTCGCCGAGAGTGCACGAGAGTGGCTGAGTGCGCATGAGAGTCGCCGAAAGCGCACGAGAGTTTCCGAGTGCGCACGAGAGTCACCGAAAGCGAACAAGAGACGCCGAGACTGCACGACAGTCACCGAGAGTGCACGACAGTCGCCGAGTGCGCACAAGAGAGGCTGAGTGCGAACGAGAGTCGCTGTGAGCGCACGAGAGTCTCCGAAAGTGCACAAGTTTCAAGCGAAAGGTACAAAGACCAAGAGTGAACTGTAGTCGACTCTAGTTCTCAGTTTGGATTCTTTTTTCGAAATAGACAGATGTAGAAAAAATAAAGGAAGAAAACGTTTTTTCCTCATGAATATTTAACATCATAAAGTGCATTTTGACAAATAAAAGAACTTCAATTAAGAGATACCCTGTAAAGCCCTCATTATAGCAAACAGCCCACGATATATAAAAGTTATTCGCGGAATATTGTTGGTTTAGAGTCTAAAAACTGGACACAAAAACTTAAGTACATCATGATGACCCTAATTGAGAAAAAAAGGAGGATTCGCTTGCACGAAAGGCGAGTGAACTGTGAGTGGTTCGGTATTTATTGGAAACACGTGGTTTTAAAGGTCATCTGACAAAGAAAATTTCAGCTGCAGTTTTTGTGAACTTACCCATCGGGTACTTGATGTGATCATAGTAATCAGGCGCCTCGGAGATTTCCACGGGTCGCTGGAAAGGCCAGGAACTAGCATGATTCTGAAAAAAAAAAAAAAAAAAAAAACGAAATTCCACTTGAGTAAGCTGATTTATCCGAAAATGACCAACTTTGGACAAAGAGCGATTGAAGAGGAAACTAGGGAATAAAATGAAGTGAACAGGAGAGGAAAAATGGTTGAGTTCGTTTTGTTACCATGTACATAATCCCTAAAAAAAAAAAATAGATCGTTGAGGTAGAAAATCGCCAAAGCGGCAGTAATTAACCGAAAACGAACAAAAAAGACGGTTAAGAATATTAGGTGGGAGTGGGGGAATTTAAAGGGCATCTCCAAGCTGCTTTCTCAGGTAAACGAAGCCTTCACCGACCTTGACTTGTGTCAAAATGTTTTTCAACTGAGTCTGCAATTGGTCAGCGTCACTCGTGGCATCCTCACTGAAACAAACAATTTCAAAAGACAACTTCGTTCATTTATTAAGCTGTGCAATATCCATCTTGAAATAATCTTGAAATAAATTATTCACTCTTTTTGTTTCGGTAGGGTTTACAATAATACGTCTGTATCAATTATTGTTCGTACAGCTGTCCCAGATTGAATTTAAAGGACTTTTCGAATGGACATTTACAAAGAAATATCTCTTACGATTTTACTAATGTTTTGGATAGATGTGGGAAAACGTTTTGACAGCATTGTGACAGCTTTTTGTTGGGTTCACAAGCTTCTTAGCCAATCAGAGATTCAGCCACCGCACGTTCAATTTACTGACATGTGGCTGCATTCAATTCTCCGCCTTGCTGACAAATTCGGGTTTCCATTTTGGCAAAGCAACGTGAAAGCCAACATAAACAAACCATGAAAATTGTCAAGTGCCATCAATAACAAGGGTTTTTTCTTTCACACAAAATCGTTAATGCAAGCGCTACACTATTCATGATGAAATTATCGAGATTTTTGTTGATCAAGAAAATTCTCTAAAATAAATACTAGCTTATTTACTTAGTTTTTCGAACAAAAAACAGTAAAACGAAAAATTGTTTGTCAATGGGTGAGTGAATAGGGTTGCTACAAAATTCAAGTAAATACAGAAGTTCAAGTGATCTATAAAAGACATGCAAATTCAAAATTTAAATGCTTTTTGTTCAGCCTGTACACAGCACAGCACATACCACATTAAATGTTCAGTAATTATCTCTACTTTACACAGCGTGGAAAAAGTTACAACAATACAACTAATGGATTTTCTTTGCTTAATTCTTGCTTGAATCATTTCAACATGGTGCCGACTTAAATAGGATGTTAAGTCATGTATCTGTATTTTTTTAGGTTCACACATATATATATATATATATTTTTGGATTGACCAAGACTTAGGGGCTTGCCTCATGCAAAGTCAATATCTCACATGATTGCCACAGGCATCAGTGGTTTTCAAAATTCCCTGACTATTCCCTGACTCTTCCCTGCTAAAAATAATATTTCCCTGACCAAATAAATACAAAATGTCAAATATGGTAGCAGCCTACAGCCTCCGCTTCAAAAAAATAAATAAAAATAAAATCACATTGACCTGAAATGTTTCTTCCAGCCGCATCAAAACAAAAAGCTAGGTTATATTCCAAGTTTACCTGGCTTTCCTTCAAAATCTCAATTTTCCTTGACTCAAAATAAAATTCCCTGACTTTTCCTGACCTTGAAGAATTTAACTTTTCCCTGACCTGTGGCAGCCCTGTTTCAATATTTCCCTAGCTGAGGATTTTTCTCTATTCTTTTCCCTTGTTTGGTTAACAATAAACTGATGCTGTAAAATAATTGTGACAACGCTCTTAAGGTGATAAAATATTATGTCAGGATCTTTTCAACTCTACTGAAGATCTTTGGTTTCCCCAGACAACGGGAGCCCGGACGTTTTAACAATAATCTTACCTTTTAGTCAGTGAGGGTTTCCATCCTGTTTCACCTGTTTTGGTAAAAAAAAATGTCAGCTGACTAAACCAAAAGTTTAGGCTTGTGTTTGCGCTTGCGCTTGCGTTGCTAGTGAAAGTTTGCCTATTGATTGTTTATGTTATAAGAACTCAAATTTTGAAATAAAAATGGGGGGTGCCCATGCTCGTTTAGGAGCAACAGCACCTTGTTTATACCCAATAAATCCTTATAATATCACCATGATTATAGTCATGAATGCTCGCTAAATTCACGTTTCCGACGATTGTTTCTTATTCTACGCTGAGAATTGGTCCATATTTATTTTACAGAAAGAAAGTTACTACTTAATTCAAAACAACGGAAAAAATGATAGGTCACCGCATTCGTTTCGAGAAAATGTAGATTTACCTCTCTGGCGAGGTCCAGCCGTAAAGAAAAGCCGCCATATTTTAATGCGCGCGTACTTATCACGCCTGAAATATTTCGCAGTAGGGATGCGCAATGCAATACTGCATTTGGGATGTCGTTGGATCCTAGCTATGGATGTTCGTTATATTGAGGTTGTATTATACTCACGGATTCCTGGAATACTCTCAACTGGTATTTGTCTCACTCCTTCCTGGAAACACTTCAGCCCGGGGTAAACTTTACGAATTTCCGTCTGCTTTCTTTCCATTAGTTTCTTCACGATCTGTAACAGAGAGGCAAGGTCTGATTTTCAGCCAGTAACAGATTGCGCAGAATGGTAAAACTACAGAAGCAGAATGCTATTAAAAGAAATAAAGCTACCCACCTCCTTCTGTTTCCTTATAATGGTGGAAAACTCTGTGTATTGGATTCTTGAATTGATCGCGCACTGTTAAAAAAAGATAGTTCACTATACTGTACATATGGCATTACATGGGCAATACTTAACGGGGCACTGTCACCAAGATTTAGTCCTGAAAATCATAACCGTGAAGGAGGTTTGGATACCCGGTCTTAATTACCATGGACTTTTACGATTTTATTTCTCCGTTTACTCCGTAGTTTTTGTCTCGATTTTATAAGATATATCAAGCACTCAAGACAGTGTTTTATCGGCTATCCAAACAACTCGAATTTCGTCAAAAATACTCCGCTGCGCGTCGTATTTTCAAATCTCTTCTCGGTGTTTGGATATCCTGATGAAACATTGTCTCTTGTGTTTAATATATTACATAAACTCAGTTGTAATCAAAGTATTTAAAAGGCTGTAAAGTTGATCAGAAATGTTTATATAATATGTTTAGTGGGATGTGGATCAGATACTTACATGCATCAACGTGGCACCCTCGTAATCCTTGATGTAACCGATGTAGGACGACTTCTGCATTCTGATGTCCTTACTGAAACCCTTGAAAATTGAAGAAATAGTTGAGAAAACAAAAATCTTAATTTCTTATTCACCCTGCCAAACAAAGTTTAACATACTGACGTCAGTTTTTAATGCGCCTGTCCTGTTATCGATTGTGAATTATGTCGTAACGCGAGTCGAAAAAAGTTGATGAGAATGAAAACTCTCGCTTTTAAACCTGCTCACAAGTTAACGGTCAGCTCGTCAACTTCGTTCCCAGGGTCTCTCTCTCCCCGCCCCTCGCTCGTTTGACCACGCGCTGTTAGTAGTTGCTGAGACAAAAATAGCTCGAGTTCAAACGCTCATTCAAAGATTATACTGAGTAACGGAAAATAAATTACGTCCCCTTTCCAAATACCACGCTCCCGCTTCATTAAAAAGTTTATATGTAGCAACTTTTTAAGATAAATTACCTGTTTTTTGAAGTATCCGATTGCATACTCGTCGGCGTAAGTAAGAAAATTCAGGACAGAATGTTTGACGTGATAGTCCTTGAGATGGTTCATAAGATGCGTGCCATAACCCTGAAGATGCAAGCCAAAGACAGACAAAAATCAAGGTAAGATTAGGGCTGGAGACTAACTTTTTTGCTAACTAGCCTTAGAAGCGTCAGTTAAAAATTAAAACGTAGGACCGTATAGAAGCGTACAGTTTAGAATGAGGATGTAGAGCTGCATAACGTTGTATAAGCGTACCGTTTAGAATGAAAACGAAGAACCGTATAAGCTTATAATTTAAAATGAACACACAGGCTCGTAGAAGTGTCTACGCTGTGTACTTTATACTCTACGCTTCTACAGCTCTACGCTTTCAAGTGTCGTAGAAGCGTAGAGTTTAGAATGAACACTGAAGTAGGCTTGTCGAAGTGTACCCTACGCTATGTACTTTACTCTACGCTTCTACGGATCTACATTTTCATTCTAAACTCTAGAATGCTTTTAAACTCTTATTTTAAAGTGGCATAATTTCCAGAGATACCCACTTATGGATTAGGAATCATGGAATGTGTAGAAACGTACAGCTCTACAGAAATTTCTACGCCTATTTGGACCTCATAAAACGGGCGCCAGTTGTAGCTAGTGACACCTTTGATTTCACTAGCCAAAACTAATTTTCTACGGCCAGAACTTTCAAGCATGGTTTTCATTTTCAATTTTTTTTATCAAGTCACCCAAAACAAAAGCTGATGTTCGCTTTTCGGTAAATTAATCCTGTCTATATTCTATGATAAACGTCAATAGTGTACCTGTCAGCTCAGCTCTCTCAGAGTCGAATTCAATTTTCTTGTTTCTTTTCTCAGAACTGCCTAAAATTCCCACTAGTCATTTTGGCTAGCGCTAGACAAAGCCCAAAATCTACAAGCCAAAACTGCATTTCTACCAGCCTATGGCTAGTTGCCTACCATTAGTCTCGAGCTCTGCAAAAGTGTATTGAACAAGATTTGCAAAGAGAAACAAACGCGTTCTATAGGAAATACCTTAACTTGCTCATTGGAGGTCACAGCACAGAACACGATTTCTGTGAAATTCTGTGTGGGAAACATGCGAAAACAAATTCCACCGATCGGTTTGTTGTCCTTGACCAGCGCTAGAGTCTTGTGTTTCCTGAAAATATAACAATTTACAAATAATTCATTACTGAAGTTAAAACCTTTAACATACTTTTTAAACGAACTCAGCTGTTACTTTTGAGAAGAGATTGGACGCAAGTAACACAGGACCGTTTTTCCTTCCCGTCACACTTTTTGCCCATGGTACTCCCATCTTATTCCTCCTCATCCTTTAATAAATCAATGTTCACTTTGTACCAATCTGTAGTTAGACTAAAATCTATAGCTCGTCTTTGTGTCAATCTGATTAAAGGAGAATGTCCAAAGATGAAAGAACTTTCCTTACTGTGCTATCACTAGTCTTTGTCTGGGTTCAACCTACACTGTATCTTACACGCATTTTGTTTTTTTCTCAAAAGCAGTGCACTGTACACCAGTTCTTGAGTTGTGGAGTGGGTTCAAACCTTATTAGAGTCTTTGTATCGTGTCCTTAAGTCTTACAGTACCTCTTTCAGCCCAGGAGTATAAATGGGTACTGGCGAATTGTTACATAACCTCACAAAATACTAGGGGAGTGGGGAGGGGATGGCCTGTGATGGACTAGCATCCAATCGTGGGGTGGGGGTGGGGATAGGGGGCTAGGTAGCAATACTCGAAGTCGTTTCCTGCTAAGGAAACTGCTACGAAGCCCGTAGTTAGCACTGACCACTCGGGTCGCTTGGCTCAGAAACTTATTGAAAAGCAAAATCCGAGAATTTTGATCCATACTTACGGGTCAAACACCAGTCTGGAGATGTACTCTTTTGGCATTCTTGGTAGTTGATAAGAGAACACGTTTTGTAGTCCAACAAGCCAAAGAAGTGTTTGCCGTGAAGGCTGTCTATTAAATGAGTTGCCAACAACATGAAATTCAATCACACCTCTTCTTTCTTCACAGCGTGCCGCCTCATCTCTTGCACTGTGGGTTCCAGGGTACAGGCCCCCCTGAACAATAGAAGCAATTTTACTTAAGAGCTAGTAGATTTAGGTTCAGGGACGGGCTTGGAGGATAGGGGGTCATTAACGACGTAACCTCTACTGATTGTATGCTGCTTATTGCAGAGTTCCGTCACAGTTTACAATGTCAGCATATCGTTAAGTTGTATTTTAAAAAAAAAGTTGTATTAACAAAAATAAATCTTTGTGAATTTTAAAATTCCTTCCAGGAATCATCTACCTTACCCTGACTGAAATAAGTCCACCAAAGAGCCTTTGGAACTAAACTATAACTGCAAGGTTTATTCGCAGAATTATGGCTTGACTGAATATTTTGAAATATGGCTATAGCTTTGGAGAGTTCATCACACAGAACAGAAGAAAAGTTACAAAATATAGCGTCATCAGTTCACAGGGTCACATTTGGTGGGGTAAGAATATAGGCAGTGAATTGCTCGAGTGTACAAATACAAGATTAGTTTTCTAAGAAAATTCTTATCCAGAAAATTATGAAAAAAAAAACTGAGTTTCTGGCCTCAAAAATAGGGTGTCGACTTATACACAGGATAAGACAACATAGAAGATAGATGTCAATACACAAGTTACCTCTGGACCCAACATAGCTGATGGATCTGATATTTTTGCTACTATCTGAGTCAAGACTTCCAGTGGTACCTCTCCTACAAAAAAACAACAACAACAACAATACAATTATTTTTAAATAAAATCCCAAGACAGCGGGAGGGAAGGAAAGACTTTACTGAAATTGGAGTATGATCGAGTATGAGACTGATCAATGCATGAATAGGAGTAATACTTAATGCTTTCGATTATCACATTTCACATCAACCTTGTACTGATTGTCTCCTGGGACTGTAACTGGATTCAAATTTAAACGTAATACTCATCCTCAATCTCGTACTTGTACTCCGATCTAAAGGTCTGCATAGGAGATCTGCGCCGGAGGCTACAAGAGTAGACTAATCTCTAGTATTCGTAAGCATGTCAATGCCATATTTTTTTTCTAGCAATTGTTCGCACAGCTGTTTTTACAGGGTGGATAAAAGGATGAGAAATTCTTCAAGTACTTGTACTTTTTTGAGCATTAATTTGTCTCCTTCAGTACCTGCCAGTTTCTGTCTTTTTGCACTGTTGCCTGCATTTCCATCGTCATCAGGGCTTCTTTTCTCACCAGACAGTTCTGTCACAAACACCGACAACAACTAATTAGTACTGGCTTGGCATTTTTTTAAATTTATCGTAATAAATAAAATGTGATTTAATAATTATATCCATTCTAAATGCTTAGGCTGCCTTAAAATAACAAGAGGGCTGTAAACCAAACTGAAGCAGCCTTTTTAGTCAAAAAGTGAGAAGTCAAAAGAAATCAATTACACATGAGCACACTACTGTCATGGGACAGTTGTTTGTTATTGTTTTTATGTACCTTCAGTAGGTGAGGATGAATTTGATAGTTGAAGCATGGAGGATACTGAGGACAGACTGGATCCAACTGCAGAGCTTCAAGGAAAGAAAAAAGTTCGTAAAATTTTTAGAGCTGTTGGGAGCAATCTTTGAATACAATTTAAATGATGTGACCAACATAACACACAACAGACAGAATATTCATTTTTTCCTTCTCCTTAATTATTTTACACTTTACTACAAGGTGTTAAAGCCCTGGAGCTTAAGTTCATGCTGTTAGCAACGACCAGGTTAATAATAATAATAATAAAATATTTATAATTATAGCGCCAATATCCTTAAAGTTCAAAAGCGCTTTACAGAAGTAACGTTAAAAATATTTAAAACACTATTAAAAAATAAATAAATATAAAAACAGTTAAAAGGTTACAAAGAATGCTTAAAATCGTAGACTAATAAAAAATGTTGCTAAAAAGTTATAAAAATGCTTTTTTAAAAAGGAAAGTTTTAAGTTTATGTTTAAAAAGGGACACTGAGGAGCTGTTCTTAATGTCAGAAGGTAGAGTATTCCAGAGTGTAGGAGCTGCCAGGGAGAAAGATCTTGCGCCATATGTTTTCAAATTGAAATGCGGAATAGAAAGAAGGTCTTTTGAAGATGAGCGTAGCTGACGAGGTGGAGTGTAAGGAGTAAGGAGGTCGCGAACGTATGAAGGTGCCAGAGATGTCCAAGGATTCACCATTATCCATTCACCATACGTCAGGGCCTGGTTGATCAAAGGGTGGATGTAGTGCCATTCACCGGATAAATCACTATCTAGTGGATAGGTGTTGACAAAACAAACTGCCACCCAAGCAGTATTTGTTGGATTAGTGATTTATTTGGTCAGGTGGATAGCATCATTCACCCTTTGAACAAATGTGGCCTGGGCAGAGAGAGCTACTAAACCTGACTACTTCAGCATTTTATAAAGTATCTAATGAATGAGTAGTTACAGGGATGTAGATTAAAGACCGGAGCCGGGAAAAAAACCCAATTGTTACATGAATTTTACCCACTATGAAAGCTGGGAAATGGAGGAATTTGAGTAGGTTTTTAAGGTCTTTCCTTGACTAGAACCTGCCTATAGCAAAGTGATTTCTCAATTCTGCCAGTTTCAAATCTTAGCTACAACCCTGTTATATAAGGTGCTTTGGCTGTACATTTTACAGTTTACATCAGAACAGATGGCCACAGTCTTTCGTACCTGGCAGTAGCTACAAGGGAATCCCCTCTGTCTGTCAATGGTGTCAAAGGAGAAGTGAGTCTTGAAGAACCCAGTGATAGTGACTGAGGAACAGTGAAATCATCATCCCAGACAGGAGAATTATCACCATAAACCTCTTCCTCAAGCATGGAGAGAAATCTGAAACAATGCAAAGACTGTGTGTAAACATAAACATTGTCACTTCAAAAACCCAAAATAAAGCCTTGCTTAAGCTTTATTTAGACTACAAAAGTTGAACATAGAGAAGTGACACCCCAACATAACAAAATCGCATGGGACCCGGAAAATGTGTTTGGAACGGTATTTCGTCTATGGTATATACATGTACAACAAACCTCCACATTTCATGTAAAAAATAACATTTTTGGAAAACAACCAATATAATCCTTCGACCTTGTAATAACTACTCAATGTTATGTTGATCTATTTCAATGCATTCAGCTTCAGTTGTGTGATGAAACTTGGACTAGCCTGAAGATTATTGATCATTATACAAGGGACTTTAATTTAGGCATTCATTATGTTGGGGCTCTTAAAACCAAACCCTAGCTAACAGCCTTACAGAATAGTGACAGTTCCAGATTAGTATTTTAGCAAGGTGTCAAAAATAACAGGTCAAGCCCCCACTGCTCTTACCAAACCATTAGAAGTAATCTGTTGAACCATTGGGTCTGGCTTCCCTTTCAGGTTATTGACCTGTCCCTCTCTTGACTGGAACACTGCGACCACACCTTTTTCTTTCCATGATTTTCTCGTCTTCCCCCAATCTGGCCCAGCTAACAGTTTATTTTTTCTGACTAATGATTTTTTTTCACAAGTGCAATAGCAATCTTGGCACCAAAATACCGTAGTTAAAGGAGGTCTGGGTGTTTTAAAAATGTTTTTTATTAAAACTAAATGCTGGCCTGTAATTCCCCTTTCGGCCTTTAACACTTTGATTCATTTTCAAATAAGATATAATATAATATATTATTATTAGACTAAGTATAAGAAAATATGAATGTAACATGAGCGTGGACAACGTTCTGGTCTCTGCGGGTCCCCTGCCTTCCGTCCGTGGCGCTCTAAGTTATTGTTCAGGTTATCTTTCAAATTATTAGTATTAAATAATCCCAACAGGAGGTAAAGGTTTCACTCTAAATAAGACTTAGTGCTCCACCAACCTTGGAAAGTGTGTCAAAACAATGGTCCTCTTATCTGGCGGCATTTTGTCTTTCTCTGCTCTAAACTTCTCCAAGAGTTGTCTTCTCATCACAGAGAATACTGATCTTAAAAGTGCCCTTCCAAATACAGCAGTGGGATCATACTTCTGTAAACTGTCACAGAATACTGGCACTTGACAGTAACATAACCACCTGCAGAAACAGTGAATAGCGTACATTTGGATGAATTCTACTGGTACATGTAAATGTAAGTTTCTTGAGCATTGGTCTCTCAGCCTCTGTATTATTTCTTTAATTTATGCATAAATAACAGTGGCAGATCCAGATCTTCGAGGGGGGCCGATCATTCAGTCCTAGAATAGGGGGGGCTGCTCTCAAAAAAGTTTTCTCAGCCCTTCAGGCCTCTATTTGTTCTAAAAATAGTCGGGGGGAGGGGCCCTCCCCTAGATTTGCCACTGAATAATTTTGGGGAGAATATATAATAACACCTCACTTCAGTTTGTAGACTGCCACAGCACCCATCGATAACTGTGCAAACAGATGGTGCCTACAACAAGCCAACATGACGATGATGACGACGATGATGATGATGATAGTGACCGGTTTATTGAGCACATTTATGAGTCCCCTGTGCTTACATTTATGATTGTAAGTAGATCAATCACAATTATTGTAACTGAACCAATGGAGGTCTGAATACAGTGCTACCTCCAAAACAGTACATAGAAAAAAAACTGGATAATTTTTGTGGGTGCTATATGGCCCAGACAGTTTGGGTGCTAGACTACAAACTGGAGGGTCCTAGATTCAAATCTGCTTATCCTTCCACTAACTTAACTGAATTTTGTTCACATGAGATACATGAAGCCCCGAGCTTGATGACTCACCTGGTAATAGTTTTGAAATGGCCAGCTAGTCAGCCTCTCCACCACTTGGGATTCTGATGAAAGTCCACTTTCTATATGATCAGTGTGAACTAAATAAAAAATACCGTAATTTACTATATTTTTTCTTTAATGAACATGTTTACAAGCTTTTTTTGTTCATCTACAGTGTCCCCAATTAGAACAGACTTGTTATGTGCACCTTGAACTCACCTTGTGTAGTTGACCTTGTATGCCGCAAGGTCTTCACCCTGTGAATGCTGTTTCTTCACAGTTGGTGTCTCCAACTTCCAGTGATTCAAACAATGTAGAAACATCTTGGCCAAGTCATGCATTATCTGCCATTCTCTTTGTGGAAGGTGCCCAAATTTATAAAGGACAAAGTTAAGGACAGCCTGAAGATTTCAAGATAAAAGGAGACAAAAAGAAACTTTGTTACTAAATTGCAACTTCATGGCCTTATTTTTAAACCAGTGCACATTTGTCAATACGAGTTTAAGCTCAATTGTTGGATCGGATAGCAGCTCTCACAGGATCTTACATGAATGGCTTGCTATGTTATACCCTTGGAGAGAACAATAGAACAAACAACAATAACAATGCTCCTTGCCACAAAAACAATTTAGCAAAGAGGACCAGTAAAATAACAAGTTTACGAGAGCTGCAACATGTACAGTACACAATCCTTCCAAATATAAGGAAGAAACGTACCAACATTACGATACACAGATTTTCACTGTACTTACAATGTATATGTACATGTAACCAACATCACTGTTACAATGCATATGTTGTGGTTTAATTTTATATTTGGTTAAAAAATTTTCAAACCAGTTTGATTTTTATTTCCCTTTGTTTCAGATTATGATAATGAATATGAGACAATAGAAAATAAAAAAAAATTAAACCAGGGATAAAATTAAACCACAACACATATTTTGCAATTTTAAGAAATTTATAGGATTAAAAACTAAGAAACAAAAAACAAAATTACAAGAACACAAACATTTTAGTTGTTTGTTTCAAAAGAAATATGCCAAAGCCATTGAAATGAGATGCCCCACACAACAGGAGTGTGCACCCAAATGCTCCCACCCCCGGCTGCTCCATATACTATTAAATCAAAGAACATTGGTGACAACATAGCTTTCCCCATAATTTTATTTGCAACAATTTGAAAATAATTACCTTTCCAATGCTTGGTTTCTCAAATGGAGGGGTACCAAGAGGCCCTTCCACTGTCACATTTGACATCTGTAAAATTCCTTTTCTCAAAAGTTTAAACAAATAGAAGTACACTTGTTTGGTATCAGCATCTTCTTCTTTATGCACACACATAAACAAGTTCTCAACGTCAATAACCATACACAAAAGTCGATTGAGTTCATCCTCTGGAATGTCGTGTAAATGTGAGATATGGGCCCCAAGGGTGTGGCCACAGCTACGGCAAGGGTCTGTTAGGTTAGCAAGGGGTTGAGAAAGGTCTACCCTGCTCGGTGTTGGAGGAGGATTAGGATTTTTCCATCCATTACATTTACAAGATTCTTCAGCCTGAAACCAATAAGATATTTAATTACATCTAATTTATTATCCAACTCAATCTGCTTAGTGGTGTTCAAATAATGCCCAACATCAGTACAAAACTCATGAACATGTGCTCCGCAAAACCGATGTGGCAGATTTTAATCAGTCCCCTTATTCCTTTGGACCACGTGAGCATTTTGGAAAAGAAAAACATTGAATTATAAATCACATATTAAACCTTATAGTTTGAAGTATCACTGAACATTTTAACTTTTTAACTTGTCATTTATGGTCTGTATTCTGACTCGCCCTACCGGCTCGTCAAAATACTGCAAGAGTTGTAAAAATAAACAGTGATATTACAAAAACTAAAAAAATAATAAGATATGTATATGCTGGGGGTATTGAATGGTCTTTGCGAGCATTTGCGAGCATGCGAGCAGAGCGTTTTTCTTTTCGAGCACCAGCATTGACAAAAGTTAGCCTTGCGAGCAAGGAGCACTTTCAAAAAGCTACCTCCACTAAAAACCGAGCATGCGAACACTCGTCAAAATATGCGACCTCGAGCAACCAAGCACCCAAGTCTAAAATTTTGCAAGCATTCCGAGCAGAAGCCCAATTTTGCAAGCACTGCAAAATTTTACCATACCAATCATGACCCCTTACAGACTGTATGTTGTTTAAATTCAACCTTTCATGGTTTAAAATTTTTCAAACCAGTTTGAATTTTGTTTCCCTAATTTTAATTCAGATTCTGATTATGAAAAGAGACGATGAAAAATAAAAAAAAATAAAACTGTCTTGATATAAGCTTAAATTATATTATTGACATAAATTACCGGTATATCAATTATAAATCATATTATGAACATTTAATAAGAGTGCATAAGAAATTAAATTAAAAGGGTCATATTTTTCACATATCTTTTGCCTTGGAGTACAAAAAGAGCCCAAACAAGCGGGAAAGCACAGGTTTTCAAACCGCACGCCCCGGCTCCCCCGACGGTGTCATTTTGCGAGCGGGCAAAAGTAGCGACCCTCCCGTCGGGTGAATGTCATTTTGTCGCTATGACGCGGTTGCTAAGCTTTAGTGTTCTAATTTCGTAGTGCAGCCGTTCGGATTTCGGAGAATGGCAAAGTGAAGATGGGCAGAATCGATGCAAAATGGAGCTCTTCGAGAGCCCGTGCAAGGCAATTTGGAAGCTATCGCGAATCGCACGGTTAGAACATTAACCTGCGGTCTAAATGGTGGCAATTCGGGGATTTTGCGTTGACTTGTTTAGAATTTATTAGCTTTCGCGTGGCGAGGGTTTGCTCAGAGGTCTCCAGCCTTCACTTCGTTTATAGTGGAACACCACCAGCCAGCGCTAACTCACCGAAAACGCTTCAAAATGGCCTGAGAAGCGGGCGAACAACAAAGAATACAACAAGGCAATAAGGTTAGGCGATTTTATGAGCAGAACATTACATATTATTCCTTTTGAAACAAAATCGTTGAGTTCCCATACAAACCCTTATAAATCGCATCTTTGTAACACAACACCGCTCGAAGGTAAGGGTCACGTTCGCACTTTATGAATAATTCACATAGTGCGCTTGGGCCGCCTGTGGTAACACAAACATCACGTACATCAATGTGTTAAGCAGCAGATCAAAACAATTACAATTAAAGGGAAAAATCAGGAACTGAAACGTTTATAAAACATGCAATCAAGTAACTATACTCATTCAAATTACTTTTCTGTTTCATACTTGCCTTACACGAGGAATAAACACCCAACTTTTCCAGCTTTTTTCTTATCGGATAAGTCTTGATTTGAGCTTTTCTTTGCGCAATTCTTTGTAAGTTGGCGGGACGGCTTAGCTCTGATGGTGTTATTTGCGGCGTTCCAGGTCGTTTCGTGGTATCTGAACCGTTTGTTGATGAAGATAAGTCATTGAACCCCGAGACAGATTGCCCCGCCATCTTGGATTTTCATTTGATTTCATTTTCCATAACAGCCAGCGGTTTTTATCTGAAGTTACACCCTGTTACGCATAAATGATGTAGCTACTTTAATAGAAGATGGCGGAGTCGAAGTGTCGAAAAATCCTGTTCGTCTGTCTTGGAAACATTTGTCGATCGCCATCCGCAGAAGCAATCCTTCGACACCTTGTACAGAAGCGAGAAGATAGAAATGAATGGGAAATCGATAGCGCTGGAATACTTGATCTACACGAAGGAAATCGATCAGACAGTCGGGGATTAGAAGTATTGCGAGATCACGGAATTTCAAATCCTCACAGAGCTCGGCAAGTACGCAAGGATGATTTTCATAATTTCGATGTCATAATGGCTTTTGATGATAGCAATGTGGCAGATCTGAATGAGTTCTTCAAGCCAGCTGATGGAAGCGCCCGAGCCAAAGTGAAGCTGTTTGGAACATACGATCCGAAGGGAAAGAAAATCATACACGATCCTTATTACGGAGACATTTCCGATTTTGAGCACATGTTCGATCATATTTATAGATGTTGCGAGGAGTTTCTAAGACAGTCAAATTAGTGGACTTGAAAATTTTTTAATGATTGATGAATTGAAATTTATTGAAAACTGTTCAAATGAATTGAGATATAAACGAATACCTTTCAAGTGAAATCGAAATGAATAGGATAAAATGTAGCATGTAGTAAAAATTGTAGCATTTTCATTACAAGTGTAATGCGGACAGTGATATTCATCTGTTCTCATCGTGCCATGGGATACATAAGACCTCTAGGACTGATGTTGATTGCATGAATATTGGTTGTCATGTGTACGAAGCTAAATAATAAACACGGCTACCACAAAAGGATCATTGCATTTAGTTGGCTTTATTCTAGAATGAACAAGAACACAGCCCCCCCCCCGGGGGGGGGGGTACTCCGGCTTGTTAATGACGGGGATGATCAAAGGATTTTTTTGGGTTTGAAATTTTCGATTGCGGGATTTTTTTGGGTTGGAAAATTTGGCAAGTATGTTTTTGGGTATCTTGATTTAGATAGTGGATGATTTTGGGTATTATAAACGAACTAAAGTGCCCTGGCGTGGCCTTGGCGTACTTATGGTATGATGAATTAACAAAACAAGCGTTCTTTGTGTTATGTTATTGCACCTCCTGGCAATTTAGGGGTAATATTTGACAAGGGATTTTTTGGAGGTTATTTTTGGTTCAGGGATTTTTTTGGGTAATGTCGGAAGACTTAAAGAATTTTTGGGTCCTGAGTTTTGCCTCCATTCGATCATCCTCGTCATTTACAAGCCGGAGTACCCCCCCTGGGACACAACCACCTCTAGAGTGCATCAACATCATCATCGTGTCGTCGTCGTCATCTTCATCATCATCAGCACCACCATCATCATCATTATCATTTTCATCATCATCATCATCATTATCATTTTCATCATCATCATCAACATCATCATAAAAAATGTAAATGTAATTGTAAAAAAATGTAAATGTAATTTATTTACCCACGTGACACGGAAGAGCTCAGGAGCTCATCACCATCATCATCATCACCACGACCATCATCATTTTCATCATCATCATCATCATTACCGATCATTGTAAATAAGGAGAAACTTCTTACAAATCCCAACTGGAAGGAGGCAGGTCATATGAAGGCATGGGGGTACCCCTTATAATTACGATTTGTACGGGAAGACTCCGCCCGAAAAGTAGACTGTTCACAGCCCCTTGTATATATATTAGAGCACTGGGTAAGACTGGCAAGAGGACTGGACGCCAGGCAAAATGGGAGGTGCTCAAGCCCTCCCCCCTCCCCCGCGCTTCATGCTCACGCCCGTTTCGCTCGCCGATTCTCTAGCTTTTTTGCGTAAATAAAACAGAGGCGATGCAGCATTAATGAAACGACCCCCCCCCCCTCCCTCCCGATTCGGGAGGAGCATCCTGTTAGACGTCGCCAAATGAATTCTGTTGAAAGTCCAAAATCAGAAATCCCGCCAGACATGAATCTGATAAAACGAGCCAAAATTTGGCAGTTTGTTCTGTTTGATAAGCTCTGCATTTTAAAGCTAATCAATTTTATACAACGCTAGCCATGCTTTCGCCACTGAAATGTGTGTGTGTGTGGGGGGGGGGGGGGGTGCTGAGCCCCCAAATTTTATTTTATTTATTTATAAAAAAATTATTCTATTTTATTTAAATGCTACATAAAAAATGAGAGACTCCCTGTTTTAGGCAGTGTACCGTATGTCATGCAATTTAGTAATTTGAAACGGGTACCATTTTTCAATAAGAGATATACGAAGGAGGTACATTTTCTATCGAAATAATTAATAAAAGGGTAAGTGGTTGGACCTCTACTCTGGCTGGAGGCCTCCCCATATATAGCCTTTTTGACATTCGACAAGAGGCCCGAGGCTACGCGGAGCGAGCGCAACAGATGATCAGAACCCAGACATCAAGCTTGAGCGCGCGCGTTTGGATTCCAAGCAGTCATCATGGTAACGTGACATCACAATGAAAGCAAAAAAACTCAGAGTTTTTCTGAAAGATTTCGTCTTCTGAAGTCATGGCTTGTATGACCAGAAATTTCCGCCGGAAAAAAGCGAAGGTCGACGAATTCCAAGTAACGACGTCAGTCGCGGCGCTCACCATCGAATGTGTCAAAGAGAGATGGTGAGTTTCAAGATACCACTAAATGAAAAATGAATTTTATTTAACTTTTGCATGTTTCAAGTCTTGCAACAAAAGATTTTTTTTTAGAGAAGTCATTGATTATTTCATCAAACTAAAGGGGCTCAACAACAAAAATAGCAGCTTTGACAGGATAGGCTTAACGGAAAGTTTTTTCAATGAAGTTTTTTCAACAAAATTGGAAAGCTAAAAGTTATGCGACCGCTCTGAGATCTCCCCGTAAATATTATCGCATGATGGAAATATAATTGAAATCAATAACAAGCGCACGGTAACAGTAAAAAAGCGACTCTACACTGCAAGTATGGTTGGCGCTTACCGTCAATATTATTCATGTTTGTTGTTGTTTGTTTTTGTCATTTTCTTTTCTATTTTTTCGCCCATTTTTCCTTTATCCGCCTAACAAAAGAAACTACTGCTGGGAGGGGTCGGACGGTGTGTTTTTTACTACTCGTTACCAGGCCCAGCAGAGGCCAACATACAAAATGGCGAATCTGGCATGATATTCCAAACTCAGAACCGTTGCAAGTTTATCCTCTTTTATAACCATTTTTCTAACCTTATCGTTTGTTCGCTAGGCACCCGAACAGCCTTTCAATCGTTTGGGATAAATCAAATCCCAAACATTCCAGTACAAAGGTAAGCTGCTTTGTTTTGTCCTACAAAAAGTCTCTCGAAATCTCGATCGTACGCATAAAACTTGCATGTTCGTTGACCTTTGTTAATATATATTTTTTTCAGCCGGTTCCCTGGCAGCCAGGATTTAAGAATCCTTACAGGGGTATACACGTCTGGCCAGAACCAGATCCGCAGAAAGCAAAATTAACCCTGTTCAAGGTAATTAGATCAAGAAGAAAATATATATATTTTTAATTACAGTCGAAGCTCTCATAAGCGGACACCCTCGGGACGCGAAAAAAGTGTCCGCAACTGGAGCTGGCCGCTTACGAGAATGGTTCTTGTAAGCGGCCACTAGAGGTGTAGGGGATAGATGGCCGCTTACGGGAGCTTGCCCAGCTAACATAATGGTAATATGCATGTTGGTGGTGTTTCGAAATGTAACCGGACGTGGATGACGACAAAACAAACACTGAAATATGGTACTGTAATTACAGTAAAATCATTGTGACGAACGGCGATGTGAAGTTGATTGATTAATACAAGATACAGAGGTTTTTTATATGATTTTCTTTGCGGTGTCCGCTTACGGGAGCTTAAAAACAAAGAAAAAGTCTAAGTCGTAATCTCGGAAAGTGTCCGCGGCCGCTTACGGGAATGTCCGCTTACGAGAATGTAAAAATACAGAGTTTGTATGGGAGTAAAAACGGGGTTTCTAACAAGGTGGCCGTAAGTAGAGCTGTCTGCTTACGAGAGTGTCCGTTAAGAGAGCTTCGACTGTAATTAGCTTTAAGCTTAAAGTCTTACTTCATTATATAATAAACGTAAGTTAAATCGAAAATAATTTGACTTGAATTAAAACGAATGGTAGCTTAGAATCCGTTTAATAATGTCTCAAAAACAACTGCAAGACTCTTACCAGGACCTTGATAGGAATTTACTGGCGTGAATGATAATTTTGGTTCTGAACCAGTTTGAGTCTTTTACAGCTCAGTCAGTTGACTGATCATGAGTTCCATACCTAAAGCTTTAAATTTAAACATAGTAACTTATTTTTTTTTTCTTTCAGTTGTTGTACAGTTGTTTCAAATTGTGCAGTGGAATAAGAGATTAAATGAATTGTTGTGAAGTCCATTGTTATAAAAGGAGTTTGACAGAACACAGAAAAGCTTATAACAGCTATAAATAAATAAGCAATACTTAAAATACAGTAAACCTCCTCATGAATATCTTTACAATTAGACACATGTTTGTATTTTAGAATTCTAAAGATGAGTTACTGTGTTATCAAGAAAGGCCATGGAAGATACTAGTACAGAATGTAAGTTGTCTTTTAGTTTTAAATTACAGAAATGTACGTGTGCTTTTGGGGTATTATCTTATTTCCTTTTGGAACCTTTTATCACCCACAACACTAGATATTACCATGTCACATGGATTGTTACCACTGGATAAATATAGAATAGTCATTGATGGGTATGTAAGACAAAGATACTCAGATTTTTCACTCACTCAATTGTGCCTTTCACACTAGGTGGCATGTAGACCAGCAGTGTGGTCCCTCCACATCTTTTGGCCTTTCACCATAGCACCTTTCCAATGAAATGAAACCTTGAAACCCCTTCATTTATAACGTTCTTAAGCCTGCGGTTTCAGGGATCAATGTAACATTGGCATAAAATAATTGAGAACAAGGAAACAAAATGAACATAAAGCTAGAAAAACCACAACTGTGTTTCTGATATTTTAGGGAACAGGGATCACAGAAATTGACAAAATACTGGTACTTTAGGCAACAACTGGGAAAACAAGAAAAAATTTTTTGTTAACAAGGGAACATAAAATCTCCCCCCGCTCCCCACTCTGGCGCCCCTACCGATCCCCCACCGGGAGGTCCTCAAACTTGATCAAACTGATTATTTTGCCAGAACCTTAACCCGCCTCTTGTTAGCTTAATAATACATAATCTGTCAGATATAGTTCGACTTGATAGATTTTATTTCTTTTATTTCAAATCCCCTGCAGGTCTCTGCTAGTGGTCGCCGCAAGGTGATCGCTGCTGGTAATATCGATATTGCAGATTATATAACCGAAGAGCCAAGAAGTTATGATATAACTGTTACTTTGAAACCAATGACAAAAAACGTTGTGTCCGGTTCTTTGGAGTTCACTCTGTCATCTGTTATGCTGGAGGATGGACTTCCTCGGTGAGATATTTGATTAACATGATTGATTAATTTACGTAAAGCTAACTAAATTATAAATTACGGTAAACAAAATAATGTTCTTTTAATGATGTAAACTGTACATTTATGAATAACTTTGGGGCCAGTAATTTTTTTTTTCTATTCTGAGGAAGTTAAATGAGATGGGTGAAAATGGGTTTTAGGATTTTCTTAAAGTAGCTATATGTCACAATATTTTTAAGTCATTTCTCTTTTAAATTGATTATAGCCTCCAAAACATCAATAATGATTTTTAAAATTTTACACAGTAACTCTTGAAAATAAGAACAAGTTGATTTGTTATAATGTAGTCAGTCAGTCAGTCAGTCAGTCCGTCAGTCAGTCAGTCAGCCATTCAGTCAGACAGTTGGACAGTCAGTCAGACAGTCAGTCAATCAGACAATCAATCAATCAGTCAATCATTCATTCAGTCAGTCAGTCACTCACTCACTTTTACAGCAGTGAGCCAGTCAGCTAGTCAGACATCAGTTCACCTATATTAAAACTTATTAAGTCGTTCACTCGCTTGATGAGTTGCTTATCATGTCTTCTCAAATCTTTTATTTTAATGGCAGTCGTACAGACAAGGAGATCTTCGACGAGTTTATGAAAGATGCCATGGAATGGAAGAAATCACAACAGAAAGCAAACAAAAACCGTGATCATGAGGAAAGTTCAAAAAGCAGCGCGAAGAAGTCCTCTGAACACAAGGCTCCAGTGTCGGGCACTTCAGCTGAAGAGAGGAGAATTGACAAATCACAATCTGGAGCAGATAACAAACTTAATGTTCCTCAGGAGGCTGCCTTCTGTAACGAGAACAACAATAAAGAGCCAATGAAGATCAAAAGAAAAGCTTCTTCTCAAACTTCTTCTGCTAAGTCGAGTTCCCCTCCACCTCTGCCACGCCTGACTGGACCCTCTCCACCAACTCAACAGGCAGCAGTCGCTTCTAATGATCAGCTTCAAAGTGGTGCCAAAGAAGTGAAAAAAGAGAGAAGTTGTTTGTCTCCAGAAGCCTCCAGTGATTCCAGTGATGTTGTGGAAGGCGGTGCTGTGGCCAATGGCGAGGAATTATCAACACGAAAGAAGGGAAATGATGCTCTCTGCAGCACACCTGTCGAGCCTGACCTAAAAAGGGCCAAGCCTTGTGTCGCTGTAAGTGTTGGAGAATATGAGGAAGATACGGGTGACGAATCGGATGGTTACCGCAGCAGTCCTGAGCTGGGAACTTCTCCTTCTAATGGCTCCACCCTTGATGAGGTCCGCCCTATCCCACCTGTGGATGATTCTCCTTTTGAAAAGAAAACACCCTTACATCAAGCGGTAGGTACTCCGAGTAATCCTGAGGCTTAAGTCATAAGTGGGAAGGGCTCAAAACTAATTCCCGTCCGGATACCACGATAAGTATTTATTTTTTCTGTCGGGCAAGTAGATGTTGATGCCTATTTTCCTGATGGACGAGTTTCCAGGCAAACAGTCTGCCAACGAAATTACGATTTAAAAATCGAATAAACAAAGCCAAGACCTAAATGCCCCAGACAAGTTAAGCATGTTTTGCAAACCGACTGTTTCTGGAGAGATACGTCAGCCCCAATTGAAACAAGAGAAGCTCTATGTTATTGTATTAGTTGCTGTTATTGAATCGTTTTGTTCGCATTTTTTAACGATATCTTTGCCAAAGTGTTGTATTTTACTCTGTCTTCTATGCTTTACGTGATTAATATTTAAATTGATGCGAATCATTTCTTTAATTTTTGCATTTCAGGCAGCTTCAGTTGTCAGCCAGCATTTTCCAGAAGTCTCTAAGTACGCCAAAGAACAGATTTATCTTCTCAAAGAAGAAATAGCGTGTTTAGAGCGAGTGAGCGTCAAACTGGAAACTGAGATGCAACAAGCGATGCAAACGAAGGGTTAGTACTTTTACCGACAATTTTCAAGCTTGTGTTATAACATACCATTGCAAGACATTAAAAAGTATATCAATTGCGAAATATTGTAGAAATTCAAGTTTTCTGAAGACATGAAGGAAATCTGAGCATCTGCGTGACGTGCAGAATAATTGCTATAAATTCTGAACGTGTTCGATCGTTTTAGTTATGCTGAGCACGATCACCTGCCTTGTTCATTTTATATGGAGTCGACAATGCTGAGGACATGTTACCTTCGTGGGAGGGACCCGTAGACTAGTAGCATGTCTTCACGGGGGTGGGGTGATGTGGGGGTTGAGAAGAGAAACCACTTTGAAATGCAGTAAGTCATTGTATTTGTTGATTTTGTTTTCAGATTGCGAGGAAGAACTCGATGGTCTAACAAAAGATTGGCTCACCGTTACTGAGCACAGAAGTGAACTTGTTAAAAGGAAGCAAGATCTTGAAATCCTGTGAGTAAAAAAATATTCTATCCTTCTCTGTAGCTATTGTTGTTGAAATTTGCATGTTTGTGTTTAATTCAGTTACCTCGCTTCTTTTCAACTAATTTCCGGTATATTCTAGTTGTTTTGTTAAAAAATAATTAGTAAAACAGACGATCGTCAATTTAAACTGCTACAGAAATATTTTTTAACGTTGCGAATTTCGTACCTTCAGTATTATAATTCGATTGTTTTTCTATTTCTCTTTCTCTAGTGAAAAGCAAAACAACTTTACTGAATGCAGCAGTATTCTTCGAAATGAGCTCAAGTATCTTTTTGAAGTTGAAGGTAAGATAAGCAAAGATTGTGAGATGGGCACTTTCGAAAAACCCCAACCACTCCCTCCCCTCCCCCCCCTTTTTTTTAACCGAACGCCTATAGCAGACTCGTAGAATCCGCACCAGATGCGCATTGGTCTACGTTTTCTCTTGGTTATTATTTTTTTGTCGTTTTTTTTTTCAGCCTGGCGTAAAACTGTTGAACACAGAGCACTTGAGGAAAGACTTCTTACCATTCTCGTTTCATTTGTCAGTAAACAAAATTCAATCACCCGACTGGATTAAAACTTTAAGGTAAGCGGCTCTAAGCGCAAAGTACGAAACATTTTAATCTATTACTGCTATATCAGTTTGTTTTGACCTGGTCCACTGGGCAAAAATCCCGAGCCTCTGATGGGAGACGATCCTCGAGACCTTTGCAGACTGGGAGAAGTTTTATACGGCAAAGAGGTAGTTACTGGTTTGTTACTTCTCAGGTTCAGACCTCTAAATTAGTTTAAAGTTCCCTTACAAATTTCACCCTCAATCACTAAGCAGTCCTATCGATTATAAATTGCATACAAAGGAAAAGATTTTTATGATTTATTTCCGCTTCTAAAGAGTTTGAGGAATTAATACCGCTACGCTGATTATTTTTTTTATGTCTAATGTATTCTTTCTTATCTTGTTACAGATCCAGTTCAACTGTTTCTTGCTTGCATCCTGTCTGATGGAAAACAATATTCTGTTGAAATATCAGTGGATACATACTTTTTTAAATAATTGTAATTGTAAATATTGTAAATAGCGATAAAGGTTATACAAAATTCAGTAATATTTCCTCTAATGTTCAGTGTAAATAATTTTCAGTGATATTCTCCCAGAACTAATTTTATGAAAACCAATGTAAATAACTTTTCTTTATATTCTTTCAGAAAAAGTCTTAATGAAAACACTTTCTAAAATATCTTACTTTCAGCGCATTCCAAATTTAACTTTCATCAAAACTCTTTTTAAACTAGTATTTATCTGAGCTGGAATCTTTATATATTTGAGAAAATCATTAATAGTACTTGTAACATTCTATGTAAGCAAAAAATGTAAAGGAAACAGAAGAAAAAAGAAATGGGATTACGTCACTGGTTTGAGTGTGATAGATGTAGTGAGATGTGACATGACGTCATACTGCACGTGTTCCAACCTGCTAGCTGCGTTCTCATCCAATTAGATGCGCGGATATAGGATCATTCTTAAATGAAAGTAACACAAGCGTTTATGTAATCACTGCGCGTGACTGGTTACGATAGTTTGTTGCTGTTTTAGCTTTTGTTTATTTTTTGTGTGCTTGCATGTTAGCGACTAGGTATGCCATTCTAGGCCTTTTGCAAATTGCTTGCGTTTTAGCGCAGCTTTTTTGTTTCGCTTTTAAGTAACGTTTTTAAAGTCAGTGCTAATTTTTTTGCATTTCTTTTTTTTAATTTAACCGGCTATAGGCTTTTGTAATTTTAGATATTTTGCAATTCTAATTTTGCGTGGCTTGCCTTTAGGTATGCAATTCTAGGCCTTTTGCAATTTCATTAATTTTAGATATTTTGCAATTCTATTGCTTGAAATTTTGAGTGGCTTAATTGTCCTCGATATTTTTTAGTTTTCTTGTTTGCGTGCTAATGGGTTTTATTAGTTCTAATGGGCTTTTGTAGTTGTAGGTTTTGTAATTTCACGGCTTGTTTTTGCATATTTTGCGATTGTAGGGCTTGCCTTTTGCAATTTTAGGAGTTGTTTTTAGCAGTTTTTTCTTTTTGCAATTTGCATAGCAGCGAGACAAACGGAGACAGTCGTGCAAAGTGGTTACATCTGAACGCATGCGTCACTTTTGTTCACCAGTGAATCAATATCAGCGTTGATGATTGGACGAATTCAATGACAGACAGGTTGGGACGCAGCCAGGATGACGTCATTGTTCATCTTACAACACTTTCTCACAGGACATGTGACGTAATTCTACCTCATGGAAAATAAATTCAAACTTTTCACGTCTTTTATTTTTTCTGAAGAGAGGTTTTCAATTGAGATCGATTTTTCTTTAACTTGAAAAAGCGTTATTTATAGTTCCTACAATTGCGTTAACGTAAATGTCATTACTTTACTCTAAGGGTTCTTTAAAGAAAAAAAAATAAAAAGAGAAAATACCTTTGTTTCCTACAATACTGAATTGTAAATAAAACATTTTTAATACAATGTATGCGAATGTTGGTCTTTTTGATATTTGCATTATATAAACCGGAATGTCTCTCAAATGCGAAGAACTTTCTCAGGCAGAAAGTGATGAACATGTCGCAAAGTCTGCTCAAACCGGCCCTTGATCTAGAAAAAGAATCCTTGCTTTGGCCTGCTGTTTAAGAATCTTCAACACCCCGCGTTGTTCGGTTCGATAAACCAGGTGTTATTGGAGGTGTACGCGAAATAGAATGCAAATGGATTAAAGGTTCTTTCTCGCGTTTAGTACATTGGTTGACAAGATAGCCGAGAAGAGCTTAGGGAGTGGAGGGCGGGAAATTAAACTGCTGAGTGGAGTGAGTGCGGCGCAAGGGTCAGTTGATCTGTCAACTCGTTCTTGCGCAGTGAATCTTTTATGCGCAGTGAATCTTCATTACGCCATAAATTTGCCTCATTCTCAGTATAATCAAGATGTAACCACGAAAGATTATTACTTCTTCGAGCCTGTTGCAGGGGTTGGCTTTGTGGGCAGCTAAGGGGATGGCTAGTCAAAATAATTGGCTAGTCCCAGTCCCTAAAATCTCACTTCAGCGCCCTATTTAGAGATCGATTTGTCACCAATTTTTCTATATCAACTGAATATCAATTTGTTGTCGATTTTATTTACTGGGCAGGCCGTGCTGAGGCATAGCTCACATCAGAAATGAGTGACAACCTGGCAGTAGAGTGAGCCCGCGAGTGATTATGGTATTTTTTGGAGTAAAATGGAAAAAAACGAGACTGCTACACATGCTCTCTCCTGTACTCTTTTAATTGAGTGGAAGGAGGCATGCACTTATTCAGTTCATGAATACATCACAACGAACCCGTGCAAGGCTCAAACCTGAAATCCAACCACTCACGTCTCTCGCGTTTAAGGTCATTACCATGAAATAGAACTGAACATAGATTTTTAACCAAACTTCGCCTACTGGTTTATTACTTTAAGGGAACTTAAATTTTGAAATAAAATAACTGCATGTCGAAGTTTCCTTCGAGCCACCTCATGGTATCTGTTTATTATTCTATGAACCTTTGCCTCTTTTCCAAGTAAGAACAAGAAACTTATTAATCAGTTTTGTAACCGTGCGGTTAATGTTTGACCACCTCTTTTAGTTCTTTGGCTAGAGAGGCACGGCACCGCACAGTAAATCAAAGTGGCTACGAGCCACTAAACTCGGAAAATAAATTAGGCAGGGGCGTAGCCAGGATTTTTGTATAGGGGGGTTCCAAATGTGAATTGTAATTGTGAAGGTAAATCTGAGCGCCTCCGGCGCTCCTCCTCTAGGGGGGTCCGGGGGCATGCTCCCCCGGGAAATTTTGAAATTTGCGGTCCCAAGAAATAATAAATAAATAAATAATTTACTTATATCAATTGCGCAATATGGCATCTCCTTGATTCTAAGCATAAATTTTTAGCAATTTTAGCGTCAATTGAAGCTAGCATTTCTTAGAAGGGAAGCTCAAAATACCGCGTACCAGGTAATTTTTCCGGCGTACCATTCACTCCCGGCGTACCGTCACTCACTAGTCAGCTAGTATATCAGCCAGAAGTAGGCGCCGTGGATGCTTCCGTGCAAAAATGTCGACTGTTGCACTAATGTCAATTTGTCTGTTGTAATGTATGTTCATAAGAGCAAGTCCTGACTCTCGCTCGCTGGTCATTGTAGCCCGCAGGTATGTCTTTAGTCTGCGCAATGTGCTGAACGATCGCTCACATTCTGCAGAAGTAATTGGCAACGTACACAAGATGCGCAGCAACTTGTGCACATTTGGATAAAAATTGCTGTCACATTCTGCCAAGGCCTGAACTGCACTGTTTGGTAGGTCTTGATCCGCACTACGCAGGCTTGTATACACGAAATTTTGGGCAACAAGTTTTTAGGAAAATTAAAGGCCCGGTTGCCCGAGAAAAAACTGCCGGACAATCCAGGAGAAAATTGAAGTGTAAGAAATTGATTTTATAAATTTGAGAAACGAAAAAACCCTCCAAATAGCCCTTTTCTGATCGATGAATTGAAATCCACGACACTAAATCCATTTTCGTGTTGTCTTATAACCCAGACCTAACTTAATTACGCATGCAAATTTGTATGCCTTCGAAAAATCTGGAAGCTTTGGAATGCATTTCTTGCTTCTTCTTGAATGAAATTAAATTCTAAGCAAAGTTTAATTCAAGTTTCTTTCATATTTCAATCTTAAGTTCGGGAATATTGACTTTTTTAAGTGAAGAGATTTACGCATCTGTCTGGCGGGGAATTATTTGTTTATTTATAGCTGCCCGAGAAAAAACCGCCGGACAATCCAGGAAAACATTGAAGTGTAGGACATTAATTTCATAAATTTGAGAAACTAAAAAACCTCCAAATAGCCCTCTTCTGATCGATGAAATCCACGACACCAAATCTGTTTGTGACATTTTTCGAACAGCTTCCGAGCGAATTACGAAATATCAAAAGCGTATTTAATTTAAAAATCATACGTCCTGTGAGTTTTTTACAAACTTCAAAATCCAATATAGTAGAAGGTGGGTGGCTTACTTTTTTGGCCCAGACCATGAAGCGTTCATTCCGAATAGTTCGTGTAGTGCAGACTGTAGTGCATTCTTGCTCCGCCTGATCGATACCTCGTCGTCCAAACACATCTTGATGGCCGTGATAAATACATCGCCACTTTTAAGACTTTAAAACCCATTTGTTCATTTGAGCATTCTTGAGCACATTTTCTGATCGTTTGTGAGGTCTTCAAAAGTGTATTTTGAACAAAGGTGTAGCGAAAGGAACAAAATTTTAGCGTCGGACTCCACACGACAGACGCCATTTCAGCTCCTGTTGTATTAAAACATGTACTGCCGCCTTTGTTCCAACCCTCTCCCCCACATATATCAACAAGAGACAATGGCCCGACTTTGTGGACAAATCAAAACCTAGCAGGGGAGACATGGGTAAACATGTTTAATTCACGTTTAATGCGGATTTAATGCATAACATTAATTGTTTAACGGGAATGGAGTGACATCCAAACCCCCACTATACCTCATGATACCATGAGGTAAAAAGGGGGGTCACCAGATTCGTTTAGGAGCGGAAAGACCTTGTATATTCCATATTATTCCTTTAACATTCCTCTGCGAGTACTAGCAAAGTACACGTTTTTAGCGATTATTTAGTTTTCAAACACAAGAATTGATCTGTTTTCATTTTACAGAAAGAATTTGATCGCTACACCCAAAATATGAGAAAAAATTGATAGGTCACCAAACTCGTTTACAAGAAGGCGACAATTTTCTTCTCTCGCGAACTAAGCCGCATAGAAAAAAGCCGCCATTTTGTTTATGGGCGCGCGCTAATTACGCGTAAAATTCTACGCAGTAAGGATGCGCAATGCAATACAGGGCAATGACCTTAAACTGACCATGGATTCGGGCTGCAGTGTTCAGCTGACGTACCAACATCGGAATAAAAAGAAATCAATATAATTCAGTTTGGTGACTTTGGTCCGTTAACAAAAACAGCCGATATCACGTCACAAACAAACACGGAAAATGAAATTTTCTGCAAACCTGGGTCGCTAAGGTTGATTGATTGTTTGTTTGCCGTAATTTTTTAGGTTTCTTATTGTAATTTTCATCTATTCTCTCGCTCTAGACCAAACTCAGTCAGAGAGTACAGTGACAAACGACAACCTTTTAAAGACCAAACCTCGGCTGACATTCTACGTAGAGATTTAAGTGACCTTTTCGTAAAGATTTCACGAGCAGGAAACTCATCCAAGACCTGAGAGTGACAGAGAACAAACCGTCACTAGTATAAAACCAATAATGTGTTGTTTATGAATTCAAATGTAACTTGTGTGATTCAAGTTGTCGGATGCACACCGACACCTTTTTCACGCCGAGGGATCTCCCACGTGAAAGGGGCGGGGATGCTCGTCGTCTCGCTTAGGGGTGTAGATTTCGGATTTTGGGTCTCGTTTTGGGTGTTTCCATCTTCGGAGACCCAGGGGCAGTGAGTGGGGGCGACGGGCAGCTTATCGGGACGACGAAAATCCCGTCGTTCCGATAAGCCCGTCGCCCTCACTAATTGCCCCTGGGTCTCAGGGGATGGAGTGTTCCGGGCAAAACGCTAGTATTTTTAGCCATCAAGGTCTCATTTAGGGTTACACTTGAAGAAATATACAAATAAATATTATATTCTTAGTGAAGATGGATTTTTCAACAATGACACGAGCATGGGACAAAGAAAAATTCTGAGTCCCCGACGAGAATCGAACCCATGGCCTCCCAGATACCGGTTGGGCGCTCTAACCAACTGAGCTACAAGAGACTCGTGGTGAGCTGGGCCATTTACTAGGTTGATATGTGACACACGTCCTGCATACTGCTAGGGTCAGCAATGTCGAAATCATAAAAAAAAAATTACCACCTTTATTATTTACTATATTCTTAATGTTTGGGTATCTTTTCAGGGTCCAGAAAAGCTTCGGCCACGCCCATATATATATTGGTCTCTTTGAGGGTTTCTTTTCAAAATTTCCGACGAGCATATTCATGCCCCATTCACATGGGAAGTTCTTCGGGGGTGAGGGGGGGGGGGGGGGCTTTTTCAACGCATTAATTCTTTGAACATAATTAGGCTCTCAGTCGTTGAGAAGCATCTCCGAGAAAGTCACAACCTTGACAACCAAATATGCACAAACAATTTAACATCCTGAAAAATGCAAAGGGAAGTTGGAATGTATGATTTGTGAAATGTTATTCATCAAGGAAAGGAAACCAAATCTAAACGCGCAAGTAGACTCCATCCGTGCAAAACTGTTTAATTAGCTGACAATATTAATTTAATAGCTGACACTTTCCATTTTCGTTTTTTATACTTTAACTACTACACTGTATATTCTAACTTAAAACTTTAATAATTTGCTGTTTATAATTGCGACAGAATGACACCGAAACGTCAAGTTTTTGCGTTTCTATTTGCCTTAAAATGTTTTAATTGTCGAAGGTCCGTTAAACTTTGACTATTAAGTCACCAAGAGACAATGCTTTAACTGTTTAGTTCCTGAAATGTTTGAATAATCTATATACTCGAGGAAAAACCCATTACCGTGAATTCGTTAATCTAATAACACGTCGACTTAGTAAGACTGGGCATGAAGTCATGTTCGCAACTGCCTTTTTCACAATCAAGTTAAGCTGCGGAGTTAATATTTCTATTATACATTTTTGAAAGGTTGATCCGGTCAGGTTTCTAAAATGGCTTTTCCGAACCGGTTGTCTTTATTCACCGTGGTATTTTCAGTGTTAGTGTTGCGAATTAATTCTCAAGGTAAATCAATGTTCTATATAACTTTAAGAAACTGATGTTTATATTATTAAATAGAATATAAAATCTTGCGGTTATCCGATGTTTTAGGAGTATGTCCGAACGGCTGGATTCACATGCAAGGTTCCTGCTACAAGTTCTTTTCTAAAGGATTGAACTGGAATGCAGCAAAATCCGCCTGTGAAGCACTCGGATCCCACCTTGTCGTAATTAATTCACAAACTGAACAACAAGCAATTCCCTCAAAAGTAACACGGACTCCGTATACGTGGATTGGTTTGTACAGGGATCCTAAAGACAAGTCTCGCTGGCTGTGGGTTGATGGATCACGTCCAACTTACACTTATTGGCTTTCTGGAGAACCTAACAATTCTGGCGGTAATGAGGATTGTGGAGAATTGTTTGCATCTTCATGGAAATGGAACGACAGACCGTGTTCGTCTTCGTCAAGTTACATTTGCGAAACCAATGGTAGGTCCGTCGAGTGAACATTATAACTTTCAGGCAAAGGTTTCTTTTTTTCTATATTATATTTCTTTCTTTTTTATTTGTTCTATTTTAACTTTACACGACACGGCATTTTTATTCACACGACCTCACAAGCTTCAAGCTTTAAATCAGTCATCGTGTATAAATAAAGGTTTTCCCTGAAAAAATTCCGAGGGAAGTTGGAATGTCTGATTTATGAAATGCTAATCATCAAAGAAAGGAGACCAACTCTAAACACGCAAAAAGACTCCTTCCGTGCATAACTGTTTAATTAGCTGAAATATTTATTTAGTTAGATGACATTATCTATTTTCGTTTTTCACACTTAAACTACTATACTGTATAGTCTTATATTTATTTGCCTCAGATTTGAAAGTTATCTTTTTTCCGGTTTATGTACGGATCAATGTTCTTGAAGCTGTAGGTATAACTTTTTGTCATTTTTTTTATCTGATTATTGCCTGCAGCCAACTGGTGCCAAAAGCTTTCTTTGGGGAGTGTTGTGATTGTCTCTCCTTCCCATTGTCTCTCGTCCAATCAAAAGTATGGATCGACTTGTTCTTTTTCTTGCGCCCGAGGACAACAACTCAGCGGTCCTTCGTCTATTCAGTGTGGACGAGGTGGAACCTGGAGCGGACAAGTGAACACAGTCAGCTGTAAAGGTGCGATTTGCTTCATCTATTTGAAAGCTTACATTGAAGTCATAACTGAAAGAATTTTCGCTGACTTTATCTATAGAGTGATGTAAGTTTTGTAACATCAGGAGCCGACGTGGTCGAATTGATTAGAATTACAAGATGGCTTTTCTTGTCTAAACAGCAATAAATGACGTCGTACAATTTCTTAACCCACTAAAATACTCAAAACTCTTCAAATTGACAAATTACAATAATATTATGATGTCACGATAAAGAGACAATCATTGACTGGCTAGTTCAATACATTGATTTTGTTACTGTCTTCGGTTGCCAAGCTATAACAAAAGAAGTGTTTTCATACCGATTTATTCCTGATGTTTGATCCTGATCTATGTCAATTTTAGCTGTGAAGTGTCCAGTTCTTACAGTCGGACGCCTTGTCAAAACATCACCAAACAGTTGCGTGACGTCACAGATGAGCATCAACAGTACTTGCTCGTTCTCATGCCCACAGGGATACCAGCTACAAGGTCCCTCTTATAAGCAGTGTGGTGCAAATGGTCAGTGGACGAACAGTGCTAAGTCAGTCTCATGCATTGGTGGGTTTAATACTATTAAATAACCTAACTTATTTATCCGATATCGACCTATAGTTGATTTTCGTAGCTTTAAACGTATGGCGGTTTCTTAACTTGGTTCCAAATATTACCCGTCGTATAACAGGAATATTCACAGACAACACATGTTCTTTCAGATATTGACGAGTGTGCTGTGTCAAATGGAGGATGCAGTCACAAGTGTGTTAATACTGCAGGAGGCTACAAATGTGAATGTCCAGACCCGGAACTGAGCCTGTCATTGGATAACAGAACTTGCCATGGTAAGTACTGACTCATACCACATTTATGCAAAACACACACCTTAATGTGAGGAAAATCAAGAGCCATCTGAGAATTTCGCTTTTAATTCAATGTGTCATTTTAAAAATTGGACAACAAAGTGAACAAATGAATTTAGCAGAAGAAATTCACTAATTCTAAAAATTCCTTCCTTTTGCCAGTGTGGAACTTAATTTTAAATCATTTTAGCTCCAGGTGTTGATGTTCAGTGCAGCAGAGACAACATGACCATCATCATTCCCAAGTCCCTCCTCCGTGGTATTGACCGTGAGCACCTTCGCCTCCTGGACACCACGTGCAAAGCTGAGGAAACCAGTGCTCACTTCTCCCTAACGACACCGTTGACTGGCTGCGACACAACAAGCAGGCACACACCTACAGCTATCGTTTACTCCAACAAAGTCTTGGAAATCCCTGTGGCTGCTGAGGATGTCGTGACACGCGTGCGTGAAATAGAAATACAGTTTAGCTGTTTCTACTCCAAGTATGGCGACGTATCATCTGTTGGTTGGAAACCAAGTAATAGAAAGCTTGTGTTCAGCGATGAAGGCAAAGGAAACTTTACACTCTCTCTGAATATGTTTCCTGACAAGAGATTCGTGAGTCCTTACACGAAGGATGATTTTCCTGTTGCTGTGGTGCTGCGCAAGCTGCTTTTCTTTGAGGTATCAGTGACATCAGGTGACAAGCAGCTGTCAATCATAGCTGATCGATGCTATGCCACGCCCACTCAGGATCAGAAGAATTCCTTGAAGTATGAGTTTATTCGAAAAGGGTATGTAAAGGATAATTTTTCTGTTATATATGTTCTATGGGCCAAAACAAGTGTCAATAAAAAGCTTTGTTTAATATACTTTATTGTAAATTTACTTTGCTTTGTCCGTAGCCTTAAAATGTTAAAAACTAGATTGTTCGGTTAACAAAAGTGTTCATTTGAAAAAGGCAGAAAATCTGTTCATGAAGGGAAATATGAGCAGTTTGAAATTTTCATTTCAGATGCCCAAATGACGTCACTGTAAAGTACCATTCAGTGCCCTCAGTCAGTGCGCAGCGGTTTAGCCTGGAAGCCTTCAAGTTCATTGCTGACCATCCATTTGTGTTCGTTCACTGTCACGTGATTGTATGTAACGCAACCGACCCAGACTCCCAGTGCGCAAAGAAATGTCCATCAAGTGGCCGAGGAAGACGTGCAGTGAGTGATCACGTGACTGACGTGTACTCTTTGGTCCAGGGCCCACTCCACCTGGCACGACAGAAACGAGAGGAAAAGCGCGGTGAAGTTCTGGATAAAAGTGGTGGGTAGACAGAGTTTTGAAGTTAAAAATTTTTAGATAGCATGATGAGAATAATATTCACCAGTTTTTCTTAGCTTTTTTCATTTTAGTCTTTAACGATCTGCACATTCAATCAGAGAAGTTTTAGACCATGACCCAACTGTCTGTCGCCTTAAAGGTTATTCTTATATGTGATGTCGAACTCCCTAGGTTCCAGTCCCACCTTCCTGATGGCTCTGTTTGTGATGTGCGTTGGTTGCTTGGTGGGAACGGCGGTGATGATCTTTAAGAAGTCACGTGACAAGCCTTCTGGATATGCCGTGCTTGTCAGCGGCGATCAGGAATGAGAGCAAGCGCACAGGAAAAAAAAAAAAACTGGATATACTTTACGGGTACTTGGGCCTGAGATATGCATTTAACTTGTCAGAAACAATTTGTTAGTCGCTATAGATAACCTGCTTTACAGGGAGTAGGTATTTCACCTGCTAGAGAACTTTTAACTACTACTTAACGTTAGCCGTCTCTACAGCGAAACGATCTATTCCTTGCAGCGTCATACAACCATGTACTTCTTTTGCAGAGTTGAGCGTGACAGTTTCATAGAGCATTTGTAGAAACATTAAGCATTCAGAGTAAATGAACTTCGACCAGTTATACGAAAACGAACTGATTTAGTTAATTTTCCTAGGAAAAATTCTAGCGCAACAATGGTTCTCTGTCTTTTTATAAGTTTCTTGATCGGTTAAGCTGAAAAAGACTTTGGTATATTTTTTCTGCTTAATGGCAAGGATTGCATATCTTATGCTGAAGTTTATCCTTAATATGAAGATTCTGAGTGATCTTAATAACCAAAGTTTCGTCTTTCGTTAGCACTTTAGTTTTTGAGGCTACTCACAATCTTGACATTATACCGGACATGTCAAAAAATGATTTAATTAAAGGTGCTCTGCGTTTTCTTCTTGTATTTGAGAAGGTGTAGAAAGTAGCTTTATCATAATTAGCTTTTAATTTCCGAAAGAAACGAAGAAATGCACGACAAAAGTGTTGAGGATTCATTAATGCAATGCTTAGCCACAATACCCCATGTTTACGTCATTTATTGAAGGTTGTCACTTTTTGTCGTTAAAATGCTTGTCTCAGAGTCATTTGGTTTGACGTTCTGAATCCCGACAGTAAGCAAAGTCTAACATCTCTCGTAAACGATTGAAAATTGAAAGATGCACTGAACGATCACGGTTTTACTGACGTCACTACTCGTTTCGGTGACGTATCCGGGACGAACGGGTTCACTTTTTCGCTCGGACCACGTGACCCGAAACGAGTTGACCACAACGAATAGAGGCCTAGGAACTAGGCAAGGTGACACCTTGTCGTCTTACTCGGGGATTGCACTAGTATAAATTTATTTTCTAAGGCTAACAAGGTAAATTAAACATTTTTAGACACAATAAACGACGTTCAGCGATTTTAACATAATGGATAAACGTTTATAGTACAGGGTACATGGTATCGTGTTTTATCTTGAAAAAAAAGGAAAAATGATCTCCGAAATGCAAGTGAAGCTAGAATGATAAAGCATCCAAAACATCTTGTTATTTTTTAAATCCAAGTGCTTGTAAAGTTTTCAGCTTCTAACTAAATGTGGAAAAGTATGCTTTACAACCGTTGAAAATGTAACTTACCTGAGGGCGAAATATGCCTTAAATGAAGCCAGTCTTTTTCCGGCCAATTCAAGGTGGAAACAAATCAGGCAGAAAAACGTTTCATGCTCACGGTTAATAAAGACAGAAGTTAAATCTGTAATAGTCAGGGGTGGTGCTGGGAGCTTGGTGCTGTTTAAAACGAGATCAATAAAATGTTCAAATAAAAGAAATCGTTTGTGGGATGATAACTCGCTCACGCGTGCCTTTTGACCGATACATGTTGCACCATTCTTTTAATCAGTTACTGTTATAGTGCTACTATGATCAAATTCTCACCCCTTTTAAGTTTTAAAAAACTTAAGTCGTGTCATAGAGAACTCTACGAAAGATTTATAATGGCGTTTTCCATTTGCAAATATCTGCTTTAGCTCCGGCAAAGTTTTGTAAAATATGCAAATTAGGGAACTAATCACGTCAGCTACTCAGCTCAATTTTATGTCAAGTATAAAAATTAGAGCTACCTTGGTTAATTTGCTGCAGGGACCAGTGAAGAGGGCTCTGCAGGGAAGGGAGTGAGCACTCTGACCTCCGAAATTCGATAAGTCCTTTCGCGCTTTTTGGCTCTCATTATTAATTGGTCTTAATTCAGTCGCAAGACCACTGCAAACAGATCTGAATTGACAGCAGTGCAAAGCTTTCATAAAATGAAAAAAAGTTACGCAATCTTGAATTGCACTTTCTAATAGTCCATTTTGCTGTTGAGATGTCAGGATGACAAGGTGGTTTTTCAGCTTACCGCTCTATAAACTAAGCTGGGGGAAATAGGAATGCACATATGATCATGGTGACAGCACGCTCCCCCGTGCGGGTGTACCGCAGTGAGGATGGGACTCTAATGAGACTCATCACGGCCTCACAAGCTTTGTAGCTTTAAACTTTTTATCGTGGATATTATTATTATTATTATTATTATTATTATTTAAATCCATCAAATATTTTCGCTCGCGCGCGATTGGTTAAAAAGAGTCACGTGCCACAATATGCTCCAACTAAAATTGTTCTCCCTAAGTAAGCGGCCTTGTGTAAAAAGTTTTGAAGGATAGTTGCCCCTTGCAAGGGGCAACTATCAGACCGATAGTTCCGAGACAGAAACACTCTATTGTCTTTATTGTTCACCACTAAATTTTCTTCCGCGCGCACATATATACAAAAACAAGCATCGTGAATTATTTTTACTTTTGAGGATAAAAAAACTCAATTGAAAGCCGAAATTTAACAAACGAAACAAAACCAGACGAGAAACCCACTAAATGCAGTAAATTTGGTTGGGTTTTTTTGTCTGCAGGTAGCTTTTTTACAAAAAAACAGTCACGGGCGGGCACTATCGATCCGGGCATTTTTCACGGGAGGGCACTACGGGCTGATAGTGCCCTCCGGCGGACGGGCACTATCGCGTCACGTGTTCAATTTAAACCAATCAGAATCGGAGAAAATTTAGTGATGAACTATTATGTATAATATGTGCCCACAGAGAGCACACATATTTGTCCTTTTAAGGCTGGTTCTCATATGATCGCCCCGATCGTTTCTATCGCCTTGTCACTTAAAAAAGTTTTCTTGCGATCGGGGCGATTACATGAGAACATTACACAGACAATCGCTAATGTCTGCGGCGATTGAGGCGATCACGATCGCTTGAATCGCGCGAGTTCTATCCTTCTAGCTTCTCTTTCCCTTCTTCGCCATAAAACAGTAATAACTGAGAAAACAGGAGGCCATGAGTTTTGCTCTTTGTGTTGGATCTAGGACTAAAATGATTGGTTTTTCGTAGATCTTCGCTCATACCAGGCGATCGGGACGATCATATTAGAAACCCCCATCGCTTCCAATCGCTTCGATCGTTTACGATCGTCTCAGTTTTTGCAAACGATCGATGCGATAGAAACGATCGGGGCGATCATATAAGAACCAGGCTTTACAGTAAACAAAAATTTTTCATTAGCATACTGAACGAGAGAACAGTGACAGTACGTGAAATCCCGTGCGGCGTTTGATGACGTGAACCAATCAGATACCGTCTTTAGTTGTGAGCGTGCATTAAAACAGTTGGCGCCCAATTTGAATTAGATATTCGGCTTCTACGTGAGATACAGTGAACGAAAAAAATGGCTAACATTGAACACTAAAACGCCGAAGCTTTTCATGTCTTAGCGGACCCAAGGACAAATGTCTATAAAGCTGTAGCTGCTCTTACTACAGAACTACAACAAATAATATTTGCCGGAAAAATAGTAAGTATTAATAGGACGTTTTAGTTTGGATTCGGAAAGAATTGTTTTATGCTGAGAGAGCTGAACTCAACTTCAGGCCCGAAACATTTTAATGTATTTGTGGGCACTTGTCCAATTAGTTAAGTCAGTTTCTTGCTCTTTTCGTTTCAGAGGCTAGCAACCGAAGAATTTACTCACTGAAGGCAAAACAAAACGAAACGTATTCCAAACAAACTTCGTAAGATAATTGTAGTTCTGACATGGTGCTGAAATGTGGTCGTTCCGGTTTAAACGCCGATATTCATCCCAGGTACGTTTGTCTGTTTATTTATCTCGTCCGTTATAGTTTAAATTCCGCCCGTAGTTCTAATACATGAAGTAAATCTTTGTCCAGCATTTTATAGCGGAGCTCCTAAGCGTAGCACCATAACCATGAAAGAAGGAACACTATCGAAATAAGTTTTCATGGTCAACATGGATAGCGGCAAGGTTCGCAAGCGCGTACGTACGGCGTACGGAGTCGCGCAACATGGCGGCCAT
The DNA here is from genome assembly GCF_052425735.1 of Oculina patagonica. NCBI lineage: Eukaryota > Metazoa > Cnidaria > Anthozoa > Scleractinia > Oculinidae > Oculina > Oculina patagonica. The sequence continues at coordinate 28,239,173 of NC_135764.1, read as the reverse complement.
AGTTTGATGGTAGAAAGAGTGAAGCAAGGCGGCCGTATAAAGGCGGCCTTTAAAATTTAAAGAGGTTTGAAAAGAAAAACAAGAAGCAACGAAACAAAATGTGGCTGAAAAGTACGTGTAGAAAGTAATCGACCGCCAAAAAAGTGGACATTGAGAGCCATAATCGATCGATGACTTTCGTGTCTATCTGTAAAGCCAGCATCGTACATGAAGGAGCATTCGAAAGCTAAATCGGGTTTATATAACAAACAAACCATTTTATTGCTACGGGATATATATATATATATATAAAAAAAAAAAAAAACCTTGACCCTCTGGGATTTGAACTCACGACCTCCCGAGCCGCAGACTGGCACCTTACCGATTAAGCTAATCCGACAGACTCTGTATTGCACGTTGAATATATCCTATATCAATGTAATAGATATTGTGGAGTCTACTAAACTGCTGCGAAACTATAACAGGATCGCGAAACTATTTTCTGTTGCTAGAAAGCAGACAATTTACTGTACTCTAAAGTAATTTTTCGTGCCATGAGTAATGATTTTGCCCCGCTTTAAGATTATTATTTTTGTCGTACTGCTGACATTCAGTTTAACCGTGAGCTATTTAAATTTGTCTTGCACCTATAAACCGCCATAAACATTAGTACTTTGGTCGCTTATTCACTAGAATGAAAACATTGTAAGCTCCAGTGAAAATTAAATAAATGGGGAGCTCCGCTTTTAGGCGTGCCTAAATCTATATATTAATATGCTGGAAAACTTCTGATAAGCAGTAATTAAAAGTGTAAACCAATAATTTAGGTGGACGAAAGACGCGAGAGTTTATTGGAATGACCGTACGTCTGAAACAATATTTCACCATAAATGTTTTTTTAGTTTTAAATATATTTGAAGAAAATGTTCGTACAATCGTATTTAAGATCTGAATAGATTAAACAAACCGACAAAATAGTGTGGATCTGGGGCAATATTTTTTCAAATACAAGCGTTATATTTAACTATGCATGTATCGATCTTCACGATTTCGGTTCGTGTGATGAATGCAGGTAAAAAAGAAACTGCAGGTGTAGTTAAGTATAAGTTAAATACAAATATTTAATTTAGGAGTAAAAATGACCCAGTTTTTCTTTGCTGTCTCTTTTTAGTTTGGCTCCTCCCAACCTCGTCAAGCTGTCAGTCCACTGTCCTAAGTTGACAGTCCATGCCAGTATAATGTTCCCATCCAATGTTTTAGCAGCGTCATGGCTACAGAAGACTCAAGTTCTTCTTGGTAGTGGTTAGTGTGGTTCTTTGTGGATAGGGAAGGGTGGGTAAATACTAGAGCTCTGGATGAACCTTACACTCGATCGGCTAACGTTCGGCTTACATCCGACTATTTCGGCTCATGCGACTGTTTCGGCTTAGTTAGTTTAGTTAGTGCTGGGTGGGTTGGGTTGGGCCTCCCCTTTTCCTTTCCTGGGTTCCACAATTCGGCTTCGAATATTTCATTCGGTCAATTATTCGGCACTAGGTTCAAGTTTCGGCTTTTCTTCGGTACACTTCGGGTTTTTTTCGTCAAGACGTCGGCTTCACTTCGGCTTCTAAGCAATCTCCCGCTTAGTGTTTTTTGTTAAGGTTTTTTGTTATCTAAGTTCCTTTCAATGATAGCAATAATATCACTGTTATTGACTGGAACTTTACACCCTTTAATAGCAGTATTATCGCTGCTATAAACCGGATCGCTTTCGGTTCGAGGTTCATCCAGTTTAATCGATTAATTAATTAATTATTTAATGATAAAAGTTAGGGAACTAGAAAATGACCGCTTAACACGGGTAGGAAGACGGTTTTGTTTTCTCCTGTCACGTTAAGTTGTCAGTTTTCTAGTTGCAGGTAGCTAATTAGTGTAGCTTCGCACTTGTGAGTGTAGTTCAGCGCCAAGGCTTTAAGTAGTTAGCTGGGAATCTGGGACAAAGCACACATCCTAGTTAATATCGCTTACAAAATTCAGACTAGGCAGCCTCCAAAAGCGATCTACCGGACATTTCACCAACAAGATGCATCCTATGAGAAGGTCTAATTATCTACCTAGACAGTCAAGAGACTGCGAGAATAGCCCAGGAGTTACTTATAGTTACTTGAAAGGCTTTTCTCGCTTACAGGCGGTGTTAGCAACCGGACATATTCATGTCTCTTTGTTAGCGTTGCCTCGTGGGAGGTGTCTCCTCAAGAAATCCGCTTGCATTGCACCTCGCAGGCTCAGGAAGCATAGACCGTCTACAAATTGTAGGCGTTGGTAGACTTCACTTCCGGCGGAGCAACTGGTGCGCCACTCGGAGACTGGATCGACACAATCTTTCTCGATAAATAGTTGTTAAGACCTCTTAAGTAATATAATACTAAGGCCTGGAGAAAGGAGAGCCAAGATCGACCTCGCGCATTAGCAAGATAGTGATAGGGTAAATTAGTTAGGTAGACGCAACATCGACGAGCCAAGATAATCAGGACAAGTGAAACAAGGAGAAAAACACAGGACATGGAAAAAACATCATCCCTTTTCATTGCATCTGAATTGATAGACAAGAAAGTATAGTTAGCATAAAAAACAACTATAAAACCAGTATAAACCACTGGTGAATATTGGTTTGATTTCGGACGCTTAGCTTCTTCACATAGCCTAGCTAGCACAAAAAAGCTTGTTTGAAGATTTTCAGTTAATTTCCAAGATTTCGCAAAATTTGTTTAATTTACCGTGTTCACCTTTATTCACTGATGTGGTACATGGCAAAGCATTTATTCATTCTGAGGTCGGTGAATAATTGTTTATTTAAGGGTATTGTTTATTTTAGGGTAATATAAAATCATATTTATAAAATAATAACATGAAGGTGTTGTTGTTGTCTTTAATTTGTTGTTGTTGTCTTTTTCCACACGCGTGACACGCGTGGAAAGCGCGCGCGGATGAATGCTGTGAGACTTTGGAAGTGCAACACGCGCCCCTCGCCACAATGTTTGTTTCCTTTGAGAGTCAAACCTCAATCGTCTGTTGTTTGAAAACATAAAACACTAAATTTACTCCTGAATGCACAAACAAAGGCCAAACAGACATTGTGGACTGTAGTGCGGGTTGCATTCCAGCGTCAGACAGCATAGCCTCGCTTCGGCTCCGGTGAACGTTTCGGTTCGTTTGCTTTCGGGACGCTTCGAACTATAATCGGCTTTCGGCTTTAACGGAGAATCTACGACAAAGGCCTGGTATCGCGTTTTTCTCGATAGCAGGCCAATGCGAACCCCAAATAAATGTCCGAGAAGCCCTGTGTGTTCCACGAGCAGTGTCAAGTTTTACAGACACAGGAACATTCTTGGTTTCTCTGGGCAATTTTTTTTTTCAAATAGGAGCGCTCCCCACCATGGATTACTTTAGGTCCTGTGGAATAATCTAAGGTAATGAACTAAGAAGTATTGTTATATTATTTTTAGCATAGTAGGGACTAACGTTTATAACAAGTGTTTTAATTTTGAATTTGCTGTTGTTGATATTAGTTTCCATACAGAATACATTGAGATAAATCCATGTAGAAGGTTTATACTTAAGATCTTGTTGTCTGTCGGGGCTCATTTTCGGGAGCAGAAACGACCAGCATGAAACAAGAATTAGAAAATAAATATTACGCTTCAGTTAACAGTGTGTTTTGTCGTTTTTTTGCGAGTTTCTCTTTTCTGTATAAATAATTGTTTCTGACACTAAAGCATTTTTTTTTTTTTGGGGGGGGGGGGAGGAGGTGAACGCTCACCGCCGCTTCAAAGCTATGGGGGTGGGAAGGGATTGTGTTTATATTGCAATCTTAAACTTGTCCACTTTCGGGGACGTCTTCGTTGCTCTAAAATCGTATCTGCTGAACGCTTTCCGGTATTAAAAATGGTAAGTTGTACAACTTACACAACTTACATACATCCGAATATGAGTACTTGCGAAGTGATTAATCGTCCATTTTCGGGGACGTAACGAATTTCAGTTCAGCCTCCGGTTTATAAATATATTGTAAGAACTGAATATCTGTATGTCATTCCTGGTGCGCTCAACTTGAAAATTAAAAATAAATTTGCACAAAAAAACTTGCTTGGTCGTTATTTTGTGTTTTTTTTTCTGAATACTGTAAAATGCTTTCTGCTTTTCGTTTTCAGGTTGGTTCCGTTCTCCAAGCGTCCATTTTCGGGGACACAAATCATGATATTTAATTTCAACAAATTTTTTTTCAAGCAACTCAGATGGCAACGTATGGCAGTCCATTTTAAGGGTTGACTTGATCGAGCCGTTAATTTCGTCATCGTGGAGTTATCTCAGGCCGGGTTCAAAGTACGCCAGTTCTCGGCGGCGTAAAACGTATTTTATTTGCGGGTACAACGAATTCTCACGAGCTGGTTTTTCGTTTGGTGCTGCTTTGGCTAAACTGAAACTTTTTCCAGCGTTTAGGTTGTCCATTTTCGTGGATGACTCGGACGAGTTTGTCAACTCCCGCGCAGTTCTAGTGGATTCTAGCTACGTCCATTTTCGTCGGCGTAAAAAGGAGTACCGTACAAAATATGTCAATTTTCGGTGACAAACGAATTCTTACAAGCTGGTTTTTTCGTTTTGTTTTGCTTTAGCTCAACTGAAACAGACAACGAAAAGACAACGTTCACGGTCAGTTAACACGAAGCACTTAATCCAGATTGGATCTGAACGACACCATGCCATTAAAGACTGAGGTAAGTTGCTAGCTACACATCTTTAGGTTTATGCAAGGTTAACTCGCATTTTTATTCCGTTTTCGGTTTGAAGCACAGGTAGATAAACCACGTGCGATCATCTCTACCTGGCTGTTCAGCACTCAACACAATGTTCCTTTTTTTATTAGTAAAGGAGACTTAGTAAGTATTTCTCTGTAAATTTAACTCCTTATTGTATCCAAGAACTTTTTTCAGTGTTTAGGTCGTCCATTTTCGGGGATGACTTCGGACGAGTTTGTCAACTCCCGCGTTCTGGTGGATTCTAGCTACGCCCATTTTCGTCGGCGTAAAACGGAGTACCGTACAAAATATGTCAATTTTCGGTGATAAACGCATTCTCGCAAGCTGGTTTTTCGTTTGACGTTGCTTTAGCCAAGGAAACAACGAATTCTTACATGTAAGCTGGTTTTCCGTCTGAGGCTGCTTTAGCTAAACTGAAACTTCTTCCAGTGTTTAGGTCGTCCATTTTCGTGGATGACTCGGACGGTTTGTCCACTCCCGCGTTCTGGTGGATTCTAGCTACGCCCATTTTCGTCAGCGTTAAACGGAGTACCGTACAAAATATGTCAATTTTCGGTGACAAACGCATTCTCGCAAGCTGTTTTTCGTTTGACATTACTTTAGCCAAGGAAACAACGAATTCTCACATGCAAGCCGGTTTTCCGTTTGAGGCGGCTTTAGCTAAACTGAAACTTCTTCCATGTCCATTTTCGTGGATTACTCGGACGAGTTTGTCAACTGCCGCGTTCTGGTGGATTCTAGCTACGTCCATTTTCGTCGGCGTAAAACGGAGTGCCGTACAAAATATGTCAACTTTCGGTGACAAGCAAGTTTTTTCGTTTGACGCTGGTTTAGCTAAATGGAAACAACAAAAAGATAATGTTTACCGTCAGTTAATACGAGGCACTTTCTCCAGATTGGACCTTGCGACACCCCTCTAAGGTATGTGCAGTACTATCACATAAAGTGTCGACTATCGCGCGCGCAGTTTCTCTCTTCACAAAGGCTTGTTCCGCCGCCCTTTGTATCTGCTCGCGCTCCTTTCTGTTCGATTCTTCGCGATTCTCTTCGGCGCGCGCTCTGGCTTCTGAAACCCTGATATCATTTACGTAGTCTATTTTCAAGGCGGTTGCCTGGACGAACAGGTCTTGAAGTTCGGTGATCCAGCTGTTGTGGCTTCTGCCTCTTCATCTGTGAGATGCATTACGTAAATGTCGTGCTTACCTTCTAGAATGGCCCACGCCTCGGTAAGCTGAGCGTAGTTGAGTTCTACGACTTCGATACCTCTTCTGTCAGCGATCGACTTCAGAAGTTCGTTCCGTTTGCGTGTGAATCGTGCTTTCGCCGATCGTCTGATACTCTTGGCTTCTTCTGCCGTCCTGGTCCGGGCGATGAAGTATGCGGGTTTCGAATGTTTCCTCTGCCGCAGATAAAGTGACCAGCCAAAGTTTTCAAAGGACTCTCTGTTTATTCATCAGTGTCGGTAACACAAAGTCTTTCGAAACCTGACAGTAACAATAGTTAGATGGTTAATGATTAGCTTACAAGTATTCAATACCTTCACAAAGATAGTTACCCGATGGCTTCACTACGAGCTTTAACGGCAGGGAAAGCGCCTGAGCCGGCGTTTGATCTTTCCGTTTGGATCTTAATTAACGACTATGACGTAAGCGAGTTAATTAGTGATTATGATGTTAATAAATGCACTTAATTTCGTTCACCGACGAAACACTTTCGACACTCAAGTGAAAACCGCTCTATTGAGAGTTTAGTCTTTCTCTGAAGAGTTTCTCGTATCTGCATATCAGTGCGTCCTTTGATGTACAACAGGAAAGAAGTCAGATGCTCTGACTGGCAGCAAACCGGTCTCAAGGCAAGCGAAAGGGAGCGACTTGAGTCATGTTTTTATTGTTATTAACTCGTCTCGAAGTTAAGTCTTTACAGGTTTCTTTAGCGTTGCCTCCATGAAGCCAAGACGAAAAAAGCAGTTAAGCCATTGACAGCTGTTAAGCGTGGAGCTTTCCTCAGTGATGCTCGATTGTGAGTACAGTTTGAATTCAGATCTAGAGATTAGCACTTTTCTAAACAAGCCAGAAAATTTTAGAAAACACAGGAACTGTAGGATACTGAAGCTATTAGTATAAAGATTGTATAGAGATTAAGCCAATTAATTTAAATTCCCTCTTTTTCTATGACATCGTTACTGCACAGTTGTATACCTGAGTATCTGCGACATCTTAGTAATTTCTTACAAGGTATTTTTGCTATGTCTACTAATGCATCCATAAAGTTTTCTACAAACCCAGGTTACCACATTTGACATCCTGCCCATTACAGTACAACAGGAACTCTTGGACAATCATCTGTTTACCCAGTCAAGTTACCAGTGTTTTGATTGGTCATGACCACATCGAGCAGTCCGGCTTGAGTCTGTGACGACCTCGTATTTGTCCATAGCTTCTTCAGATCTACACCAAGAGTGTTGGACGAGGAGCCTTCGTGCATGGACACTGTACCTTGGTCTCGTCAAAAAACCATCAAAGAAACAATATCAGATTTGACCTTTTTTTTCAAACCCACATATACCGTTTCATAGGATTAAATATGTGTCTGTGCAGGGGCAGTGAATCATTGCAAGAATCATTACAGGCCTAGAGTCATAATCTCTCAGGGGAGATCCTGAGGGTTCTTGTACAAGGCCCTTGAATCTTTTGAAATGTAAGAAGAAAACATTCTTTGATCAGTCTTATATTCATGTCATTCTTGCCATTCCCGTATATTCAAAAAGCCCCAATTTTAACCACATTTTCCCATATTTCAACCTTAAATCTCGTTCTATCTCTCCTCCCTGGCAGCATATCTTATATGTACATGTGCCCTTACTATATGAAGAATATGTTTTTGCAATATATCTCTTAACTTGTGCAGTTGGGTAGTACACTTTATATCTTGCAGCTTCGTACGTAATCAGCCCGCATCATTCCAACTATATCTCCAATGCAGTTTATGACATCTCAACAGATACACTGTTTGGACATTTAGCTAAGAACTCATGCAGATTTACACCAGAATGGAACAATACCAATTTTTGATCAGACGACCATCGGCTCAGCTATTCAGCGCGGTAATAACGTCCTCTGAGGACCATCTTTCCCGCCACAAGACAGACATGCCGATTCTTCCTGTTGCTTCAGTATCCAACATCCTACAGACTACGGACTCTGCGGATCATCCCCCCAGTCACCAGAAAACCATGCTGATTCTTTCTTCAGCGAGCCGCGATATCCTGCAAACTACTTCAGGCTCTACGGATGATTGTCTCCGCCACCAGGCAGTGCAGATTCTTCTTACTGCCACGGAATCTGAGGATGATTTTCCTTCCATCAAATAGGCCTGCGATTCTACTATTTCAGTAGTCCTAAATCGTTCAGACTACGGGTTCTGACGATTATCTTTCCCGCCACCTTTAGAGGCCAGCTGATGCTTCCAGCTGCTTCAGTGAGCTATATCTTGCAAACATCAGGCTCTCAGATAATCCTCTCCGCCACCAGACAGTGTCGATTCTTCCTGCTGCCTCGGAATCTGAGAAAAATTTCCCTTCTACCAGACATGCCTGCCGATTCTACTATTTCAGCAATCCTACATCGTTCAGACTACGGGCTCTGACGATTATCTTTCCCGCCATCATAGAGGCCAGCTGATGCTTCCTGCTTCTCTGCATCTCGGAAACAAGACCTTGTGGTTAAGAGAGGTTAGTTTGTTGCTGTGTGTATTTTTATAAGCAATATTTGGCTTTTAAAGTATGTTACTAGAGTGTCTCTAAAAACAATTCCTTTTAATACCTTTATTTTCAGCAATGAAACGGCGTGCCAAGTCAAAAATGATATCTTTGCCACTTAAGGGTGTTCAGCGTGACCACGGCTTCATCACAAGTGGGCGGGCGGCGCAGTGATCCTGACTAACAACATCAATCCAGTCCAGTCAGTCAGCCGTCTTCTGAGAACTACTCCAGAACAGCGGATCTGCCATGGACCTATCCAGCCTACAACTACGTCTCTCAAGACTAATGCATTTTCATTGAGCTACACAGCCAGTTACTCTACTTCTGCACACAGGAACGACATAGAAAAGCAGTTAGCAGGACTCTTTTGGCCCATTGCAGCCTACCTTTAGACTCAGATTAGACCAGATACACTTCAGACTGATGGTTTTCCAACTATAACAGAACTGATGCTCAAGGACGTCAGGTGAACTGTCGGAAGTTGTTCGACCATCGATTCCAGTTATAAAAAGTTTGCTGCTGACAATAAACAACGTTTGCAAAAGATCATTTAAAAAGAGCCGTTTCCCCTGATGTCAGGGTGGCCATATTGACGTTTCCAAAGGTGAGATTTTCATTCTTCTTTGATTAATGAGTTCTGACTGGCTGTTCAACGGAAACATTTTGAATAGTGATTTTGGAGACACCAGTATGGCCACCATAAAAACACTCTTTTGGCTTAGTCGATGAACACTTTTTATGGAAATAGGGATAGTGAATGGTCAAGGAACGTTGCGAGAATTTGGAACTACACCTCGAAAACACTTCTATTTGAGAGAATATAGTTTACGCGTTTTATGTTTGTTTGTTTTTTGAGCATTTAATATTCAGTAAGGAGAAATAACTCTTGATCAATCTAGTAAGGATTCAGGACAAGATTCCATTCTAGCAGGCCCATTCATGGCTTCTACAAATGGTATTTGTTAATCAAGAGTGATTTTAGAGCAGTTTTCAATTGAGTGTCGTAAAACCAAAACCAAAGTAATCACACTAGCCAATCACAAAGAACACAGACAATCCAGTAAACCAATCGAAACTCGAAGCAACTACATGTAGCCAGCACAAATCGCGAGAAAACGTGCGCGAGCGAGTCATGATTGGTTTTGGTTTTACTTCTGATTGGCTGAGAAAGTGGCGCGAGGGTTTTAAACCAATCACAAAGCGTAGTAATGCAAAACCAATGTAAACGCGAATTACTTTCAACACTCAAGTGAAAACTGCTTTACTTAAGCGATGAAATAGGTTCTTGAGTGCCAGTGGTAATAGTAACGTTAAATTACTTGACTCTTTATTTACGCAATCTGTTTGGATCAAATAGTTGATACTTCCCTTTAATTTACATTTTGCTTCACGGTCTAGTATAATAAGCTCGGTGAAAAGCTACTCGAAAGAAAGCGAATGACATTTATTTCAAATTATGTGAAACCATGTTCCTAAAAAAACCGTGTATTCCAAATAATTAATTCAGTAGGGCTTGCAAATTATTTGAAACCATATATTCTAAAACTATAGATTCATGATTTAAACAATTTTCCCCTTAAACTGTGGTATGTCATTATATATAACTTTCACATAATTTATATCATATGATTAATTACATCATATAATTTGTATATCATAATTCGTTTATCATACAATGTATTATATGATATGAGATAATGAATTTTATGATAATTTTTGTTTTACCATACAATTCATTGTATGATAAAATGAATTGTATGATATTAATCGATATATCATACTATTAGTGTATGATACATCGAAATGTACATAATATGAACGAATCATGATAAAACGAATTATACGATATAATTAATTAGCAAGGAAGAAAGACTTCCTTCGTCAGCTTAACAATAAATTAAACTGTTATCAATAGAGGCCCTAATAAAAATAAAAGTTAAAATAAATCACAAAAAATAACAGTATAGCTAAAATAAAAGTTAAAAAAAGATTAAAATATAAAAATACTAAGAATTATACTCAAATTAAATCTGAACAATTAAATATATAACATAATTAATTAAATGAAAGAAATAGTTTCATAAAATAATGCATCTTTTTACATTTGATATAATGACATTGCATACTTTGGGCGAACGTTAAATTGTTTAAATCACGAATCTAAATTTCAAATACATGGCTTCGATAATTTGTAAGTCCTACTGTATTTTTTGAAATAGATATTTTTGACGAATATGGTTTCACAAAATTGAAGGTTTGTTTTTTTAGTGTACATGACACCCAATTGGTCTCTTAAGGACGCAATGTTATATATACGTAAACATGTATACAGCTATTTCAATTAACGTTGCCGGATCAAAGCTTAAAGACAAGACTGAAAGGCAGTATGGGTAGAAGAAGAGGGCAACTGCACGTGCTGAATACTAAAATATATAATGACATGATAAACGCAAATTTGCACGTTTTCTATTTCTTCAGACATGTGAAACAAGGTGGTTTTAGCTACACTGAATTTAAGAAGAATTTTCAAAACTCAGAACCAAGTGACAGTGAAGGTAAAGCTACAGAAAGTCCTCCTGAGAGGAAAAAACAAACTCGTGAATTCTCCACGTGCGATGATGCTTAATGAAGCTTATATGCAAATTTGTAGTGAATACCCAGAACGCCATACGGTCTTGCCTTTTAGCTTTTAGCTTTGACCGACAACGTTTATTGAAATAGCTGTATACATAGAGATGGTATCAAAAATGGCAAATCAAGGGGGTATTGTCACGATATTTTAAGACATTTCTCTGATTACTTCCAAATTCAAGGAAACCTCAAAATAATAGTTGTGTCATGTAGGAAAACAACAAAGAAGTAATCAAAACGCCAGAGATAGTTTTGACTTACGACGATTAAGACGGATTACGACTGACAAACTTGAAAAAACTTGCCAGTTTTTTTCAAGATGAGTTGTCCGTGACTGGTCCATTCTCGTCACCAGAGGCCGCGATCCTTCTGGTCAGCACCAGGGATCCTTCCCTGAGTTTTAAATATTTAATAAGCCGCACCCTTTTAAGTCGGGGGAATAAGTGCCAGGTTTGGTAAATCTTCTTTGAAGCACTCGAAGAATGTCCGAATTATTTCATCCAATCAAAAACTAGCGCGAGCGCTCACGAGTACTCTGAAAGCTGTCGCGCGTACAAATACGTCATGTTACTTAGCAACCTCTGGGACGAAAACCGCGGGCTCAGTCACTTCTGGGAGAAGTGAAGTCGCCATCAACTGGCGCTTGTTCCCTCGACTGTTTTGCCTATTTGTTTTACAGTCGTGCCAAGAGAAGCGTACCCCCCTAGAGTACATTAATGAATTGATTATTTGAAATTTGAATCCGTTAGTCAATTTCAATAATGCATTCATCTTATTAATAATATAAGGACGGATCAATGCTCGAATCAAAATTTGGTTTCTAATCGCAGTCCCCTGATTTGAAGTAAAGTAAAAACACGTCCATGTTCAAAGTTTGAAGGGGTGTCAGGCAACGTTTCGCACGAGCGATCATCAAAGTGAACTGCCGATAAATAAATTTTATGCCGCGGCCAAAACTCTTTAAAATGTTTTTAGCTGGCGAAGATTGAACCCTTCTGCTGTTAAGTTATCAAAAAGGCTTTGCTTCGCAAAACCGTCGAAATAAAACACCATAAAAATAAAAGATACAAAAACTTTCATGCTCGCTAAAAACTTGGCGCGACGTGTCTGGCTCTTTGTATCTGTCGGCTTCGTATAAAATTTTCCGTAAAGATCTGTTAACCGTCCAGTTTCATCCACAGGCGGCCCAAGCTCTCTATCAGATTACCTTTGGACGTGACTCTTGCTTACGAGCGGTGTTGTGTTACAAAGATTCGATTTATAAGGGTTTGTATGGGAAACAACGGTTTTGCTTTAAAAGTAAAAAAAAATGTATATTTTGTGAATAAAGTTGACTTACCCTGATTCGTTGTTTCATTCTTTGTTGTCTGCCAGCTTTTCAGGTCGATCCAACGCGTTTTCGGCGAGTTATCGTTTTTTAGGTGTTCCACTGCTAAAATAAAGTGGAACACCTAAAAAACGATAACTCGCCGAAAACGCGTTGGATCGACCTGAAAAGCTGGCAGACAACAAAGAATGAAACAACGAATCAGGGTAAGTCAACTTTATTCACAAAATATACATTTTTTTTTACTTTTAAAGCAAAACCGTTGTTTCCCATACAAACCCTTATAAATCGAATCTTTGTAACACAACACCGCTCGTAAGCAAGAGTCACGTCCAAAGGTAATCTGATAGAGAGCTTGGGCCGCCTGTGTTTCATCCGGTTCACAAACGCAGAAGACTTGAATTTGAAGTTTAAGTTCCTCGAAATTCTAAAACATGATTTTTCCGCATAAAAAAGTTAAATTTTACCAAATTTCTGGCAGCATAAATTTTTTTATCGGCAGTTCATTTTGGTGATCGCTCGTGCGAAACGTTGTCTGACATCCCTTAAACAGACTGTAAGAAAAATTCAAGTCCTCTCCGGCGCCTTCCCTTTACTTCAAATCAGGCGACTGTGATCAGAAACCAAATTTTGATTCGAACATTGATCCGTCCTTATATTATGATTCCTTATATTATAATATTATGAATGCATTATTGAAATTGACTAACGGATTCAAGTTTCAAATAATCAATTCATTAATGTACTCTAGGGGGTACGCTTCTCTTGGCACGACTGTAAATAGCGAGGAAAGATGCATCATGCCGTATGTATTTCTGATCAGGAGTTAGAGTTAAAACGTGGGAGTTTTGGTGGGTTTGAACTTTCGAAGCTTTGCTCTGATACATTTTTTTTTCTTCTTTTTGTTTCAAACATTAAAAAGATAACACAAAAGAAAAATAATAACAATATTACAACACTATTTACAAGATACTACTTACAATACAAACGAAATGTAACGAATTAGTATGAAGAGCGATGGAAATCTTTCCCTAAACAGTATAAGGAAAGTATATAATACACATAGGAGAAGGCGAAGAAGTTGTTAGATGGCTGTTAACTGATATATGAATCATACGCGATGAAATAAAAATGTGTTTACTGAAGTTAAAGACTCTTTCATATTATTCTTTCTGAATTTATTTTGCGGCTTATTCGAGAAGTTTTAAGTTATCGTATATCTTTAGGCGTAGCATAGATGTGCTTATATTTTTCGCCCTTTGTCGCTAGTCGGTTAACCCCATTCAGACCCTCAAATGGTAGAATTATATTAAGACTGTTAAAAAGGAACCTGCAGAGGGCTGAAAAGTATCGGAATATGCAACAAGACATCGAGCCACAGCACCCCTAGAAAATTAGCCCTGAAAATACGTTATTTATAACGTGGCCGTACTGAGATAGGATCGTATGGTATGTTACCATGCAAGGTTGATGTTAACATGTTAACATGATGTTAACATGTTAACCTGTATGATGTTAACATGTTAACCTGATGTTAACATGATGTTAACATGTTAACCTGATGTTAACATGTTAACCTGATGTTAACATGATGTTAACATGTTAACCTGTATGATGTTAACATGTTAACCAGATGTTAACATGATGTTAACATGTTAACATCATGTTAACATGATGTTAACATGTTAACCTGATGTTAACATGTTAACCTGATGTTAACATGTTAACCTGTATGATGTTAACATGTTAACCAGATGTTAACATGATGTTAACATGTTAACCTGATGTTAACATGTTAACCTGTATGATGTTAACATGTTAACCAGATGTTAACATGATGTTAACATGTTAACCTGTATGATGTTAACATGTTAACATGATGTTAACATGTTAACCTGATGTTAACATGATGTTAACATGTTAACCTGATGTTAACATGATGTTAACATGTTAACCTGATGTTAACATGATGTTAACCTGATGTTAACATGTTAACATGATGTTAACATGATGTTAACATGTTAACATGATGTTAACATGATGTTAACATGTTAACCTGATGTTAACATGATGTTAACATGTTAACATGATGTTAACATGTTAACCTGATGTTAACATGATGTTAACATGTTATCATGATGTTAACATGATGTTAACATGTTAACCTGATGTTAACATGATGTTAACATGTTAACCAGATGTTAACATGTTAACCAGATGTTAACATGATGTTAACATGTTAACCTGTATGATGTTAACATGTTAACCAGATGTTAACCAGATGTTAACATGTTAACCAGATGTTAACATGATGTTAACATGTTAACCTGATGTTAACATGATGTTAACATGTTAACATGATGTTAACATGATGTTAACATGTTAACATGATGTTAACATGATGTTAACATGTTAACCTGTATGATGTTAACATGTTAACCTGATGTTAACATGATGTTAACATGTTAACCTGTATGATGTTAACATGTTAACCTGATGTTAACATGTTAACCTGATGTTAACATGTTAACCTGACGTTAACATGATGTTAACCTGATGTTAACATGTTAACATCAGGTTAACATGTTAACATGTTTAACATGTTAACATCATGTTAACATCATGTTAACATGATGTTAACATCATGTTAACATCATGTTAACATGATGTTAACCTGATGTTAACATGTTAACATCATGTTAACATGTTAACATGTTTAACATGTTAACATCATGTTAACATCATGTTAACATGATGTTAACATGTTAACATCAGGTTAACATGTTAACATGTTAACATCAGGTTAACATGTCAACATCATGTTAACATGTTAACAAGATGTTAACAGGTTATCATCTTGTTAACATGACGTCATCAGGCTAACATGTTAACCTGATGTTAACATGTTAGCCTGATGACGTCATGTTAACATGATGACATCATGTTAACATGTTAACATGATGTTAACATGTTTGCCTGATGACGGATAACATGTTAACATCATGTTAACATGTTAACATCTTGTTAACATGATGTCATCATGTTAACATGACGTCATCAGGCTATCATGTTAACCTGATGTTAACGGGCAACCCTAAAACACGGAATCCGGAATCCGGAATCGGAACCGGAAACCGGAATCCGGAAACCGCAATGTTTTAAACACTTGAAGAAAAAAACTTCTGTTGTTTTTCTCGTCGTCCTTAACTTAACGCGAAAACGATTTTAAAAATGTGGCAGTGGATAACTCTATCCATTTAGACCAAATTAACAATATAAACGTATAACTCAAAAAGCACGCAGTCCACTGTATAGCCAGTATTAAAGTGATATGTCCACGGCACATATATCGGAACGCGATTCTTGTATATTTGACTATGCAAGGCCGTAACCAGACTTGGCCATAGACGAGGCAAGATCTCGCTAGGGGGCTCAGGGGGCATGCACTCCAAAAAAGTTTGAAATCTAGAAGCTCTGAAACCCTTAAAGAGACATTTTTCATGAGGTATTTCTTGAGAAAAATCAATCTTGTTTAACTGGGGATTATTTTCCCAACAAAACATGTTTTGGGTAAAAAGTTTGGGTAAAAATCTAGACGAGGCAAGTGCCTCGTCTTGCCTCTTGCTACTCCGCAGTAGTTACGGCCCTGCTATGAGGTGTCCACCATAGCAACAGGCCATTATTAGAACAATAAAGTCAGTTCGTTAAACATTTGCGTGGACTGGTGGATCGCGTGCCTGAAGCTGCATGGTTTTTAACAGGGCGCCCCTTTCAACATGTGGTCGGGCAAATCGCCTAGCAACTCTAGCGTTTCTAGCCAAGAGGAAAATGAAGTAAGTCATTCGTATAGCTTATTTTAATGCGATAGGTGACATCAATATTTGGTGGTGATTTGCAACACTGATACTTTTTTGGCGGTCAAAAACATTTTGTGTGTAACGAAATAATCTCGTTCAATGTGAGACGGCTGTATGCTATTTTTCTGCTGTTTAAGAAATTATAAAAGCAATACAGAGCGCTCTTGATCCCAGATGCATGATTTAATGGTATTTTGCAGATTGTTAGCTGAAATAAATCACTTTTAAGAGGCTCTCAAGTAATAAATCTCATTTCGGTAATGTAAGAGGAAACGCGTTATTTCAGTTCGTGATCAAAAAATAACCACCCGTGAGAACAGAAAGTTGAAATTGGTTCGTTGATAAGAGATGCATCATAAATTCTAGATGTTTATTATATTTTTCTGTGCTCAGATGTAATGGCTCTTTAATTTACGAGACCGTGCACTAAATGAGACCTTGATTGCTCTCCCAGTACGCACTTAGTTGCCATTCTATAACGACAGCCCTCTAGCTGCTCTAGCTAGCTAGAATTTCGGTCAACAGAGAATTCTTTGTCAAAAATTAAGACCTAGAATTCACATTGATTTTATTGGGTACATGTACTTTATTTTTATCAGGAACCAACTATGCAACGTAATAGTTCGGATTTAAAGAACTTGCTTTCTCCGGTCTTTCCGATTTTGTTTTCCAGATTCCGGATTCCGGTTTCCGGTTTCCGGATTGCCGGATTCCATGTTTTAGGGTTGCCCTTGGCCTACGTGGCTGAGCTAACTGTTATCAATCTATACCGATGCAACTTTAACCAAATGTTAAGGCAAAATGTAATGACCTAAGTTATAAAAGTTCGTTGAATGTATTTTCAATTAATGATAAGATTATACTACTAATAAGTGTCGTAAACTAAATAAGCTATCGCAGCTATGTTTTAAACATGATGTTAACATCAGGTTAACATGTTAACCCAGGGCCCGCGCAGCAAATTTTAGAGTGGGGGGCTAAAGACGGACTCGCGTGAGCGCGAATTTAGCGGGGGGGGGGGGGGGGGAGGGGGTATATACTGTTAATTCCTCTAAAATGGCGAGAAATGCATTTATAAATAGCAAACTAAATTTTATTTCCATAAAGCAACGTTGCTCAAAAAAACCTGCGATGTGACCGTTATTGCTCACCAATCTGTGAAACTTTTCGCTGATTGAGATAAAACCAGGACACGTAAAAAGAGGAGCAATAATTTTATGCTCGTTGTTAAAAGATCAAGGTCGGAACTCTTATTATCGTACCTCTATCAACTGGACGCGACAATCGACTGAACAATTTGTTTGGAAATCGCCTTATAAACTTAACCCAGTCATCAATTCGGATCGAAATTAACCAATTATGTTTTCCTGAGAGGTCCGTTTGCACAAAGAAGCCATTAAAAAGACATTAACCAGTACTAGCACAAAGCTTAAACTAAAAAATCATTTGATAGTTATAGCAACTTATAACTAATTTATGACAATGTTTGTTGTTAACTTATCTGCGCGTCTACTTTGCCAGTATAAACTTTTGTTTATTACGACCGAACTTACGATTTTTTTGCTTCGTTTATTTTATTTTACGATTATTTTATTTTATTTATTTATTTTTGCACAAAAGTGGGGGGGGGGGGGGGGCTAGCCCCTCCCTCTGCGCGGTCCCTGTAACCTGATGTTAACATGTTAACATGATGTTAACATCAGGTTAACATGTTAATATGATGTTAACATGTTAAGCTGATGTTAACATCATGTTAACATTTACCTTCTCGTTAGCACTTGGTCTAAACGGACACTCGTGCCCTATTTGTCAGCCAATTTTAATATGAAAAGATAGATACGTTGAAACTAGGGTACTTGAGATTGACATAACCAAATACTAACTTCACGCGCTTGAGCTCGCTAGCATTTTATAGTTTATGACACATTTTGTCGACGGTCAAATGCCTGACCGAGCTTCTGTTCAATCAAATTCCCCACTATCTGGGCCTCAGTAGCGGCCAAATGCCCGGGGGTTGCCCGGGGGGGGATGATCTCGCTTGGAATTGACTGATACAACCGGGCTGATACATTATTCAATGACTGCAAATAGGTATCGCGTTTTCCTGCAATCCCGCACCTAAGCTTGAAGGGAATCAGACCTTTCTTTACTAAGCAAGTTTTTCGGTGCTCGAAGGCCGGTATCTACCAGCACTATCAAAAGGATTGAAAGTAAGTTGAAATTACTTACAAAATTACTCTTTAAAGCTGCCAGCACACGAGGTGACATGTCGCAAGAACATCTCGCTGAGCAACAAGTGGCAGCGACTCGACCGCAGTCAAACGACAGAAAATTGTAAAAACCAAGAAAAGTACTTCAAAGATAAGATTCTAATTTTCTAAGTTCGCAGTTTGATACATTGTGGGTATCCTGACGGTTTACAAAGTTTTTTGGAGCTTAACTTAAACAGTTCTGCATGTTTGAAAACAAGGAAATGCCGCCATTTGTCAAAGCACTTCGGTTCGGATGTGGAGCGTTTATTCAAGGAAATGGAAATATATTTACACCCAGGAACTTTTTTATCTATCCTTGCTCATACTTCCACTTCGATATGAGCGAAATTTCCCGAAATAGAAAGAAAAATTGTCTGGGACGTTTAACCACGGTCAAAGCAGCGACAAAATCGTGTGCTGTTTACACTGAGGAGACATGTAGCGGAGACATGATCGCCCGTGTGCAAACACCTTAATATTGATATAGATCATGCTCAGCGGGTCAAGAGAACGTTCTTTATAAATGCTAACTCAAAGTGGCGAAAGTGCTTCCTTCAACTGAGAAAAATATATCTGTAATAATTGAGAATTGGACGTTTTTCATTTAGATATATATACGAGTACGAGATTCAGTACGAGTCCGAGGTTTCAAACCGAATTTATTTATGTGCCTGCTATAATCACTTATTACACCAATCTTATCCCTAACGTTTATTTATGCGACAGTCAGCAACAGGAATACAATTTTCTCGAAATTCCAAAGTCGTACTGGTATTAGATCTCGTACTTGTAGTCAAATCTAAAGCTCGCTTACTGATAAATGTTGACTGAACTCACAAAGCAATATCTATTTGCCGTTCACGGCCATTATATGCATTTTGCAAGACTGATATCAGTTGTTTTGACAACGGCAACGACAATCATTTTCACGTCGTCTGCGCGGTTGGGAAATCAATGTATAAAAACATATAGGCAAAACCATATGTACAAACTTCATATCAGTGAGTTAAGTCTGGCCTACAGAGCGTGACGGGCGGTTATGTTAATCTTCATCTTTGCTACATAAAAAGCAAATTAAACAAATGCAAACAAAAGATACAAAGAAAATTATCAGACCGTTAATATTTTCTATATGATATTATTACTAATTGTAGATGTTGCATGCAAACTTTTTGTTTTAATTTATGCACCTCTGCAAACATTTTTTGAAATGCAAACTACTTTTTTATGTGTTTAGACCTTATGCAAAAATGGTTGTCATTTATATTCATTTCTGTTGTCTGTTCAAGTTTCTTAAAACACTGATGGTAACACTTAAAAAATATATGGAATCATATGCTACAATACAAAGTTTGAGTGTTTTTGGTCGAAAGGCTGCAGATTTGTGACTCATTCAAATTTAAGAGATTTGTATGGAAAAACCCACTCTGGCCTGCCTAGCCTCGTTTTCATGTTTTTGGCCATATAAATGTCTCTGTAGCTTTTCATTATATAAAGGTATAGCCTTGAAACTTCATACACTGATTTACTTTGTCGATACTTTGACTTGATCTTTAGGTTAAAGTAATTTATTGTGTTGAAAAATTGTTCTTCTGGGAGCTGAAAATTAACGGCGGCCATATTTGCATATTTTGTCTTTTTGGGCCCTGCAAACAATTCTTTAAATATTTTTCATACCCCCTCCAGGAAAATAACGGTCCGTCCCTAAGTAAGCATACGTTGTTATTTAAATAGCTTGTAGTTACTACATGCGGTTATTGCCGAGTTGATTTTTTCAAGTCGGTCAGCTTTTTTTAAAATTCTTGAAAGATTGGTATGAGACATAGAAGAAAGAAAGAAGAAGAGGGAAGAATGTGAGGAAAAAAAGAGGAACAGTGCAAACTAAAACCAAAAAAAAACAACAGAAAATATGCAATTAACACACAAAAACTTATTCATATGGAAGGTAACATTGTACGCGTATTCTCTTTAAAGAATCTCAAGGGAACAATGGCATTGTACGACGCTAGTTATGACAAATACTTTGGCAAAAAGATAACCCAGCTAACAAACGAGACGACAGAAGATGAGATCAAACGTCTTTATAAAAACTGGGCAACCGAGTATGACAAGGTATGTTGCTTAATTGCAATAGAGCGATCTTCAGTTGAACGTCGTAAAACCGGTATACGCGTTACCACTCCGACCAAACACAAAAGACACAGACTGCCACAATCCAGTAAACCAATCACAATTCGAAGCACACAGACGTATGTACTCCTTAAGGTTGGTTCTCACATAATCGCCCCGATCGTTTCTATCGCCTCTGTCACTCCAAAAGTGCTCTTACGATCGCGGCGATTATATGAGAACACTTCACAGACGATCGGTAATGCCTGCGGCGATAGGGGCGATGGCGATCGCTTGGATCGCCCGTGTTCTATCCGGGCGACTGGTCGCAGACCAGGGCGATCGTGAACGATTTCATGAGAACTACTTTCACGCAGAGCGACGATCGAAGTGATCCGAACTGTCCCATGGTACATGGTCTTGCACAACCTAGTGCCGGCATAAAGACATTTGGGGTGAATAATCATCTCCTCCCCGAAATTTAAACAATCTTCCTTGTCTGGAATACTTTTCACAGCATTCTAGAGGCATTAGTTGCAGAAACTTTACGCTTATGAAGGATGAAGGTTTTTACCAACAAAAGTGAAAGGGACGCCTAGCTCGGCTCCCTTTCCTGAATCCGCACCCGTTGCTAGATAAAGGGGAAAGTACTGAAGGTTTTGCTCTTAACGATATTGCAACAATTTTTTTTTTGAAGATAAACACGATGTTGCAACAATGATTGAGTAGATAATTATAAACCCCTTCAGATATGCAGGCGGCTGGTATATTGGAGGATAACGCATCATGCTGAAAGATTGTCCGAAAAATGAACAATTGGCGGAGAAGCAAAGCTTCGAGGGCAACTGTAAAACTTTAAGGACAATCTTTCAGCCAAGGGCATTATCACCCAATAAACGAGCAAACCAAAAAAAGGTTTTTTATTTTATAACCCTCCGATAAATTTCGACAACGTTCACCGGTAAAAAGGAAAATAACCTACAGTTATAATCAAGGCGTAATTGCGGCTGAAATAAACTCAAGTTTGTTGCTTTACGTAATTTCTTTAACACTGTGATTTGATTACAAAGTTAGACCGGAAAAAGGGACTTTGTTCGTCTGTTTTGGGCGTGTCTATCAATTCGGACCGTGTATCCTTTCTGATACCGTCGTCCGATTTTGTCCCACGTGATGCGTTTTGTCCAATAAGCGCGCGCGGAAATTAATTGGTGGGTTATAATGACAGATGACAAGTGCCTACTATGTCTACTATACACAGTTATGTTGTTTGACTATTTTTGGCGAGTTATAGATGGTAAGAAGGTAGTGAGTTAAGGTCTTCACAGAGTTTGTGTAGAGCTTCCCCTTCCCTAGCTTCGATAGTGATCACTAATTCATCCATAGTTTTGTGCGACCACACAGAATTCCATTTCGGACAAATACTTTAACAATAATTGAAACGTGATGTGAAAGGTAGAGATGTCTCACTCCCTCGTTTTCACCTCCCCTGTCTCAGCCATATGGGTAGCCGTTGGGTTTATTCATGTAGTTGCTGTGATTTTTAGGACGTCCTGCATACAGCTGGGATCGCGTACCACAAGCCGCTGACCGCATCTCTTGATGCTGCCATCAAACATGTTTTTCAAGACAAAACGCAAAGTGAGATCAAGATTATTGATGCAGGGGCCGGAACAGGACTTGCTGGTGTGGAACTTTTCAAACTTGGCTACACGAATATTGACGCTCTTGATATTTCACAAGAAATGTTAAATGAAGCGAAAAAGAGGAATGTCTACAAGAAGCTAATCTGCACCTCACTGAATGAACAGCGGAATCAGGAGATAGAAACAGGAGAGTACGATGCGCTGATCAGTACGGGCACGCTTAGTGCGGCGCATGTGCGACCAGAGGCTCTTGACGAGATGATTAGGATGGTAAAGGCTGGTAAGGATAAGGAAGACATTCACCCGGTGGGGGGGGGGGGTATACGTGGGGGAAGACTCCCATATAGAAAGGACAGGGATGCAAATCTAAAGCAGTTTACAATACTTTTCCAGGGTCCTAAAATTTGGAATTCTCTACCAGAATCGATCACTGGTTCGAGTAGCTTCTCTTCTTTTAAGAAAAAAAATGATTACATTTCTAATAAAATGAGTCTGAAATTGGCCTAGCTGCACATTCACAGCGAAATTACAAACTTATTGCTAACCCGAGGTGGCCTCCCCCATAAGCCTTGTGGTTTCTTGGAGGTCTCCTCGCCCTATCTTTTAAGTTATTTTAATTTGTATTTGTAATTCTGAAGTGGCAAATAAATGATGATGATGATGATGACGATGATGATGATGATGATGATGATGATGATGATGATGATGATGATGATGATGATGATGATGATGATGATGAAAAATCCGAAATTTACACCCCTAAGCGAGACCACGAGTATCCCCGCTCCTTTCATATGCGAGTCCCCACCCCCCCGGGTTTTCTCGATGTTTTATATTAGTTGAACTTGTTTTCACATACTGCAGGTGGACTTTTGAGCTTTACACTGCGGATTCAGGATATGAAGGAATATGAAGAAAAGATGTTGGAGTTGGAGAAAACGGGAAGATGGCAGATTTTTTCCAATGAGAAGATACCATATTTCAACAACGATGATTTGCCTAAAGAGACCAACGGACTTATTTATAAAGTATTGAATAATTAATTAATTAGGGAGACAGCGTGGCCGAGTGGTTTAGGGTGCTGGTGTGTAAATCCGGAGGTTCAAGCACTTCACCCTGCCAGTATTCCCTGGATTTGTTGTTGGTTGTCCCGCGTTCAAATCTTCGTCACGCTTTGTATTATAGCCAGCTAATCTGCCTCCTGCCAGTTGGAATTTTTAATCATGTTATGTTCATTTAGAATATTTGTTTCCTCTGTTTCAGTGGCATGCCTGTATGCGTGACGTCAAAGAGCTCAGCCTGAAGTTGAGCGGGAAAATTTTGATTACTTCAAACTCCTTGTTTCTTTGTAGTGGCTTTTGTTTGTCAAAATGCCTGTTTGTGCAGCTCCATTTTGCTTAAACAGAGCTCCAAGAAATACAAAAAGAGGTTTTCCGTTTTCACCGTCTTTCGATATTTAAAGAACAATTGCTCAAAAGCGGACACAAATATTTGTGTGTTCCGGCGTTAAATCGGGGTCCGATCGAGTTCATTATCGAAGTGCAATTTTCTGCAACTTTTTCAGGTTGATCTATTATTACCTATCCTTCGAGACCCTCGATTTTTCTCGTCGTCCCGCTCGACAAATCTGTCTCTGGGTCTCCGAGGATGATCATGTTACCAATGTTGCAGTATTGCATACGGTACGTGCATGTTGCAATCAAGATTTGTGACAAACAGAACATAAACAACCAATAAGTCCATAAACGGCAATGTCGCCAATGTCCTTCGCGGTAATAAACGTCCTCCTCCACTGTTCGCGTCAGTCATGACGACATGAACGCGAACATTGCTGTTTCGTTTTGTTTACAGCATCCATCCTAGTTATTTTACGCCGGACGTTTCCTTGAACATTATAAAAAATTACCAAAGTAGCAGACCGTACCAGTTTGTCGTAGCAGTGCTACTGAAAAGAATATATTTAATTGTTTGCTTGACCACAAATAATCGCCGGGACCTCGATCAAACGCCCCCAGGGTTTATTTAAAAGTTAGCAGTTTTGACCCGGCGTTTAATCGAGAACCCGCGATTAATCGAGAAAATACGACGAAGTCAACAACAACAACAGAGAGTTTCTCTGGTTGATTAAAAATCCTCCCTGAAATAAAGTAAAAAAGTGAAATAGCATAATCGATATCGTAACATTGGTTGGTATTGCGTCTGCCTTTTTCTTTTTTTGTGGGTATTTTCACTCAGGAGACTGTATCTGTGATCTTCTTCGAAGCAGTCTTCCATATAGTTCTCGGAACACACAAATATTTATGTCCGCTTTGCCAGGAATTTCTCGTTTCTGCCCATTCTTATAATCCATTCGTGAGCATTTTTTCTTTTTGATATTGAAAGACGGTGAAAGGTTTTTTGTATCTCTTGGAGCTCTGTTTGAGAAACGTGCTAGAAACTTTTTTGAACTATTTCGTGTCGAATTAACTTTCAGTATCCTAGTAGCAAAACTTGATCTCCTAGACGAGTTCACAGTGTACAAGACGTAAAATGCATTTCACGAACGGGTCAGCTTGAATCACGAATCACTCTCCTCGAGATAAACAGATCGCGTGTCATACTATGGAAACTACGTCAATTCTTCGGTTTTTAGTCTGATTTGATCAACTCGAGTAAAACTTCACTTAGCAAGGAAAGGCAGTTGTGGTGGATAATAAGCTTTAAACATGTAAAAGATAATTTCGAATTCGGTGCAACTCAATTAATTAGCTAACAGCTCGTCTACATAACTTACAATTAAAATTGGTCGAAAAAAAAAACTACACTGCATGGGAAAATGTACGTAGTAAGGTAACATTTGCACACCCAAGAACCGAATATTTTATATTTTATTCTACTACATAAAATAAGAAGCTGAATTAATGTCGGTTCTTGGGTGTACAACGTATTGTTATGCGAATCAGTACAGATCTGTATCAAAAGTTAATGAATACTTATTAGCTGAGCAGGAGTTTGTATCAAAAGTTAATTCTATTGTTTGATTTGTATTGGGGTTTACAGTTGTGTACATGTGATCTGAATATGGTACTGGGATTGGTTTGAACCCTCATGAATAATTAATGAATTTAACAAAGTATATTAATACAATAATGTAATGCTCAACATCTCCAGCTCAAATTTTACAAACATTGCCAACAAGTTGGCTAACATTAACAAGGAAGGCGAAATGCAAATGCTATGCATGTACGAGGTTATTGTATCATCACTATCACCATTAACAGCATCACTTGTCCCTTGACTGTTCTGCTCGACGTGTTTTTGGTGATAATGGCCGTGAAAAGAAGACCAAGAATCCAGACTGAGCAACACTAACAACTTGGTGGCCTGTTTTAGCGGCAATTGATGTTTTAACTGGTCTATAGAACGCCAAGCTACGCTGGCTATAAGGGACGGACCATTATTTTTTTGGAGGGGGGGGGGGGGATGAAAAATATTGAAAAAAATTGTTTGCAGGACCTGGAAAGACAAAATTAATTGTTTGCAAACACTATATGTATAACAAAAAATAGTAAAAATTTCGAAAAAAAATGTTTGCAGAGATTGCATAAACTAAAAAGAAAGTTTGCAAAGGAAAATTTTTCATCCCCCCCCCCCCCCCTCCAAGAAAGTAATGGTCCGTCCCTAACTGGTCTCGAGCAGTGCATCCATCACTTATTCTGTGCAAAACATTCGAGTTACTCCGTCCGTACGACCGAATCTGATACGTTTTTATGCGTTTTTTTTTTCACACCTAGCACTCTTCTTGATCTCTACGAGCCGTGTCTGTTTGTTCTTCTATTTAACTGATGTTGGTAACTTGCAAGAGGCTTATAGCGAAATTAATATCCATCATCCTTACCTTGTCACAAAACCAAACATTAAGGTGACAGTGATCGCACTTTGGATCGTTGCTCTCTTATGTGGGGTATCCAGGGCAATAAACTAACCATTTTTAACTTCTTTACTGTTTTTAACTTTTATTATTTTTTTATTATTATGTTTGTACTTGATTTTATATGGTGAAACACTTCGCCACCAGAAGAAGAGTGGAAAAAATACACACTCTCTTTACTGTAAGAATATAACTGTTCGATTTTCCAAGAGCCTGGCGCCCAAGGCTCAAAACAGCCCGGGGCTAGTACAAGTCCCCAGCCCTCCCCCCAGGCTAGAAGGTTGTTACCCCAGGAGCCCAGCTGGCAGCTGCAACACCGGCAGGGTGCCATCTAGACAGGGAACCCTGGACCGGTGTCATTCAAAATATTTACAGACTACACAAGTGCATTCCAAGTTCACACAAAATTGCTCAAAGGGGCCGGAACCAAGCTAGGCCCAGTGGTCAAAAGTGACACCCTCCCCTCTCCCCAGCTTTTGACAGCTACCCGCCAGCTGGACACCAGCAGATAGCCCAGTGCCTGGACAATTGCGCAAGGTCCCCATACCATGGTTGAGCCCCCTCAAGTTAAGGTTGCTGGCTAAGCGAAAACCTGGCAGCCAGGTTTCTGCGAATTCTCTGAGATATCAGGCCCAGAAAGGCTCCAGGAAGCCAAATTCACTAGCCGGGGACCCAGACATGCAGCCAAAGTGCAACCCAGGAGTTGGGGGGCGCCAGTCGGTAGCTTTTGGGCCCCCAATAATTATTTTATAAGAATATCCAGGCTGAAATTTGCGAAATTTTAAGAATATTTTATGAATAGACCCAAAATGCTGATCAGTTTTTGAAAAGCTGTTGTTTTGTGAGTTGAAAATTTGTGAATACAATAAAATAATAGGTTTTAACTAAACCTTATGAAATTCCTCCTTTCTCTTAACGGCAAAATTAGTTAAATAGAGGATAATGCATGGTTGGGCGGAGATATGAAGTTTATCTTCGAGTGTTCAAATCGATAGCTCACGAGTGAGCCTAGCGAACGAGTGAGATATCGGTTTTGAACACGAGAAGATAAATTTCATATATCCAAGCAATCATGTATTATTCTGTTGTAAAGACCTACTAATTACGATGTTTTTGACGATTTTCCGAAGATTTCCGACCATTTTCCGAAGATTTCGGAAGATTTTCAAAATGTTGTCGGAAGGATATTCAGCCTGGGCCGGAAAAGCAATATTCTTATAGAACAAAGTGTAGCCAAAGAAAGCAAAACGCTTAAGACAACTATGTTTATAGTTGGTGCTGTTGCGCTGCATTTTCTACCAGTGGTTTTCGAATCCGCTAATCTACTGTTGGCGACAGAGTGAAATGAGAAAGTTTGCATTTAGATTAAAAAATGAAAAACTTAAGACTACAGTGACGGATCTAAGGGAGGGGTCCGGGCCCCCTCCTTATTTTTAGGCCAAACAGAGGGCCTTAGGGCCGTGAAAAATAATTTTTGAGAGCGCCACCCCCTCCCCCCCTTATTCCAGGGTCTGGATGATCAGGGCCCCCCCCTTTTCTGAAGGTCCGGATCCGCCACTGCAGTGTATACGAATAATTGTTTCTTGTCACTTCCCCCTCCGCGCCCTGTATACGGGTGAACCCAGGCACTAAATTCCAATTCAATCGGGAATCCGAGGGCCACAGGCTTTTCAGTTGCAACTTAAGACTGTTGCATGCAACCTTGTTGAATTTCTCTTGACAAGAATAAATAAATAAATTGACGTCATTTTACGAGGGCTGCACTTAATAGTCTTGCGACTAACAAACCTGTGACCCTCGGATTGCCGATCGAATTGGAACTTGGAAGTGTTGGTTTCTTGGGCCCGGGCAGGGGGAGGAAAACCGTAAAACCCGGAGAAAAACCATCGGAGCAAGGACGAGTAGAACTAACAACAAACTCAAGTTACTCAACCCACATATGACGTCGGGTCCGGAAATCAAACCCAGGACACATTGATGGAAGGAAAGCGCTCTTACCACTGCGCCATACCCGGACTGATCATGAAGTGGAAGACTCGGGCATACCGTATTTTCTCAAATAAACGCCCCGGCGTTTATTTCAAACTTGACTTCGTGAACCCGGCGTTTATTTGAAGCCGGCGTTTAATCGGGGCCCGGCGTTTATTTATAACGGACAGCAATTTTCTGCCAATTTTTCAGATTGATTTATTGTTACCGATCTTCGAGACCAAGGGGCATTTTGTCAAGGCAGGACAATTTTTCTCTTCGTTCTGCCCCGAAAAAGTGCCTCTGGGTATCCAAAGGTGATTATTTCCTAAAGGTGCACTATTACGGATTGGATAGTCTATGTTGCAATCGAGATTTGTGACAAACAGCGTTTATACGAGGCCGGCGTTTAATCGGGGTCCGGCGTTTAATCAAGAAAATACGGTAAAATCTAAGGCGGGACTCAACATAAAGTTCTTTTTCTGTCGCTTTACATGGGTTTTGTTGAAAATATTTCGTTCGCTTTTTAAGCAAAATTAGAATTTGTAGTAAAAATTAGGAGACGCACACCAGACAGGCCTGACAACCTGCATAGACTGCATGGAGTGTTCTTGCGTGAAACTCTCTGTTGGCGTTCCAAAAATAGTTTTCTTTCTTTTATAAATTACTTTAAATTTCACCCAAATTTACCTTAACAGTTTCAAACAAAAATGCCCCTCTATCAGAAGCCCAACAATATCGATGGGTTCCTGCCTTCCATGGATAAACGAAAACAAGCTAACCGAGGCCACACAAATTAACCACAGCAAGCCAACTCGAGCCGACGCCTATACGCCTAAGTTGTTCATTGTTGGGCTTCCTGTGGTAGCAAATGTTGATTGTGCATTTTACACAACACGACAGGTAGCACTAAGTGAAATAGTTTTGTTTTATAAAATATTATTATTTTGTTGTTTCCTTTTCACTTATTAATAAAATATTATTACTATGGGTTTAAATTCGACGCTGTTTGAAGAGAAAATCATTTAATGAATGTGCATATTGTTGACGAAACGAAGCCCTAATTTGCGTTAAAATAAGCCAGAGACGCAGTTTATCGTTATATGTTTGCTAATCTACCTTTTAAATACGACTACAACACGATTCAATGAAATAATAAATAGGAGAAAAGTGGTGAAACAATAGACCTGAAACCATGCCAGAACAATAGAAGCTCTCGCGCCTTTTGTGCGGCGAACTAAAAAAGAAACGCTCTCATTGGTCGTTTCGTTGCCACGGTAGTCGACAAAGTTAGTTTGCCGGCAGAGGAATGGTGAATGTGTATGGTCAGTTGTGATACGGCTACCGGGGTTTTACGCTGGGTGTTTGGCTCCATTTCTTTCGCTTTAACGAAAGAAAACAACACAGTTAGAAAGCGAAAGGCCTTTTGATAGAAACAACGTTGCGATTTTGGACTTGGCGCTTCATCAACGATCACTAGAAGCAGCTAGAAGTCACAGGGAACCGTTGATCAAAGCGATCTTGGTCGTGGCGTTCGTTTAGAGTCACTGCAGCTGAACTAACAACATAAACAGCCGGGGGATTTTAACGGGTTTTAAAATACCTTTGTTTTGACCAGCGACCGAAGGACAGTTCTCTGGACCCTTTGCTTGTTTTATGAGCTAATCAGTGGATTAATTGAAGAAAGAATTACCACGTCAAATTATTTGTCGCCTGTCGTGGAGTGAGTGAAATTTACAACTCCGTTGATCTCTCATTGTTGGTGGATTTCAACACAGTGCTGGAACGTCGGATTTGAATTCGTAAATTCCTACTGGATCACCCTGACATTAAAAGTTAACATTTCGCGAATCAGGAAAAAAGAAAGACCATTTTTCAAGAACATCGAGCTACAAACGAGGGAAAAGGTCAACGCTTTAGTCGATCGACTTCTCGAGCTCGCGCGATGAGAAAGCTGAATTTTCATCTTCTTTGCCAACGGTTTTAATCTGGTACCAGCTTGAACTTCTCCTTTGTGAAGACATTGTCATTTTCTCGTTCATTTGAGGTGGATCATCTGCAACACAACGACGTATTTATCATCCTCTTCACTTAAAGTATAACTTTTGCATCAAGTCAAACAATGGATGAGAAGTGACAATTGCAAGCAGGAATCGTTTGAGTAAGGCGAGAATTGAATACTTGTACATTGTTGAATCGTTGTTTTGATATAATCTTAACTCTGACTTATAATTACTGGCTCAAAATTTATTGCTGAGGTTTTTTAAATGCGTACAAAACGCTGAAATTTTGAGCCGATTGAGTTATTTACATAACGCATCCTTACTAATTTGGTGGCGATGGCTCGCATAGCAACATAGCGGCATCTTATCATTCAGGGATCTTCACGTTTTACTGAGATCGTTGAGCATCTTAGGAAGAAAGGACCATGAATTCAAGGGCACAGCTAGAGAAAGCTTTGTCCTCCAGGCTCAGCGGGGTGCAAATAACTAATCAGTTGAGTGGGCTATCAAGAGCAAAGGCCCCTCCGCCTGTTCTGAAAAGTCATTCCATAGCGCCACAAAAATCATTCAAGTTCATACCACACCCCCCACCAAACCACAAGCCAGTTGGGCTACAGAGCAGCACAGGAGCTGCAGGTAAAAATGTTAAACCCACACCTCCAGTTGAACCTCGCGCAAAGAAATCGACAGTGAGAAAGTTTTACGATGTAAGGAAACAGGACAGTTTAATTGATGAAGGCCGAATAAGTGGAGATGGAGAATCTCTGGAAAATGAGGAGTATCAAGAGAAATCATCACGGTGTCCGTCGTGGGAGCGCATGCCAGGAGATGGCTGTATTTCTGATATTGCTGAGGAAGATGAAGACGCAGAAGAAGAAAACGATGACGTGGAGGAAGACAATGATGCTGATGATGGCGAAGGAAACTTTGACAATGACTTCTATGAATATGATGAGCTAGATGAAGGTACAGTAACATGGATTCCAGAGCTTACCTTTTTAGCTCAGGGGTGATACACTTGTTAAATGTTACAGAGGGGTACAATTTGTACACATGTACAAGTGAAGCAGAATACAAGGCCCTCCCAATTCTCCATGGGCTAAATCCCCCCCCCCTCCAAGAAAAAAACAACAACAACAACAACAAAATACTGGTACATGTTTTTATCACCTTTAACCATACAGTAGTTAGAAAAAAAAACTTGAAGAAAATACCAAATTTTACTAAGAAAAACTTAACCATAACATATACATATATCTAGACTACGAGCAGTTCCTATTTTTCACAGAGTCCGTCGAGCATGAAGCGAAAAAATAACTCGTCTCCATTTTTCACGCGACCATTTATTTTTTCTCTTCACGTTTGACGGCCTCTGTGAAAAAATAGGGACTGCTCATAGTCTAACAAGTATCTCAAGTTATCTTGTTAAAATGTACCACATATTAAGTTATCTTAGTTAATTTTCAGTAATATAAACACTGTAATACTCCAATTTTTTGTGGGAGGCGCGGTAGCCTTATGGTTAGCGCGCTCCCCTCTGAGTCGAACAGCCTGGGTTCGAGGCCTGGCCGGGGCACTGCGTTGTGTTCTTGGGCAAGACACATCACTCTCACAGTGCCTCAGTCTCCACCCAGGTGTACAAATGGGTACCGGCGAATCAACTGTAGGGGGGTAACCCTGCGATGGACTAGCATCCCATCCAGGGGGAGTAGCAATACTCCTAGTCGCTTAATGCTACGGAAACCAACTCCGGCCTGTATATATGGGCCACTAGGCTCGAAGCAGACTTTACCTTACCTTAATACTCTAATTTAATATTTTCCTTTATTGGCACTCCAGCTTGTATAATAATTATAACTACTGTAGCAAGACGCCAGTCTCAGGAATAACATGTAGGGTCTGGGGTCTGGTCAAGTACATGTGCCTTACAATGCTCTTTGTTTTGTTTTTTTCAAAATGTAGCAGGCTTTTCTGAAAATGATGACAACGATGATGATGATGGCTCACAGTCTATGATCAGCACAGCAGCTTCATCTCGTGTTTCTACCGCTAAAAGTAGAGCATCAAGTGCGAGATTAACGACCCTTAGCAGGTGGTCTGGTACAGTAGGGTCATCAAAACCAAGCTCCTCTGCGTCATCTAAAAAGACCAATGCTTGGGCACCAACTGGTGACGAGAAACAAGAAAAACTTCCGCCCCTGGTATCCAGCTTATTTGCGCATGTGCCACCAACAATTTATTTTTTTGTTGAGGGTGAAAAAGGTAATTTTTTAATTAATTATTTTTTTTTTGATCTATTAATACAGTGGGTTGTAGCTTTTAAAAATATACATGTAGATCTTTATAAAATGGAGGGCTAGGCTGTAATGTGTCGCCTCCAAGCCACCCTGATTATCAAGAACTGTGGTTGCAGTAGCCCCCTCCCCCTCCCAAGGGTTTAACCCAATTTTCTCCTTTCATCCCCCCCCCCTAACACCCTTCTCCATCTTTTAATTAAAAATTGCATTTTTAATGTATTAATAACAACCCTTAGTACAGTGGAAGATAACACAGGACTGAAGTTCTGTCACACCTGGGACCCAAAGTTTTATTTAGAGAGCTCGCTTATGCTGAGTGGTTTGTTTTAAAAAACTTGGCTACGTTCTTTTCTTAACCAATCAGCAGTTAAACCAAAAGCAATCATGACTGCTTGCACATCTCTTCCTACACATTGTTCCAGCTACAAGTATTTGCATTGATACCATAAAATTCCGGTTATAAGCCCCCCGCTTATAAGCCGCCCCCAGTTATATGTAGGTCCATCATACTACTGAATAGGGCTTAATGTTGCTTTATTATGCGTTTTTAACTAAAAAACGTATTTTCATCAACACTCCTGTGGCTCGTTTCGAAACGTTTTTTTCATTCCGCTTATAAGCCCTCCGGATATAAGCCCCTCCGCTTATAAGCCCACCGAAAACCCCTTACGAAGTTGTATAAGCCCAGGGCTTATTACCGGAATTCTACGGTATTTAATTAGTTCACTGCCTTGGGTGTCCTTAGTAAATAGCAAGGGTGGTTGTAAACATACTTTGGTTTTGGTTTAATGACACTCAATGGAAAATTATTAATAATGATATGTAATTACTAATAATTTCTATAAAATTAATTTTTTGAAGTGGGTCAACTTTCTACTGAAATGCGAAAACTACTCAGATGGAAAATGAGTTCCATAACTCCAAATGTCATCAAGCAATGTCTGGCAAGAGTCGGCTTCAAACCAACCAAGAGTAGGTGTCTTATGTTAGAAACATTCAGGGCTGCAAATAACAGTCGGTCATCGGACACTGGCCGACCAAAATTTGCTCATGTCCGACAAAATCCAAAGTGTGGTTGGACGTGATGTTCGGGCAATTTTTTAATCATAAATCATTTTATGGGAAAGACGAGTACAAATCTGTCCGACCACAATTTTGTTTTGTCCGACCAAGATTTTGTCTTAGTAGGACATACACTGTATGTCCTTTCAACTGAAAAATATTATTTGCAGCCTTGAACATTTGTCATTTTGTCATTATTATCCCCCCATTGAAGTTTTCTATTTGACGATAGCCTATCAGGTGACGCATATCAAAACTGTAGAACTCCCTAGGATGATCAAACCTTGGACTACCTTGCACGTGATCGGGATGCAAGACTTAAAAGCACAGTATATTAAATGAGAAACAATTTGAAGTTGTGGACAAATGCCAAACTTTTATTCCGATCATTGCATAATGATTGATAGCTGCAGTGAAAAACATGATCATTGTTGGGTTTGAACTTTAATTATTAGAGTTTGTGTATTGAAAGGCACAACCGAAATAGTAAATATCGCAAACCCTGGAATGAACCTTGCAGAACTTGTCAAAAAAAAAAAATATGAATCATACATGCCCTATATATATGTTTGTTTCAAATTTATCCCTGGTTCAAAATTTTTCAAAGCACTATGATTTTATTGTTTATTGTCTCATATTCATTATCATAATCTGAAACAATTGTTGGAAATTAAAACTGAACCGGTTATAAAAATTTTAAATCAAAGATAAATTTAAACTACAACTTACATGCTTTTGTCTATTATTTGTAACAGGAAATGACTGGCTAGGTTATTGGGGCAAGCACATGAAAGCAAACTGTTTCAAAACTGTCAGGGAGTATCAGAAGGTGAGAAGATCAAATTTTATGTTTACACCTTCAATGTACATGTACAGTACCACTCAAAAGTAAGTTACCACCCTTTTGCATCTCTTCTTGTGAGAGTCTCGTCTTGAGAGACGAGACACTTGTCTGATTGCAATAATTTATTCCCGACATTTCCGCTTCGTTGTTTCTCACGAGATGAGAAACAAGATGAGAGGTGGTAACTTACTTTTGAGCAGTACTGTATAGTGTACCTTAATCCATCAATCTTTTTATATACCTTTTTACCCAGAAGTATAAGCGGAGTAGACCCTGGGAACGAGGGTGTCTTGGCCATGCCTGTTACTAGGCAACAATAACAAATCACCAGTTAAAACCGGTTACGTGGCCTGAGGCTATAATTTATGCCCCGTCCACTCGTGGGTGCACTCTTTATTATGCTTTCTGTGGAGGAGCCCGTGACAATTTCAAACAAGTATATCTTCCTGCCTACTGTGGAAAATTGAATATGTACAATTCAATTAATGTTCACCTTCAAATAATCCCTCTTTATTTATAACATCCCCCCCCTCCCCAACCCAGAGCTTCGCGAGGCCCTGCGAGTCACGTATTACTAGTATACCTTTTTACCCAGAAGTATAATTCTGTGAATACCGATATGTTGTACTGGTAAACTGTTCAGCAAGAAAACCTGTCAGAATGCTTGGAGGGTAGCAAGGGTTATGTTAACACTTTACATATGATTAGGGCAAAATATAGACCTCCATACTTAAAAGTAGCAAGAAGAGAAATGGGATTTGTGATTTGATGGGACTAAATACATTGTTTAAACAATAATTATGGGACACATAAATTTTGTTTCAATATTGCTTAAAACGGGTTCATGACCCCTTTCTCCCCCCCCCCCCCTATGATGGACTAGCATACCACCAACAGGGGAGTGTAGTTACTGTAAAACTCTTAGTTGCTTCAATTCATGCTATGCAGCTTTTCGATATACTCTGTTCAGAACTTTGTAGGCTACTTGGCTATTACATGTCCTGCAAGTTCATCCCCATCTGTTTTGTTTACAATTTGCACAATATAATTCTTTTACAGGTTAATCACTTTCCTGGTACATTTCAAATTGGAAGAAAGGATCGTCTGTGGAGAAATCTGTCCAGAATGATGGTACACCACGGCAAGAAGGTACATGTAGCTTAGAACGTTCCTTTGAATACAAACGGAAATCTGATCAGTTAGTTTACTGTAATTTTCAGAGTGAAAAAACATGTTTTATTTTTTTAAAATTAATGCAGCTCTTATCCTTAGGGTTAGTATACATGTAAACTGTGCAGTCGTTTCAAAATGTTTTGAAGCAGTCATCAGCAACTGGAAAAGTGGGCGGCTTTGACAATGCTGTTTGTCGCAAGCTGATTGTCGCAATGTATTTGCCCCAAGCTGATTGCTATAACAAGAGTAGCTGGCGACATATAATCAAGTAGCTGCATGGTGGAACTGTGGTGGTTGCCGGCTTGTTTTGAAAACCCTGAGTCACATGTTTGTTTCTGTGGCTTATGTCTGACTGATCTGTCTTTGTTAAATTTGTAGGAATATGGCTTCGTTCCACAAACATACATCCTTCCTTATGACTTCAAACTTCTTAAAAGAGCCTGGGATGATAGCAGCTGTCGACAAAAGTGGATTCTCAAGCCGGTAATTATGTTTTGATTCTTTCAGTTAATATTTTTAGCATACAATATAATTGTACCATGGGAGGCACTTTACTCTTTTAGTGCCCCTGTCCACCCAGGTGTACTCTGCGATGGACTAGCATACCATTCACAGGGGAGTAGAAATATTCCTAGCCGCTTAATCATAATGCTACTGAAACCGGGACAGGGCTCGAGACTAACAGTAGCCAAAGGCTACTAAAATTTAGGTTTTGGCTACCAGGTTTAGCATTCCTACTAGCCATTTGACTAGTGAAAAACTCGGAAAAGTCAACTGTTCTTGATAGAAATCAATATACCTGACTAGTGAAAGATTACTTTTGGCTAGTAAGATCTGACATGTCACTGGCCAGTTAACCAGTGAGTTAAAAAATTAGTCTTGAGCCCTGCCGGGATAAGCTTTGACAGTATGGACCACATGGCTCGAGGCTTCCCTTTTACATGCATATATTGTACCTGTGCCCAATTTCAAACAGCAATCTGAAAATCAAACAAGAATCTTTACCACTCATGTTTACAGCAAGGCGCCCAAAAGTGTGACCACTTTTAATTTGTTCACATTCTTTCGTGCAGATTTAATCCAATCAGAAGTCAACTGCAAGCTATCCACGGCTTTTGATTGGATTAAATCTGCACGAAAGAATGTGAATAAATTAAAAGTGGTCACACTTTTGGGCGCCTTGCTGTAATTTAATTTTAACATCAGTGTAAAATCAGAATGTGTTGTGTTCTTTAACAGCCTGCCTCAGCAAGAGGAATTGGAATCCGTGTCATTCATAAGTGGAATCAAATTCCAAGAAAGAGGCCAGTCATTGTTCAAAGGTACAGGCCTGCATTTTTCAGCAATTGTTAATTTTTGAATGATTCCGTAGCATCTCTAAGTACAACCCTCCAAGTTTATTTTTTTCCTTAGTGGCCATTTGGCCACCAACTACTTAAGTTTGGTCGCCAGTGAAAAATGTTAGTCACCAAATTAAGCTGATGCTTTCAATCTTTCTTATTAATTTAAGTCGCCAGGCTGGCGACCTTGGTTCAAATTTAGTCTCCAGTTCCAAATTTTTAGTCGCCATGGCGACTAAAATGGTCTTAACTTGGAGGGTTGAAGT
This sequence comes from Oculina patagonica, assembly GCF_052425735.1. Classification (NCBI taxonomy): domain Eukaryota; kingdom Metazoa; phylum Cnidaria; class Anthozoa; order Scleractinia; family Oculinidae; genus Oculina; species Oculina patagonica. The sequence goes on along the minus strand of NC_135764.1, from coordinate 28,201,956 downwards.
ACTGTAAGTATAACAAGTGCCAACTGCGAAAAAGTAAAGGTATATTAATATATGTTGCAGCTAATTTTTGATCTCAGTTAATTTTTAATTTTAACTAGTTAGTTTTTTTTTCTAACTAGTTTTTTTTTATTCTAGGTTAATAAGTAGAAAAAGTAGAACACCCCCCTCCCTTGATATCTCATACCCCCCCCCCCCCCCATCCTTACTAACCATTCCCTACTATCTGCTCTTATCCCCTTCCCCTAAGTCCTATCATTTATTTTATTTATTTTTTTTACCAACCTGCACTGGATTTGAACTCTCAACCTCTGGATTTGCTGAGCAATCCCTTATCCACTTTGCCACGTAGGAAACGTTGGGTGAACCACTATTTTTTTTAAATATATGATACCCTTACCCTAACCACATTATTTAACTAGAACTTTAAAAAAATCAACTAGTTAGAAAAAACTAACTAGTTAAAATAAAAAATTAACTGATATCAAAAATTAACTGCAACATATACCATCATGTAAACTTACGACTTACGAGTCTAGCATAACTCAGTAGTTGATCATCTGCAAACTCACAAGACTCCTTGCTCTTGCATTTGGTTTCTGTGCAGGATCAGCTGACTGGATTAAGGTTTTGATCCCTGGCTTATTGTAAATGCAGTTTATTTACTCATGTTATACAGAAGAGCTCAGGAGCTCATTAAGATGTGTACGTGCATCCAAGATCCATTTGGAATTTGTAGTGTTGGTTTTGTGGCGGGTGGAAAACTGGAGAACCTGGAGAAAAAACCCCAGAGTAAAGATGAGAACCAACAACAAACTCAACCCACAAAGTCATGTATCATTATGGCACCTGGCCAAAGTCCAACCTGGACCACATTGGTGGGAGGCAAGCACTAGCTTTCACCACTGCACCACCCCTGCTCTCCCAAATTGAAATATCAATGTAATCCTAATTATGGGATCATTGTAGTCTTACTGTAGCATGTACATGATTTTTATAGTGTACATGAACCAGTTGACAAAATTATTTTTACAAGCCTTTTTTTGCTTTGGATTTTTAGGTACCTGGCCAAGCCATATCTTATCAACAGCAGCAAGTTTGACCTTCGTATTTACGTTTACGTCACTTCATATGATCCACTCAGAATTTATGTGTTTGAAGATGGACTTGTGAGATTTGCTACATGCAAGTAAGCAGTGTACATGTACAGCATTGAACTTATTTTCTATTTTGCCTGACTTTAGTTTATATGTTGTAGTTTAATTATTTCCCTTTGTTTCAGATTATGATTATGAATATGAGACAATCAAAAATCAAAAATCAAACTTAATTTAAGCTTGTTTGAAAATTTTTAAACCAAATAACATATAACTGTAAGCACACCAGAAATTATTCCAAGAAAATTAGGCTTCAGTTTGAGGAAGCAAAATAAGAGCCTTAAATTGTGATACTGGGATTGTAATAAAACATATCTTAGACAGTGTACAGTGCATCACTCTTAACACAACAAACAACTACACATGTTTTAAGACATTCCTGACATTTACAATGTACAAATTTCTAGTGCAACACTTAAAGTCCTGTGCAGCGATCATGCGCTTTCGTCATGTCAGGCATGTTCTGTGAGACACTCACGCACACGCATAATGTAACTGTTGAAGGCCGAAGATTCTTGGCCGAAACATCTTTTTAAGAGTTTCAAAAAATGTTGTTTAAAACGTTTCATATTATTCAGCGACAGAAAAATATTTGTGTAATGAATATTCCTGACCAAAGTTTCAGTGTTTAACATTTTAATGATTTGGTACCTTTCTTTATGAAGGACATTGTCACAACTGAACTTTTAACCTGACTCAGTCTGATAGTTAAATTTTTCAGGTCATGTGCAAGAAAATGATATAAATTTAATACACGTATTTGTAATCAAGACAAATAATTTTTAATATTGTAATTGTATTTGCACTTATATCAATGTCTTTTTCCTTTATCCAAGGTACTCATCTTCCATGAAGAGTTTAAGCAACAAGTTCATGCATCTGACAAATTACAGCATCAACAAGAAGAATGAAGGAGCATATCAAGCGAACTCTGATGAAACTGTTTGTCAAGGACACAAATGGTAAATGGAAATGCGCTCAATTATAAAAATATGTGTTGTGTACACTTGCTGTACATCAATCTGTACTAAGTCACTTCACTGACAATAGTCGAAATATAAAGATTTGTGTATAGAGATTTAAAAAAAAAATGTAAATGTAATTTGCCAGATTGGGAGCCAATGTAATCTATGAAGAACATGTGGTAAATGGCAGATTTGTACTGAACATTACATTTTATATCTTGGATAATATAATCAACCCTCCATGTTAAGACCATTTTAGTTGCAATGGCGACTAAAATTTTTGGAACTGGCGATTGAATTGGAACTAAAGTGGCCGACGTGGCAACTAAAATTGAGAAGAAGGATTAAAAGCGTGAGCTTAATTTAATGACTAAAATTTTTTACTGGCAACCAAACTTGAGCAGTTGGTGGCTAGATGGCCACTAAAGAAAAAAATAAACTTGGAAGGTTGATAATGACCGTTGTTTTTAATTATTATTTGATGTGCTTTTGTTTTTAGGAGTTTGAAAGCTCTTTGGGGTTATATGAAGCGCATTAACATCAACCATGCTCATGTATGGGAGACAATCAAGGATTTGGTCGTAAAAGCCATTATAGCGTAAGTAAAAACATGTACATGTGTATACTGTAATTTAATAATTTAAGTTTACATTTTGAATCATAATTCTAATAATTAAAACTACAGTAGAACTTGAACTCGGTAACTCGAACAACCCCGCTAACTCGAACTATTACTTCTATTTCCCTTGGACCCACTTTTCAGCCATTTTTACTCGGTTTAAACTCAAAAACCCTGTTAACTCATTTCAAACTGTTTTTCATTTCACTACAGAGTTTGAGTTGCCGGGGTTCAACTGTACTTCATAATTTGCTATCTGTGCTATAATAAAATTAATATCTCATGTGATTGTGATTACTTTAGGTCTGATTCAGCAGTAAACACCATGGTGAAACAGAATGTGAGAAAAAGGTAAGACTATAACAAGTCATAAAGGAAGTGATAATATACAGTGTTACCACCAGTGTTAGGGTAGGTAAAGGGTTAAGTCTGCATGCAAGCCTAGTAGCTCGTCAGGCCGGAACTTATCCTGGTTTCATAGCATGAAGGGACTAGGAGTATTTCTACTCCCACTGGATGGTATACTGGTCCATCACAGGGTTACCCCCACCCCCAGCATTAAGTTTGCCGGTACCCATTTATACACCTGGGTGAAGGGAGGCACTATGAGAGTAAAGTGTCTTGCCCAAGAACACAACATGGTGAACCCAGCCAGGCTCTAACCTGAGCCGCTCAATCCATAGTCCAGCGCACTAACCATTAGGCCACCACGCCTCCCACAAGTGTTGGGGTAGACCTTCTATTCAAAGCTAGAAAAGTGTCCACATAGAAAGGATAAGAATAAAGTTAAGATGGTTTCCGCCCAACATTCGAGCAATACAGGCAAAAATAAAGTTACCAAAAAGATCTCTTAGCATGATAGCAGTTAAAGTACAGCTAATAAAATCCTGCCAAAAATTTAGCACACAAGCTGACCCCGCAAGAGAAAAATGGATTTGAAATTGACAATATTTCAGTTAAAACGGACGTTTCACGCCAGTTCAAAACAAAATGGCCCGCATTTTAAACACTTTTACGAGGTTTGACTTTAATTTTCTCGAGAATGATTAAGAATTTAATTACAGGGTTACTTGGACAAATGAATTTCGATAAGATCTTTCAAATAGTATACAAAATGTTGCCTTGCTATGAGTAGATTTTTGGTACTTAATTTTCGCACTCATTGCTCAAACTTTCAGCGGAATCCGTCTTAAATGGCGTGTGTGGGCTGGAGAATAATTTGAGGGTGCCAATCTTTCCTACTCAACAAAGTCGCTCCCTTTGTCGCCTTGTAGAGGTACTTATAACTGTGTATACTACACTCCAAGACATAATTTTGTGAGTACATGTACTTCAGCTATTTCTATTATCTTAAGTCATTCATTACATGTGTATTTTCGTTTGTAGGTCCTGTTGTCATGAGCTGTTTGGGTTTGATGTCATGCTAGATGAGAATCTTAAACCTTGGCTGTTGGAAGTGAATATCTCACCAAGGTAAAACAATAAACTTGAGTAATAAAACTAAGAATATGACTAGATTTTTTAGATTAAAGAAATAAGAAAGTTTGAAAAAAATAAAAGCTAAGAATTATATGATAATCATAAGTATAGGTAGTTTTTGAAAGCTGTAAAGTTGTTAAAGTACCACTGAAAAAATAATAATTTCAATAGTTCAGAGTCCAAAGACATCAGATCAATGAAGTGGCAATCTGTGGAAAAGTTGACCAATAAAAATTATTTTGTGGAAAACCAATGTTTCTTGTGGCCTGACTCATCCTCAGTTGCCTTCATATAGCACGTGGCAAAGGGAGAGAAGCATGTGAGGTGTGTACCCATCTCTCCCTATGCTGTACTCCCCTGCACTGTATGAAGACAACCGGAGAGGAGTCAGTCTTGTGACGGTTTCTCAGTGGCAGTACCTAATTTGATTATGTGCATTTTTCTTACAGTCTTCATTCGACTTCTCAACTGGATCGTAACATCAAGGGGCAGATGATCAAGGACTTGTTTAATCTTGCAGGTTTCCATATTCCAGAAAATCTGGTCACAACTTCAACATCAAGGTTAGTCTTCAAAAGGAAACTCAAATACATGTCATCACACTGGCTCAATGTCCTCTACTGGGTTGGGAAGCTACCAATTGAAAAAGACAATGCTCTTTGTGTTGCTTAGGGGTGTCAATTTGAGATTTTGGTCTCATTTACAAGTAGGGTGTTTCAGGCAAAGTGCCAATATTTTTAGCGGCCAAAGTCTTGTTAAGGGTTGCACATGTAGCTACATGTAGAAATATAAATAATATAAATAAATAAATATTTTAAGCATTTTTATTTTTTGTATCATTTAGGGGGGAAAAGCTTGAGCTTGAGCCACACCCAGATTGGTCTTCCTTGCAAGTTCAATTTAAAACATTTTGATGAGCATTCTTATTGGTTTCATTTGAAAGCCCCCCACCCCCCTCCCCCAGAAAGAAAGTGTATACAAATAAATTAATTTACATGAAATTCACTTGTAATACATGAAAGGATTAGAGCGGTTTTCACTTGAGTGTCGAAAGTTAATTGCGTTTGCTTTGATTTTGCATTCACTACGCTTAGTGATTGGTTTAAAAATTTCGCGCCACTTTCTCGGCCAATCAGGAGTAAAACCAAAACCAATCGTGATTCGCTCGCGCACGTTTTCCCGCGCTTTGTGCCAGCTACATGTATTTACTTCGAGTTTTGATTGGTTTACTGGATTGTCTGTGTCCTTTGTGATTGGCCAAAGTAATTACTTTGGTTTTGGTTTTACGACACTCAATTGAAAACTGCTCTATAACCAAGCATTCTTTTTTCATCACAGCACAAGCAACATGAACCAGTTTGTTCAAGACAAGGGAGTACCAGGCTTGTCTTCAGATGAGAGATCAAAGGTAAATTAAAGTAGCTACATCATGGACAACGGATCTTGAGAAAATTGGCAAAGTATTTCAAGTTTGTCGTTTGTAATCCGTCTTAATCTTTGTCAGTCGACATTATCCTTCTTTATTTTGGGGTTGTTATTACTCCGTTGTTGTTCTATGTTGGAAAACTATTGTTGGAAAACAAACCAGAAAAATCTCTTAAAATGCCGTAAGCCTCACAGCCTGCACACCGGCATGCTGGGAGCTGCATGTAAAGCTATATAGTCCTCTGCAGATGCATTGCAAGGCTATGATTACTTTTTCTATCAACTTTATTGGTCTTAAAATTTTACAAATAAAAAAAAAACAGAAAAGGACCAAAAAGGAATTGCGCGAACGGGAAAATAGTAACCCATGCGGGGCGCAACCCGAAATACTAAACAGAATGGCGATAAAAATCTTAAATTAAAAAAAATATAAATATATATGTATATACAATAAATCTAATTAATTACTATAGTTAAAAATTATAGTTATAAAATCTAGTTAATTACTTATAGCTAAAGTTATAAAACAAGATGCAGATAATATTAATTACAAAAATTAAGAGCGGTGGCAAGGGCAGTTACGGAAGAGGAACCAGGTGCAGGGCATGTCAATATCATAGGTAGTGTCCAGTAGAGTAAAATAAGTGGCGCGCAGAAAATATTTGAATAAACTTGGGCTAGAAAATTTGTCGTGAGGGGCGAGGTTACAAATAGTGTTCCAAGGTTTTACAATTCTATTGAAAAAAGAAGCTTGAAAAGTTGCGGTTTTACAGTAAGCAGGTTTAAGTACGAGGGTGGGGTTCTTAGAGCGGGACCGGCCATGCGTGACAATGATACGACACTATGAAGAGTCAGGACTTAAAACATACAAAATAGCAAGTAAGTAAAATTGAAAGAAAAGAGGCATTAGCGATTCCTATTCTTGGCAACTCTAGAAAATATTAGACTAAAAAGCTTTCTGTCACAGCTTCAGTAATTATTTTAACATGTTTAGTCATTCAGCAAGTAATCTCACTGATCGATTCTGTTTTGTTGCAGCATGCATTTTATGTTCAGCGCCATTTGGATGAGGTATGGACATTACATTGAGTTAACAATGCACGTAAATGATATACATAAAGTATTGTCCGTCAGCGCTTGGCAATTCCTTGTATGTTTCATCGCTTTGAGGAGTGTAGCTCTCAGTTTCTTTCATGTTCATCATTTTATTAGCTTTAAATAGCTGTTTGGTCAGTCTCCGTCCACTTGAGCTCACCAGAAATGAAATGGTAGATACAAAGTAAATTTCTCATTCACCAGAGTTCATGGTGCCCTTTTACGTTCTTCTAAGTACATCAGTTCTTAAGTTACCTATACATATTTTGTGAGTTGCTTGACCTTTCTTTTCATTCAATACTTAAAAATGCAAAGCTATGATAAAAAGTCGCCAGCCAGTGGATAATATTACATAAATAATTATTTTATGCGATGTTTTTTCAGCGCACCAAGCAGTCGATCCTGGACATTTTGACACCAGACGACATAAGGATGTTGATGGAGACGGAAGATGAGGTTTGTGTTACATGAGGCATAGTAATTTTGTTGTTGTTGTTTTAAATTTTGCATGGCCCGCCAAGAAAACTCTTGTTCTGAACTATTTTTTGTTTTGTTATGTTTGACAAAATTGACACGAAAGATGTGTTTATTGTTCATCGTGGTGTAAGATAGGAAAGATAAACGTTTATTTGTATATCTCCTAATGGAATTGCTTTGAATTGTTGATCGCGACGTTTCTACTGCAATACTGCTAGTCTTCATTGTGCAAGGCCAACATTTTTGATAACGATGATGATGTAACAATGATGGCGATGACAACGACAGTAGCAAATACTCAAGACTAGTGATAAATAAAGACAGAGAGAAGTTTGGCATAACGGTTTGCTTACGAGAAAAAAAAAAGCTTGACTGTTAAATACATTACCATTTTTTGTCCTACAGAACAGCCGAAGAGGATGTTTCCAAAGAGTTTTTCCGTCAATGTCATCCAACAAGTATTTACGATTCTTTGAATCACAGGTAATTGTTAGCTACACATATCAATTAACACGATAACTGTTAAATTTACCAATTAAAATGGTTGTCTTTTTAGACAAGTATTAGAAGAGGAACTTTGGGAATTTAAAGGATCAAATTTTAGCAGAATTAAGCTGTTTCTTGTATAGAAAAAATTCAAGTCTTTATTTAAATATTTTAATTTCCAAATCATAATTTCAGTCCTTTCTTGTGTTTTTACTCATTGTGTATTTGATGTTTTTTTTTTTTCAGCGATACTACAATATTTTGCTGGACGAATGGACAAGAAAGTACATGAGGGAGGGGCGAAGCACAGCATTAGGTAAATAGAAACTAACCAGTCTAAATAAAGTAAACAACAATATTACAACAATTAACAACTTTGTAACAGTAACAATAATAATTTATTCTCTCGTTAATTACATTTTTTAAGTAACTTCGAGTCGCTATTAACTCTTTTTGTGCTTACAGGTGTAGCTGTTCTCCAAGGTTATGCTGAAAAGAAACTTCACATTGGGCACACATCAGATCCTGCAAATCAGGTGGGTTTAAAAAACACAGACTGTTTTTTTTTTTATTTGTTGAAAACAATCATCACAATTTAAGTCCTTTATAGAGATGCATATACACTGAAATACATGTTTTGATAACAACTAGTTACCTTATTGATTGATTGATTGATTGATTGATTGATTGATTGATTGATTGATTGACTTTTTTTCGTAGTGGACGTGTCCTCAGGGTGTGACATACAGATCCTCGTCAGCTCCAGTTCTTGGTCTGGACCATGGACTCATCAAGTCAAGGTCTGTATCAACGAGACTGAATCCAATGAAAAGAAGTATCCTGTAACCTTTCGTACGAGAAAAATCCTTTCTTACTTGCAGCAAATACGGCGAACTAACCTACTTTAGTATATAGCTTGTCCTGAATCGCTGATTCACATTCCAATTTGGTATTCTTACTTATCAAGAAATGGTCTATTGTTGTGTTTCAACTTTTCCCATTAAGCGCTAGACAATAGTCCTTTTGTTCTTGGTTGCCCATGGGGACTTTGGCCGAAGCTAACTGTAAAAGCTCGTGACTAATCGGAACACTGTCGGTAAGACAATTTAGCTGCACTGGGGTAGTAGCTAGCGTCAAATTTGTACTCGTCCGATCAAGTTTCCCCGCCGGAAACTAACCAACGCTATGAACGTGAAATTAACCTTGCATTACTTATTATTCATACTTATGAAGACGCGAACCAACGCTTCGAGTATGAGACCTTATTAATCTTTTAATTCATACTTATGAAGATACGAACCGACGCTTTGAACATGAACTGTCGCTTTACTTGTTGTTTATACTTGTGAAGACACGCACCGACGCTCTGAACACGAAACCTTGCCTAAATTTATATTGACACTTGCAAAGACGCGAACCCACGCTTTGAATTCCAAATCTTGCTAAACTTTTTATTTTTGTTCTTGTCGTTCTTGAGTTTTTCCTTCTTTTTCTCAGGCTGCTCTCAGCGCCAGTCACGCGAAAGAACCAACGGAACAACTCTAACTCTTCTTCAACTTGGTTTAGGTACACCTTCTGAACATCACTGCATGCTCTTTGATGCTGTCTTACTGCACGTATATTGTCCTATATCTTCTTTGGCTGTGCCTTTTTAGTGATCGACTTCTCGTCCTCTCTTTAAATGTAATTGCCGTCGCTTTGTGTAGTGACGATAAACCTGCGATATAATTTTTGTTAGTTCGCATTGCAATTGCACTTAGCCTAATATTCTTTAGATATCTCCTGTGAAGAGATGCTTTATTTCTTTCTCAACATTACGTTGTGTCTTTGCCTGGAACCAAATGGCTTTATTTCTCTTGCTACAGCCGTATCTGGCTTAATAAATTATTTTGGTCTTCTTTTTCAATACACAAATACTTGAACACTTTTGAACTTCACTTCTTGGCATATTTACTTTGCACAGATTCTTGTTATCTGGTAACGTTTTTTATATTAGTGCACAAACGCACCTAGAACCAAACGTGAAAAGGCCAAACAACCGAATGTGTGAAGCATTGGCAATTGCTTTGCGTTTTTACACATGGGCCTCTGCAACCTTGCCTTGTCTTCTTATCTTGTAGACTATCTTCTGCTCCTTCTTCTAAGCTGAGAAACAAAACCGATGGTAGTACTTTAAAGAGGTATTCTGTTCTGTCGCAAGCTGTGTGTTTGTTTTCCTCTAGTACTCTCTCGCCGAGTCCCTGCTGACGTTATAGGTAGTTTAGTGTGACAAAACCATAAGATACAGTCCTGGAGACTGCCTGTTTTTTTTTTTCTGGAATTTTTAAATCACAAGCGCGAAACAACATCAGGGATGGGCTCGCTTGAAGACTAAAACTGTAGGCGTGTTGTCAGCAGTTCAAGATAATTTAATTGCGTTTAGAAATCTTAACGGTCTTCAAACTTCAATTCACGGGCATTCTTTGCCAAGGAAATGATTAGCAAATAATCTTAGAGTGCTATCTGAACAAGCTTGATTACCTTTCGTTTTAAACACTGCTGTTCAAATGTTTTTTCGTATGGTACGAGTGCTGTTGCTTTGTCGATCCTCATGAACGAATTGTCTAGCAAAGTACTATATTTGTCCGGTCTATTATCCTTTACAACTATGTTTGTTTCTACGTCTTCTTCTTATCTTTCTGCTTTTCAGGGACACTTCAGCTTCTGTCTTGAAAAATTCTTCAAGAAGCAAATCTGCTTTTGCTAATTCAAAGGTCAAGAGGTATTTCAGTTTCATGGCCAATGTGGCCTACTTCCCAGATCTTTTTCTCTCCTGCTCAATCATTTTGCATGGCTTCTTTAATATTCTTCTTTGTCGACGACAATTTTACTTTTTTCTTTGTTATCTGGGTTCAGATCCCGAACTTAAGAGTTCCAACTTGGTGGGGATTGTTGTTCTTAGAAATGACACTACTCTAACAGTGCCCAACTCCACCAAAAAGAGTATTAATAGAAATCACACAATTCTTAGGGCAACATGTCACTTCATTCCACGGAAACTGGAGATAGCGCTGGAAGTCCTGGAACACACCATTTTCGAGTTGTTCTTTGCCTCAATGTCATACCGAATCTTCCAGCGAAACCATTCATATCAGAATGTGTTTTAAGGCCCAGTAAACCAGGCAACATTTTCTTTTAACTTGTCTCGAAACAATTCTCGCAACATTGTTGCATTGCAAGTTGTAAAGTGTTTGTGCGTACTACCTCCCGTAATACATCTACATCTACATTTTATTAAGTCGGTAAAAGTCCATTCGGATAGAGAAGTTTTCAATTGAGTGTCGTAAAACCAAAACCAAAGTAATTACTTCGGCCAATCACAAAAGACACGGACAATCCAGTGAACCAATCAAAACTCGAAGCAAATACATGTAACCGGCACGAAGCGCGGGAAAACGTGCGCGAGCGAGTCACGATTGGTTTTGGTTTTAGTTCTGATTGGCTGAGAAAGTGGCGCGAGAGTTTAAAGCCAATCACTGAGCGTAGTAATTCAAAACCAAAGCAAACGCAATTTACTTTCGACACTCAAGTGAAAACCGCTCTATCACACCAACGTCTTAACATTATTACAGTGATTAAAAATAGGTAAAATACAACATATACATATAAAATAAAGGAAAAATTCTAAAATAGGAAAGCCAAATTGATAACTATGGGTAAACAACTAAATAAATAAAAATAAATGAGCAAACACGCCGCACGTACTTTCTAATCGCTACCTAGGTAATAGCGCAGTCCAGACTGGAAACACGCAAGAGAGTCAGACTCAACAATCGCTGCAGGGAGTGCGTTCCACTCCACGCAACAGGATTTTAACTTTTTGCAACATGTTGTAGCAACTTGTAATACGGGAGGAAATGCGTTCAACAACACTTCACAACTTGCAATGTAACAATGTTGCGAGATAAGTTGAAAGAGAATGTGCTCGTTTTACTTGGCCTTTACCTGCACGTCCGTTTTCATGCAAATCAAACTCGTTTTCTAATGAAAGCTTTTCTCGAGGGCTTGTTCTGAAACGGAGGCAAAAGGCAACTTGGAAATGGCCCATTGACTTGACTTTCCTACTTTTAACTTTTCTAGTTTCGTACCTAACTGTCGCTTTAGGCTAGATGCCTCGAACTTATAAAAAGGCTTTCTATACTACAAGTTCTTACAGGACGTCTTGGTGGAACAGTCACTCTTTTACATGGTCATTTCAAACACGTATTCTGGATTCTCTGGACTTGTTTTTTAAGCTTCTCTCTTCAGTTGTCTCTCTCCTCTTCTCTTCATTATACAGAAAACCTCGGGCATCACCCAGGTCTAAGTCAGCTCCTTCTCGGAGGCGTAAAAACACAGCACATCTTGAAAAATCTACTCAATCATGGTAATATACTACATTCCAAACATTAAACGCACACAAGAAGTGGCGCAAGGAGTTCTTGCTTTGTCTGCCTTACGCTAAAACGTACTCGGCATATTGCGTTTTGCGCCTTGTTGCTGGTCTGTGTTCAACTTTTTTCCCTTTAAACACATTATCGTAAAGATGTTCGTGCGATTAATTGCGTCCGAGCATCTTACTGCAAAGACATTTTTGTAGCCTGCGTAAAAAGCGCTTGTGTAATTTTTGCGCGCGCATTTGGGAAACGCGAAAGGTGCGAGAAGGCCACGTGCCACTCTTCTCCTCTTCTCCTCGCGTGGCTTTCTCGCACCTTTCGCGTTTCCCAAATGCGCGTCCAAGAACGTCACAGGCACCTGCTACGCAGGCTAACATTGTTGCATGTTACTTGCGAGAGCGTCCCGTAATGCGCTTCAAGAAGCCGCGTGCTTGTGGATGCATATAGAAGCTCTTGCGCGTGTCATATACTATTATTAAAACAATTTCTTCCGCTTCTCTGTACCAGTGAGATTTCGAATGTCACAACTTATCCTTTTTTCCTTGTGGCATTAGTGTACAGTTGTATCAAAGGGCGCTTTCCATTTGTCAGAACTGGCCGGCCAGGCCGATTATTCGAGAACAGAATTCCGTTATTAGTCAGATTTGTCCTGTCAAATCAGTCAATGCATAAATATTATACCCTGTTGTGGTGGATTTGTGGGGAAATCTCGTGGAAAATGCCCATTTCACATTCAAAACCACCGGACCGGCCGGCCAGTTCTAATTAGTGGAAAGCGCCCTAAATATCTGCGTCGCATGTGCTCTTGGGATGTTTTAAAACCTATATAGTTGAGATTCATTCAAGTTTAAGACCTAAACACGTTTTAATACTTGCTACTTTTATAGCCTTTAAAGTTCTCTGGAAAGAAAAGGGGAAAAGAAACATGGTGGAGTTAAGAGGGTTCGCCTAATAATCGGAAGAAAGTGATACTAATCATTTGTAACCACAATCCTTTGCAGTGCCTCGGCACCAGTCCTCCTCCCTAAGATCAAGAAGAAGTCAACCAAACCGCACACATACAAGGTAAGATGTTTCTTTACTCTCGCATAATTTCAGAGCACTGCTTTGGGGCGAATTAGACGGTACGATTTTGCTTGGAAGGCCTTTTACACAGGCGATTTTTGTCACGCAACTCAATGCAAATTTTGTCGCGCCGAAGGTGCATCAAGTTTCGAACAGGTTCGAAACTCCTGCAATATCGCGGCAGTTTTATAACTCGCGGCGATTTCAATGCGATTTTATAGCCGCGATATCGCAGGAGACTTCATGCAACTTCGGCGCGACAAAAATTGCATTGAGTTGCGTGACAAAAATCGCCTGTGTAAACGGGCCTTTACGATTAACGCATGCGACACGCTTACTCCATGACTACAAAAAGCGCGTCGTATAAATGAACCTAGCACATCCTTATGACAGACGCGCTCTCGTGTAAAAGCCCGGTAATACGGGCAACATTTTTGTTCAAGGTAATACGGGCAACGTTTTTGTTCAACTGGCCTCGATACATTGTTGCATTGCAAGTTAAACGAGTTGTTGCCAGTTTAACTACCGCCGCTCAACTTGTCTCGCAACATGTTGCACAAAGTAGAACCGAGTCCTACTTTTTGCAACAATATTTTTCAACTTGCAACACCGAAATTTGTTGCAAGACAAGTTGAGCGCGCGGTAGTAATAATAGCAACAACTCGTTCAACTTGCAATGCAACAAATGTTGCGAGACAAGTTGAACAAAAATGTTGCCCGTATTACCGGGCCTTAAATGGTACTAAGTTATGTTGTAGGCCTGTCGTAAGCTTGTCGCATGCCAGAAAGTCAGAGCCAACATTTGTTAGTTAATTTTAACGGTACTTGGCACGGGTTGCATGTCGGACGTCTTTCAAGCGTGGGAAAAGCGTGCGAGGAGGGACTGTTCAATTCAGGCCCCGTCCACACTGACCCGGGTAAATTTGAAAACGCATCTTTTTTTACACGGATAGGCCAACCGTCCACACTGAAACGGCGTTTCGGTCAACGAAAACGGAGCTTTCCAAAAACGCTCTCCAAAGTGTGTACCGTTTTCAAATTTACCCGGGTCAGTGTGAACGGGGCCTCAGACTGAAATTTATCATTATAACAATAGCTTGATAAGAGGATTGTTGGTACCCTCAGTGTTTTTTGTTTCCTCAAGCACATGCCAAACACACAATCATTTGTAAGAAAATAGAGAGAACGCCTGTTTGATTTATTTTGTTCTGTTACCTCAGTTTCTAGTTAGTTTAGTTGTTTACTATTCTATTCACCTTTCTTAATCGTTTTAATCATTATCATATAACTACTAACAAGTCTTTTGCGATAAACTCTTATTTCCAGTCCGAACTTCTTTTACCTTCGATCACCGAGCATGAAGTGATAAAAGCAATCAATTGTTAGTACTAACAGCACATCGTTTATCTCCCTCCTCTCAAAATTCTGTACCAAACAATTTCTTAAATTTCGTTTGCTTGTTACTGTACGAACTGTGGTTAATAACACTCTAACCCTAACACTAATAGTCGCCCCCCCCCCCCCCCCCCCTCGACACCAAAGTCGACAGCACAAACTCAAAGTAACATAGGCGAGGTTCTTCACATCATTCAGCCGTTGTCAGTTACAATTGTGAAAACCCGTTGCTCGCTTTAGCTCTTTCTCCCCGAAGGCACCCAAGTTTAAAAAACAAAGTAAAAATCAATTTTCGATATCAAAATATTAAACAAGCGACACCAAATAAAGGTACTTCTTGACAGCTTTCACTTTTGAATGGTCACACACTAGGGTTTAATCTACAGAGTGAAAAGGTTAGAGCCACCTTGTTGGGCATAATGAACAGTATCACATGAAAGAACTGCGCAACAGCTTTCATGTGAATGGTCACACACTAGGGTTTCATCAACAAACTTAAAAGTTAGAACCACCTTGTACAGCATAATAAACAGTACCACATGAAAATACTGCTCAATGGCTTTCATTTGAATGGTCACACACTAGGGTTTCATTCAGACTTTCAAGTTAGAACCACCTTGTACAGCATAATAAACAGTACCACATGAAAGTACTGCTCAATGGCTTTCATTTGAATGGTCACACACTAGGGTTTCATTCAGACTTTCAAGTTAGAACCACCTTGTACAGCATAATAAACAGTACCACATGAAAGTACTGCTCAATGGCTTTCATTTGAATGGTCACACACTAGGGTTTGATCCACAAAATTAAAAGTTTGAACCACCTTGTACAACATAATAAACAGTACAAGACGAAAGTACTGCGCAACAGCTTTCATTTGAATGGTAACACGCTAGGGTTCCATCAACAAACGTTTTTTGTTGTTTGGCATGGTGAAAGAGCTGGTCGCCAGCTTTCAGTTAAGGTGATTCCACTGAAATAGAAGGAGTATTAAAATTTTTCTGAAACTTGGTCCAGGTTACAATTATGTTATGAGCATTAAAAAAATGAAATAAAAAATGGGGGTCACCGCGCTAGTTTTTGTGTAAAATGGATGGACATTATAGCAAATATACGACCCGCGAGATATATATTAGGAACCCAAGTAATCCAAATGGGGATCGCTATTATTTCCAGAAAAAACATTTTGCATTAAAGAATTAGTCTAGTTCAACAAAATAGACTTTGATCTTATATTAAAAACTATTCTTATTGTACAGGAAATAAGATAAGGAAAGAAATTTAAGATTTTGCTTCGTGCGCACGTTAACGGCACTACCTAAAAACGTGTTTTTTACGGCATTAAAATTAAAATATCTCAATGTAGAATTTTAAACTTTTTTTAAAATCGCGATATATTGTAGACAATCGTATGACATTTAAATTAATGCATTAAAAAATGGGGGTCACCGTGCTCGTTTAAGAGAAAATGAACATTTATTTCCTTACCGAGCTTAGCCTGAAGGGAATCTCGTTGTGTTCTGTGTACGCGCGCGCTCGTGCGCGCGCTAAATTACGCGAAAACTTATGCGCAGAAAGGATGCGCAATGCAATACCGTGGAATCACCTTAAAGGGTAACACATTATAGAGACTGAATTTTATTCGCACACATGCACCAACATGTACGGCAAAGTGCTTCCCAGCAGATTTCTTTTCAGTGTTCACTGTGCCGCAAAAAAACAGTACCACATAAAAGTAGTGCTCAGTAGCCTTTACTGGAATGAAATATTTTGTGATTTAATTTCAGTTGTCCTCAAACTCGGCGACGTCCTCTGAAAGAACAAAGCAGATGTTGAGAACGCGAATGAAGTCGAGTATCTGACTAGTGCAGGACATGGGGCCGCTTAATGTGACAACGACTACCATCCCTTCCCTCCCTCGTCTTAATCTACAGCCTGTGGGGAGTGAGGAAGACAATGAGTGTATCGAGAACAAGCATGCGCATTGCACGATAGAGACGTGTCACCAGAAACGGTTGCTCCATGAGCTTTTGATTCACCTCAATAGACTTAATTTAAGCGAGGACAGATACGTTTAATGGAACTGTGTCACGGCTGAGTTTAGCGAAGAATTGCTTTTTTAGATCCCAATAGCAAACAACCGCTTCATTGCAAACACATGTCTCTCGGGCGTTGTAATTAAAAATGACAACCTTGAGAATTGTTCAAATTATCAATTTTTCAAAAACACACATCGCAATCTGTTTTAATCTACTTAAATATTTGTCCATCAGCACCTTCTTTTGTATTTGATGTGTTATTGAAATGTTACTTCAGTGGTTATTTTATATTTCACTCAATTTGATGGACATTTTTTCTTATGTGTAAAGTCGGCTAAAAAGCGTGACACAGTTCCAATAGTTTTTTTGCCATTTGGCTTGATTCGTATTCGTGAGGTAACATTTGTATATATGTTATTTTATTAAATTACTTTTTTTCTCGCGAGATTCGAGAAATGGAAAGTTGACGAACCTTAGAGACGTTTTATGAAGCGTCGATGCGTGTGAGGTTTGAGTGTGAATTTATGCAATACTATTAGAATTCCTGGCGTTCTGTAATTTCAACCAACCGAACAACTAATGTACATAAATGCAAGTAAACTTGCGTATTATAAGAAGCAATAACAAAAACGAATTTGTATAATACTCAAATCTTTCTACTATATTTTCATTTGCAAAAGAGGTTTTCGACGTATTTATGTACTAAATCAATACGCAATTTCCAGACAAAAAGCGAATTAATATAAAACAAAGATTAAAAGCAATTGAATTGAGATGTGACAACGATGCGTTTTAGCATAAAATGCTTTTTATGTATTTGAAAGCATAATATATTATTAAAAGATGATGAACATTACAATAATTGTTATTTTAAGTACTTTTGACTGTGGAAAGCTAGCAGCCTTAGCCTGCGAATACAGCCGCCTCAGCAGCCATGTCTTCAAGCCAATCCCGCTATGCCTGGAAAATATTTTGAAATATTTTCCAAGATATTTTCCACCTCCTTACACGTTTCAGCCATTTCTTCAACGACAAAACGTTGTTTCTATTCCAAGATCTGTCGCCATGTTGTTTTTCATGAGATCATGACAGAAAAGAGTACAGGAATGACGTAGCCGATGAACACGAAAACGAGGCCCAAAGCCCCTGAAAAAACCCGAGGAGCGGCCAATTTGCAGTCTTCACAATAAACTCGATTTCTCCCGGCTTCTGACAGGCCGAAACAAAATTAGGATGTGTTCTCGAGCATGATGAGAGAACGCAATTAAAACCGACTTGTGCATGACATAAAAAAAAACCCGATGAACCAGGACCCTAAACAGAACGACTTAATTTTACTAAAAATTGACGGACCGAAACTGACCAATTAATGTTGACAAAATAACATGCGTCTTACAATAACATCACGGCAAAAATGACCAATCAGCTCTAATCCTCGTTGGAAGGGGGATAGAGGAGGGTGGACTCCACCTCATTTTTTTTTTTTTTTTTTTTTTTTTTTTATTTAGATAATTGACGCCTTACTTACAATAATAAGTACACTTACAATAACAGCTAGCACAATACTTACAATACTTAAACACTAATAAAGACAACACTAATACACAAAAACTGGATTTTTTTTTTTTTTACAATACTTGTAGTACGACGGAAGAAGAAGAAAAAAAAAAGTACACTAGAAGCGCAAAAGAAAGGTATACAACTACACACACACAAAATATAGCTAGCAGCTGGCTTTGGATAACAACAAAAGAGATTATGTGTTTTCACTGCTACAAAGGGTGGTCCACTTGTTCCTATGTTTATTATAATTACCATTTCTGATAGCAATCTCTCTTTCTGATTGAATTTTACTTTTAAGCAAACAAATAAAGACCTCAAACATTGGATTTTCAGACTTGATTTTTGAAAGGTAAATGTGATATTTGCCTATTAAAAAGAAGTGGTTTAGCGCATAAAAACTAGAAGATCCTGGTTTATAGCCATAAAGAATTTCAATAGGTTTTGGATTTATATTTTCAAAGCGTTTTACGTTCCACCATTCGATTGCCATAATCCAAAACTGTTTCACATTAGGACACTCGCAAAACATGTGTTCTAGTGTTTCATTTACATAATTACACAACTCACATACTGGTGAGGCTTTTATCTTCATTTTATATAGTCTTTGGTTTGTGGGGAGAATGTTATGGATTAATTTGTACTGAAAGCTTCTTAGTTTATTTTCTATTGTGATTTTGAAAGGTAGTTCATAGATGGCTTCCAGGACGCCACCTCATTGAGGTTTCTTCGTTATTTTGATTAGGGCGGTTAATACTCTATGATGCTAAAACTTTCAGTAGCTGTTCATTGATGCCTTGCAGAAATTTTGATCTGGTTCACACTTGCGAAACAAACGCAAGGGAAAATACGTGTGAACTAGTTCAATGTCATACAAGCGCCGACGCGAAGAATGAAAAAAAAAATCATTTCCTTGTCCTTACGTTTTCATTTCACACGGTGTAAACTGGGGCAAAGCAAGCAAGTGAAAGTTGACTGCAGTGACCATTCTGCACTCAGTTTATGTAGTGAGAATTCTTATTTTTTTCATGCACGAAGTATGAATTGGAGATAATGGCCTGGCCGAGTATTTGTTTTTTGGCTTGGAATCCTTACCCTATTATAAAAACTAACCGCAAGTCAGTCCTGAGGCGTGACTTGTCTGCCATCATGCAAAACGACCTCAACAGCGCCTGCGTATCTTACGCCCTTGCGTTTGCGTTCTACGTGTGAACGTCTCTTACGTTTCCGTTTGCGTCGCACGTGTGAACCAGGTTCACGTGTCGACGTCTGCGTTCGAGCCAAGTAGCCCATCAGGCTGGAGTCTTATCCCAATTTCAGTAGCACAAAGCCACTAGTACTATTTCTACTCCCCCTGGATGGAAACACTACCCCAAGTAGTAAATTTCCCGTTTGGAGAGAGGCACTCTTGCCCAAGAACACAACGCAGTGTTACTTGCCAGGGGTCGAACCCGGACTGCTTGATCTCGATCTGGAATCCAGCGCGCAAACCATTAAGCTACCCCCCCCCCCCCCCCCTCCCCCTTTAGTACACGAACTACATAGTTACACGATTAGACGATTATAGGTTCAGGCTCGTAACCAGGATTTTGCCATTCTCGACCCCAGAGCACTTCTCTTTTGCGCAAGGGGGGGGGGGGGGGGGGGGTAACCTCACCCGGAAAATTTTGAAAAAAAAAATAGGTTATCTGAGACAGCATTTCGTGCGTTAAAAAGACAGTTTGTTAGGAAGCAAGGCAGGTAAAAGGTAACGTAACAACTACAATAATACTGGTGCATTTTCAAATTCAAAACTTATTCTTTTTAAAAAAACAGAACAGCTCCCAGCGAAATCACTTTCTTCCGTGGCATTTTACGGACAAAATTGTCCACGAATTGACATGATCTAACTGCCGCCTTTCTCTTTTTCTCGTTTTGTTCTCTTCGGCCCATTTTATTACGGATTCTTCGAGAAACTACATTTCAATACTGAGCACCGTGTTCCGAGCCTAACAAGTACCCAGTCTCCTCTCTTTTAGGTAACACTTGAGAACATAAATAGCACTTCAAACGGTTCGACAATGAAAGACATATGGTAGAATGTATCGTTGAAATTAACCTAGAATCACAGAGCTTGTTTCAAAATATACCACACGAATCTACATATGGTGGACCTTGAATCCAAAGGGCCACATTTAATGTAAATAGTCAAAGTATACAATAGTATAGAAATACTATTCTCCTTTATTCATTTTGATGTTTTTTTTTTTCACTGAGCGGACTTCCAAGGCTCGTGGGGGTGGGGGCGGGGGCGAACGCACCCGTCGCACAACCCCTCCCTACGGGCCTACAGGTTACAAGATTATCCGGGGCGTAATAACGGGGAATGTTGGAGGATTGTGTTCAAATCATGTAACCAAAGTCTGTGTTTTCAATACCACTGCGTAGAAATATCTTCCCATCCTAAAGACCTTTTTTTCTTTTATATCTTAATACACATCACTTTAAAAGGACGGCCATCACATACAATGTTATTAATAAATTTTATTTACATTTTCTGTAGCAGTAGAGAAAAATTCTTTCTAGTTTACAGTATTTTTCCTTCCTTGATGCGTATAGAATTACTTTTTATTAATCGTGGAATTTTTAATACGTCACATGTCTTGAGAGAAAGTGTTGTTAGATGTGTAATGACGTCATCCTGGCTGCGTCCCAACCTGTCTGTCATTGAATTTGTCCAATCATCAACGCTGATATTGATTCACTAGTGAACAAAAGTGACGCAAGCGTCCAGATGCAACCACTTTGAATGACTCTCTCCGTTTGTCTTGCTGCTATGCAAATTTCAAAAAAGAAGCTAAAAATTCTAAAAAACAACTCCTAAAGATTGCAAAACGCAAGCCTACAATCCCCAAATATGCAAACACAAGCCGTTAAATTACAAAACCCTACAACTGAAAAAGCCTATAAGAACTAAGAAAATGCAATAGCACACTAACAAGCAAGCTAAAAATTGTAAAAAGCAAGCTACGCAAAATTGCAAAATGTCTAAAATTGCAAAATCCTCTAGCCGCTTAAATTAAAAAAAAAATGCAAAAAAATATATATAAAAAACGAGCAAACTTTAAAAAAGTTACTAAAAGCAAAACAAAAAAGCTGTGCTAAAACGCAAGCTATTAAAAATTGCAAAAGGCCTAGAATTGCATACCTAGTCGCTAACCTGCAAGCACCCAAAAAAGAAACAATTAAAAAGCTAAAACAGCAACAAAACAAACGTAACCAGTCATGCGCAGTGGTAACATGAACGCTTGCGTTACTTTCATTCAATAATGATTCTATATCCGCGCATCTAATTGGATAAAAACATAGCCAGCAGCTTGGGACATGTGCAGTATGACGTCATGTTACATCTCACTACATTAATCTCACCCAAACCAGTGACGTAATCCTATTTCTTTTTCTTTTTTTTTTTTTTTGCTTTTTTTGCTTGTTTTTGTTATCTTTGCTTTCATAGGACATAACAAGTACTTACTATTAATGATTTTTTTTTCAAATAAATGAAGGTTCCAGCCCAGAAAAGTTCAAGTTTTAAAAGAGTTTTCACAAAAATATGTGACTAGAATGATATATATATAAAAAACACTTTTCTGTCGGGATTTTGTAGTTGTATCTTAACTCAGTAATACAAAGTTTCTATAAAAAAAAAGAGTACTCGGCAAAATTTAAAAATGCACTGAAAGTAAGAACTTTTTAGAAAGTATCTTGAGAATTTTTTCTCATAGAATAAAAAGTAAAGTTATTTACACTGTTTTTCAGAAATTATTCTTCTGGAAGACTTTCCCTGAACACTATTTACACTGATCCTTAAAGAAAATATATAATGAATCTTGCATTATATTTACAACTATTTACAATATTTACAGTTATAAGTTTTTACAAAAGTATGTATCCATTAATATTTCACCAGAATATCGTTTTCGCATCAGACAGGTTTTAACCGGTAACAGTTGAACTGGATCTGAGGGGAGATAAAAAAAAATACATTAGACATAATAAACTAAATCAGCCTACGGTACAGTAAACACCCCATTAAACAAGAGACCCCCCCAAGAATAGAAAAACACAGTCAAACTAGCCAATATTGATTTAATTAAAATCAAAGAAAGTAATTTATAAAAATCTAGCTCTTTGGTAGTATCTAATATACAAATCTAAGAACAGCTTAGGAATTCTTTGAGGCTGATAATCTGTCACTGAGAACCCATAAAAAACCCTCTGTTACTTCCTCTCCTGCACCCATTGTGACCCATTGTGACTCTTTTTGAGTACGAAACTCCATCTATTTATGAGAGTCATGCAACCTAAAAGGGAGGTTTTAGGCTCTAGGGTAACGCATATACTCTTTGCCGGATCAAACTTCCCCCAAACTGCGAACGTCACGAGGATCGTCTCCCATCGGATGCTCGGGATTTTTGTCCAGTGGACCAGGTCGAAACAAACTGTTATAGCAGTAATATGTGAATTAAAATGTTTCGTACTTTGCGCTTAGAGACGCTTACCTTAAAGTTTTAATCCAGTCGGGCGATTGAATTTTGTTTACTGACAAATAAAACGAGAATGGTAAGAAGTCTTTTCTTCGACAGATCTGTGATTAAAAGTTTTGCGCCAGCCTGAAAGAAAAACAAAGACAAAACATTTATAACCACGTTACTAGTAATGCTTCAAGAGAAAACGTAGACCAATGCGCATTTGTTGCGGATTCTACGAGTCTGTTCTAGGAGCTCGGTAAAAAGAACAAATGTAAGGGGGAATGGAGAGTAGTTGGGTTTTTTTGAGAATGCCCATCTCACAAGCTCTGCTTATCTTACCTTCAACTTCAAGGAGATACTTGAGTTCATTCCGAATAATACAGCAACATACAGCAAAGTTCTTTTGCTTATCACTAGAGAAAGAGAAATAGGAAAACAATCGAATTATCATACTGAATGTATGAAACTGGAGCTCGCAACGTTAAAAAAAAAATAATTATGTAGCAATTTAAATTGAAGATCGTCTTTTTTACTAATTATTAAGTAACAAACAACTGGAATATAACAGAAATTAGTTGAAAAGGAGCGTGATAACTGAATTAAACAAAAACGTGTAAATTCAACAACAATATCTACAGAGAAGGAGAAGATTATTTTTGCTTACAGGATTTCAAGATCTTGCTTCCTTTCAACAACTTCACTTCTGTGTTTAGAAACGGTGAGCCAGTCTTGGGTTAGACCATTGAGTTCTTCCTCGCAATCTAAAAAAAAAATCAACAAATACAATGACTTACTGCATTTCAAAGAGGCTACTTTTCTCAAACCCCACCGTACTCCAACCCATATCCATGAACGGATGTTACTATCCTACTGGTGACCGCGAAGGAAGCGTGTCGAACATTGTCGCTCCATAAATGAACAGGAAGGTGTCCGCTTAGAATACTAAGCGGACAAACACGTTTATAATTCAGCGATTATTCTGCACGCAGTGTCTCATTTCCTCACGTCTCACCATTTCCCATTGATTTTTTTAATGTCTTGAGTAATTTTTATCACACTCCCACAAGCTTGACAATTGTCAGTAAAAGTACTAACCTTTCGTTTGCATCGCTTGTTGCATCTCAGTTTCCAGTTTGACGCTCACTCTCTCCAAACACACTATTTCTTCTTTGAGAAGATAAATCTGTTCTTTGGCGTACTGAGAGAGTTCTGGAAAATTCTGGCCGACAACTGAAGCTGCCTGTAATGTAAAGAAATTAAAAGAAATTGCTTGGGTCAATTTAGATATTAATCACGTCAAGCTAAAAAGACAGAGTAAAATATAACATTTTGACAATGGTATTGTTTAAAAATATGAACAAAGCCTATTCAATAAGAGCAACTAAAACAATAGCAAACTTGCTTCTCTTGTTTCAATCCGGGGCGTATAACTAGATCTCTCCAGAAACAGTCGGTTTGCACTAAGAACTTTAAAATTCTATAACTTGCTTACCTTAGGAGCAGATAGGTCCTTGGCCGTTTGTTTGACATGCGCATTTTAAACTGTTAAGGTTTTGTTGGCAGACTGTTTGCCTGGAAACTTGCCCACCAGGAGTTAATAGGCATGAACATCTACTTGCCCGACAGAAAAAATTAATTCTTATCGCGGTATCCGGACGGGAATTTAGTTTTGAGCTCTTCTCACTTAAGAGTAAGCCACAGGATTACACGGAGTACCTACCTCTTGATTTAAGGGCGTCTCCTTTTCAAAACGAGAAGCATCCACCGGTGGGATAGGGCGCGCCTCGTCAAGGGTGGAACCATTAGAAGGAAAAGTTCCCAGCCGGGGGCTGCTGCGGTAACCATCCGATTCCTCGCCCTTATCTTTCTCGTATTCTCCAACAGTTACAGCGACATGTGGCTTTGCCCTCTTTAGGACAGACTTAACAGGTGTGCTACAGAGAACATCACTTCCCTTCTCTTGTGTCCATAATTCCTCGCTATTGGCCACAGCACCGCCTTCCACAACATTACTGGAATCGTTCTTTGGAACGATGGTGTCCCTTTGTTAATCCACTTTTCTTTACCATCACCCTTATCAAATTCTTGCATTTGCTTGACAACCTTTCTTGGGACTTTCCTTGCAAGGATCAGACTCAGATTCAGATAACAAGGAACCTTGCTCGTCATTATATTTTTTACTAAAAGGGTTTAACCATTTTGGACTCTTACAAGCTTTCTTCTTTCGCCGATTGCGTTTGCGACGGCTTGGTGACGATATAATATCACCCTGGTTACCAGGCTCCTGACTTTTCTCCATAGAGGGAGGTGAGGCTTTTGGAGACAAACAACTCTTCTCGCTTTTTACTTCTTTGACATCACATTTAAGGTGACCATCAGAAGCAACCGCTGGCTGCTGAGTTGGTGGAGAGGGTACAGTCAGGCGTGGCAGAGGTGGAGGAGAACTCAACTTAGCAGAAGAAGTTGGAGAAGAAGCTTTTCTTTTGATCTCCATTGGCTCTTTATTGTTGTCGCTACAGAAGGCAGCCTCCTGAGGAACATTAAGTTTGTTATCTGCTCCAGATTGTGATTTGTCATTTCTCCTCTCTTCAGCTGAAGTGTCTGACACTGGAGCCTTGTTTCCAGAGGACTTCTTTGCGCTGCTCTTTGAACCTTCCTCACGATCTCGGTTTTTGTTTGCTTTTTGTTGTGATTTCTTCCACTCCATGGCATCTTTCATAAACTCGTCGAAAATCTCCTTGTCTGTGCGACTGTAATTAAAACAAAAGATTTGAGAAGAAATTATAAGCGACTGATCAAGCGAGTGAGTGACTTAATAAGTTAAATAATTATATAAGTGAACTGATGTCTGACAAGCCGACTGGCTCACCCGTACTGCCGTTTATAAGTGAGTGTGTGTGTGGAGTAAGTGAGTGAGTGAGTGACTATTAACAGTATATTGACTATTATTGTCCTACCTCCAAACGTTTGGTCTGTTAGAAAAATTATGACTGAGAAAAAAGAATGAAATGACTGTAAACTGACTAACTAACAATGACATTGACTGACTGACTGACTGACTGACTGACTGACTGACTGACTGACTGACTGACTGACTGACTGACTGACTGACTGACTGACTGAAAAAATAACAAATCAACTCATTCTTATTTCTTCAAGAGTTCTGTGTAACATTTTAAAAATCATCGTTGATGTTTTGGAGGCTACAATCAATTTAAGAGTAAATTTGTATGTATATCAGTAATCAAAATGACTTAAAAAATATTGTGGCATATAGCTACTTTAAGAAAGACAATCCTAAAACCCATTTTTCACCCATCTCCTTTATTTCCTTGGGGTAGAAAAAAAATTACTGGCCCCAAAGTTATTCATAAATGTCAGTATACATCAGTAAAAGAACATTATTTTGTTTACTGTAATATATAATTTACTTAAAGCTAAATCTTATAAGTGATTTTAATCACTCAATCATGTAAATCAAATATCTCACCGAGGAAGTCCATCCTCCAACATAACAGATGACAGAGTGAACTCCAAAGAACCCGACACAACGTTTTTTGTCATTGGTTTCAAAGTAACAGTTATATCATAACTTCTTGGCTCTTCAGTTATATAATCTGCAATATCGATATTGCCAGCAGCGATCACCTTGCGGCGACCACTAGGAGAAACCTGCAGGGGATTTGAAATCTTCAAGTAAATAAAATCTATCAAGTCGAACTATATCTGACAGATTATTTAAAACTAATCTAACAAGAGGTGGGTTAAAGTTCTGGCAACAAAATCAGTTTCCTCAAGTTTGAGGACTTCCCGGTGGGGGATTGGAAGGGGCGCCAGAGTGGGGGGGGGGGGGGGGGGGTTCTATGCTCCCTTCCTTCTTTTTTTTCTTGTGTTTCCTTGTTCCCTAAAGTGCTGGTATAAATTAATCAATTTCTGTGATCCCTGTTCCCTAAAATATCAGAAACACAGCTTTTTTTTCCAGTTTTTCTAGCTTTATTTTCATTTTTTCCCCTTAATCCTAGCTATTTTATGCCAGTGTTTCATTGTTCTCGGCTTGAGACCCCCTAGAAGGCCCCAACGTAGGAGAAAGGATTCTATGCTTAAGAACCTTATTTGAGGGTCGGAATGGGGTTTAGTGTTAAGCGTTATTTCCCCAGAATTTTTAGGTGTTTGCCGTTAAATTGGCCAATATTCTAATGTTTACTGTTTCCGGAGAAAATACTGCTAAGTGTTTGGAGGGCCCTTTTGTGAAAATTTCATAGTCTTTTAGCATTGTAAATTCTTATCTGCTCTCGAAAATTTGTAATAAATTACTCATCAACTTTGAGCCTGTGCTAGGTGACCTCCAGTCGAAAAACTTTGGCAGTCTTCGGTCATCTTCGGTAGTCTTCGGGAATCTTCGGTAGTATTCGGAAATCTTCCGAAATGATCGGTCATCGTCCGAATAATGGCTGGAACTTCGTGCTATACTAAACTAAATAATATCGCGTTTTGGAGCCGTTTTTATTTCTTTCTGGATAAAATTTACTGTTACAGTGAATTTTTTACTGTTAGCGTTAAAATGTCTAAAATTTAACTGTTTGATGTTAGAGAGCCAAAAAATTAAGTGTTTAGTGTTATCGAAGTACCCCCATTCAGACCCTCTTATTTAAGTGAAGGGGTTATGAGGCTTCATTTCATTTGAAAGATAGAGGTTATAACATTCGACTTCTAACAATCTGAGAGCAATCAGCAATCTTGTTAATATAGTGACTAATGCAAAAGCCGAACACAACTTAAGTGAGATTTAGTCACGATTAGAAGAAGGGACTTTTCATTCATCATTGCCGTAAAATCAGTTATGATCAAAAAATTGTCCGGCCATTATGTCAGACCCAACATTCTTAATTTAACACTAAAAAGACAACTCACATTCTGTACTAGTATCTTCCATGGCCTTTCTTGATAACACAGTAACTCGTCTTTAGAGTTCTAAAAATACAAAAATATGTCCAATTGTAAAATAACATATGAGGAGGGTTTCTGTATTTAATAATTGTTTTTAATAGCAGCCATAAGCTTTAGTTGGTTCTGACAAACTTCTTTTATAACAATGGATTGATTCGTTTAATTCTCCATTCCACTACACAATTTGAAACTCGACAACAACTGAGAAAATATAACTTAAGCTTTATACTAGGCATAAAAAACTCGTTAATCGAACTGACAAAGACTTAAGCGGGGCCCCAAAAAAAAAAAAAAAAAAAAAAAATTTTAAAAAAATTTTTTTCAAAAAATTTTTTTTTTTTTTCGTATTTCTCAAAAACAAAAGAAAAAAAAAAAAAAGGGCAAATAAAAAAAAAAAAAAAAAAAAAAAAAATTTTATAAATAAAAAAAAAAGAGAAAAAAAAAAAAAAAACAAAAAAAAAAACCCAAAAAAATTTAACAAAAAATCCTTGGGTGCCCCTGTTAATCAAACCAAAATTGACATTCAGGCCAGTAAATTTCTAGCAAGTCCTGGTTTAAGTCTTGCAGCTGTTTTCGAGCCAATAAACCGATCCTAAGTCAAGTCAAATTATATTCATCACGTTTACCATATTGCAGTTAGCTTTAAAGTTATTTTCTTCTTGATCTAATTACCTTGAGCAGAGTTAATTTTGCTTTCTGTGGATCTGGTTCTGGCCAGACATGTATACCCCTGTAAGGATTCTTAAATCCTGGCTGCCAGGGAACCGGCTGAAAAAAAATAACAATGTTAACGAACATGCAAGTTTTATACTGTTTTACGTATACGTAGGAAATTTCGAGAGACTTTTTGTAGGACAAATACAAAGCAAGCTTACCTTTGTACTGGAATGTTTGGGGTTTGATTTATCCCAAACGATAGAAAGGCTGTTCGGGTGCCTAGCGAACAAACAATAAGGTTAGAAAAATGGTTATAACAAAAGGATAAACTTGCAACGGTTCTGAGTTTGGAATATCTACAATCGCCATTTTGTATATTGACCTCTGCTAGGCCTTGTAACGAGTTGTAAAATAAGACTCTCCGACCCCTCCCAGCAGTAGTTCTTTTTGTTCGGCGGAGAAGGCGGAGAAAGGGGAAAATGGGCGAAAACCAGGGCGAAAACATAGAAAAGAAAATGACAAAAAATCATGAATAACATTGACGGTTAGCTTTCGCCAACCTTAATTGCAGTGTAGAGTCATTTATCCATATTTTTACCGTGGACTTGTTATTGATTTCAATTATAATCCCACCATGTGATGATATTTATGGGGAGATCTCAGAGCGGTCGCATAACTTTTAGCTTTCCAATTTCGTTGAAAAAACTTCGAAAAACTTTCCGTCAAGTCTACCCTGCCAAAGCTGCTATTTTTGTTGTTGAATCCCTTTAGTTTGATGAAATAATCCAAGACTTATGTAAAAAAAAATGTTTCTTTTGATGCGGGACTTGAAACTTGCGAAAAGATTGAAATTCATTTTTCAATTAGAGGTATCTTGAAACTTACCATTTTTCTTTCACACATTCAAGTGTTAGCGCTGACGCTGACGTCGTAATTTGAAATTCGTCGACCTTCGCTTTTTTCCGGCGGACATTTTTTAGCAATGAAGCCATGACTTCAGAAGATGAAATCTTTCAGAAAAACTCTGAGTTTTTTTTTTCCTTCATTGTGATGTCACGTTACCATGATAACTGCTTCGAATACGAACGCGCTCGCGCGCGCAAGCTTGTTGCCTGGATTCTGATCATCCGTTGCGCTCGTACGGCATAGAGAGCCGCGGGCCTTCCCTCGAATGCGATACAAAAAAATAACAGGATTTAATAGGCCTTGTTCACGATAGCCGCCAAGTTTGTTTTTGTTTTATAATGCAAATTAGGTACGTGACTTCTGAGGGGGCAAACAAGCTTAAATGGAGAAATTTGAACTAGTTTCTTATAAGGTCTGATTTTCCCTTGTTTCGTTCGGCTCCTTCCGTCTTTTCCTTCCCTCCCTTCTCTCTCCCCCTCAACATAAGGGGGGCAGCCGGCGTGGTCGGCGGCCGCGCCGCGGCGTCACCCCTCCACCATCTGCGGCTTCATCTGTCTCTCATTCCGGGGGCGGTGCTTGTGGCTTCGGTGGGTGGGGGGTTCCTGTGGGGGTTGCTCCGTGTCGTCTCCCCCCGGCCGCCGTCTCCGTCACGACGACCACCCCCCGTCTCTCCTCTGTCTCCGCATCCCGGAGCTTACATCAGTCACTGGTCAATGCCCCTAGTGCGGCGGTCACCATCCTGCTGTTTAAGGCGTCGGGTGGCCGCAGCGGCTGGACGCGCGAAGCCGAAGAGCAGAGCACTTCCAACATCCTCCCCTAATTTTCCTGCCGTTTTTCGCCGACTGGACGCCTGGAAGTGGCTATTCAGCCAACGGCAGACATTGATTAGTGTTTCTCTTACACTCCCCAAACGATTGTTCGTGTTGAGGAAGACGAAACGGAATTTCGTTGCTATCGCGCGGTCAAATATACATCGAATTCATCGCTCGTCGCGCTGAATTTTTATCACGGAAAATTCTCCTTTGGGGCCAATTTGAATCAACGGACCAGATTAATACAATTGCATCTATCGGGTTGTCGATCGTCAGTCACCAACAACAGTTTTATTTAGAGCTACTCTCACCCGGACTATATGATCAAAGAAAAGTCTGCGTTCGAGCCAAGTGTCACGTCAAATTGAATTTAATTCAAACCATAGTAGATAGTTTAACTATGCTCAAACTTCGTAAGCATGAAGCGACTGGTATTTTCTCTATTCCCCCCCGGATTGGATGCTAGTCCTACTCATGGTCTCCCCGGTAACAAATCCATCTTTACCCATAAATACATCTGAGTG
Organism: Oculina patagonica; assembly: GCF_052425735.1. Taxonomy (NCBI): domain Eukaryota; kingdom Metazoa; phylum Cnidaria; class Anthozoa; order Scleractinia; family Oculinidae; genus Oculina; species Oculina patagonica. The sequence continues at coordinate 28,171,425 of NC_135764.1, read as the reverse complement.
GATGAGGATAATGTGGAAACTGTGTAAAGCCGTCTTGCCAAAGAACATGACGAAGTGTCCCACATCAGATTCTTAATCAGCAGGCCAAAGCAAGGTTTCTTTTCCTAGATCAAGGGCCGGTTTGAGCAGACTTAACGACATGTTCATCAATTTCTGCTGGCTGAGAACTTTTTTCGCATTTGAGAGACATTCTATATATAATGCAAATATCATCAAAAAGACCACCATTTCATACGTTGTATTAAAAAATGCTTTATTTACAATTTCTGTTGTAGGAAACAAAGGTATTTTTCTCTTTTACATTACTTTTTTTTCTTTAAAGAACCCTTAGAGTGCATAGTAATGACATTTCCGTTGATGCAATTGTAGAAACTATAAATTTCGCTTTTACAAGTTAAAGAAAAAAAATGATCATAATTGAACAACTCACTTCGAAAAGAATTAAACACGAGAAAAGGTTAATTAAATTACTTTTCCATAAGGTAGAATAACGTCACATGTCTTGTGAGAAAGTGTTGTAAAATGTGCAATGACGTCATACTGCCTGTGTCCCAACCTGTCTGTCATTGAATTCGTCCAATCATCAACGCTGATATTAATTCACTCGTGAACAAAAGTGACGCATGCGTTCAGAGGCAACCACTTTGCATGACTGTCTCCGTTTGTCTCGTTGTTATGCAAATTGCAAAAAGAAAACAAAAAAATTCTAAAAAACAACTCCTAAAATTGCAAAAAAAAAGCTCTACAATCGCTAAATATGCAAAAACAAGCCGTGAAATTACAAACCTACAATTGCAAAAGCCTATAAGAACTAAGACAATGCATAAACACGCAAACAAGTAAGCTAAAAAATTGTAAAAAGCAAGCTAAAAATTGCAAGCAATAGAATTGCAAAATGTCTAAAATTACAAAAGCCTAGTCGCTTTAATTGAAAAAGCAAGCAAAAAAGAAACCCGAGCAAGCTTAAAAAACGTTACAAAAGCTGTCCTAAAACGCAAGCTATAAAATTGCAAAAGGCCTAGAATTGCATAGCTAAAAATTGCAAAAAGCAAGCTAAAAATTGAAAGCAATAGAATTGCAAATTGTCTAAATTACAAAACTCTAGCCGCTTAAATTAAAAAAAAGCAAGCAAGAAGAAAACGAGCGAGCTTAAAAAGCGTTACTAAAGCTGTGCTAAAACGCAAGCTATGAAATTGCAAAAGCCCTAGAATTGCATACCTAATCGCTAACATGCAAGCACACAAAAAAGAAACAATTAGAAAGCTAAGACAGCAACAAACTAACGTAACCAGTCACGCGCAGTGATTACATGAACGCTTGCGTTACTTTCATTCAAGAATGATTCTATATCCACGTATCTGATTGGATGAAAACGTAGCCAGCAGGTTGGATCACGTGCAATATAACGTCAAGTCACATCCCACTACATCTATCTCACTCAAACCAGTGACGTTATCCCATTTATTTCGGGTTTTTTTCCTTTTTTGATTTTGCTATCGGCATAAAAGATCCAATTCTAGTTAAAAAGACTTTTGATAAAAATAAGTGACTGAAATAGTTATAATACATAAATGCATTCTGCTTTCGGATGGGTTTTTCTCATATAGAATTTCTATAAAAACAGTACTTGGCAAAATTTGAAATTCCCTGAAAGTAAGACATTTTAAGAAAGTGTTTTCATTAAAGAATTTTTTACGAAAAATAAGGAAAAGTTATTTACATTTTGTTTTCATAAAATTATTCTTCTGGAAGAGTATCATTGCACATTATTTACACTCAACATTAGAGAAAATATATGATGAATTTTGCATCATGTTAACCACTATTTACAATATTAACAATTATAGAGAATCAGAGAGCTAGGTTTAAAAAACAAGTAAGAGTTAAACTGGATCTGAAATGAGAAGAAAGAGAATGCATTAGACATAAATTAAAAACATGAATCAGCGTGGCGGTATTAATTTTGCAAATTTCAGAAGCAGAAAAAAATCAAACTCATATCTTTTTTTTTGAAATCCAAAAGATGGTTTTCACTCAAGTGACAAGTGACTTATTAAAGGAAATTGACGCTTGTGTAAATAAAGCTACTTAAATTAACGCGAGTTGAAGGAAAAATTACTTCCCAATAAAGGAAATTAACGAAAGAGGCGGTAACATTTCAAAATGAAGGGAATTAACGTGACGAACACAAAGAAAAACACTTGTTGAGACGGCATGAAAAAAAAAAAAACAATTACTGTTTTACCTCAGAAAATGTGTACCTACCTTAAAACTTTAATGCCGTTCAGTGGGCTATCGAATTCTTCTTGTTTGCCAATTGCAGCAAAATAGTTAATAACTTTTGCTCATGAGCACGGCTCTCGTGCGTTTTACGCCAGTCTGGAAAAAAACAACAACAAACAATTAGTATCTACATCATTAAAAAAAACGCTCCAAATATAAAAAAAAAACACCTGTTAATGCGTTTTTAAGCCTGTTACATTCATTTGGACAAGTTATAAACAGGCGGGGAAAAGTGAGGTGAATATAAAGGTGGCCATAACTCCCAAATTTCAAATTCCACGGGTTTGTTTACTCGCCCTTTTTCAAGTGGAGTTCTAAACTATGGCTGAAACAAACGCTTGAACTGAAATTAAATATTATAAGCAAAAATCTTCCAAATTCAAGCTGCTATCGTATGTGCAACTATTACTTTCCACTGATATTGATGTTAGATTTTTATCTTATTGATTGTCAAGAGTTGGTATATGGAAGTGAAATTTATGGACTTACAGACTAACAGAAAGTGTTTCTTTCCAAGATACACCAAGAAGATACCTTATAACATGAAATTTCCGCGACACTTTTATTTCGCGAATTTCGCGATTTCAAAAAAATCGCGAAATTAAAGCGACGCGAAAATTAAGCGACTCACAGTACGTCAATAATCAAGAAAGAATATGTTTAGTACCACTGAAGGGAGGAATTTTCAATATAAATGGATGTTGTCGTCAATTGACTGAAGAAAAATAACTCACTGACAAGCATGACCTACTTGTATACATTGTGAGAACTGCTTTGTATGTAGATATTGCTATTGCCGAGATTTAGTCCCGCCCTTGCGTTTTTGTTAGTTTTGACGTTATTGTTCCTTCGATGAAGGCGTTTTATTTATTCAAGGGCATTTTAATAATATTGCTAAGGAAATGTAAATTGTGCTTTACTCAAAAATGTGAAAATAACGTGATTTAAAATACAAAATTTTCGCAAAATAGCGAAATTAAAGTGTCGTGAAATCATGACGCGCACCTCAAAATCGCGAAATTAACGTGTCGCGAAAATTTCATGCAATAAGGTATATAATACACAAAATTTACATCAGAAGTGATTGTGAAACAAATTGTCTGTGCGGACCAGTGAAATAAGATGTAAAATATAATATCCCTGCATATTTTACCTTCTAGTTCAAGGAGGAACCTTAGTTCTTTTCGAATGATTTTGCAACAGTCGTCAAAGTTTCCTTGCTTATCGCTACAGTAAGAGAAATAATAATAAAAAAAAGAATTATTATAAAATAATGCTAAGTCACAATACTCAAATTTTCAAGTGAACTTTTAATACTGCTCGAGCCTTTTTAACCATTTACAATTAGAATGTGAAACGCTTCACAATTCCATATTAAAGGAGTATAATTTAACACATGCAAAATCGGAACTTTAACAAAAACGTGACACATTGTTTTTAACTTACAGGATTTCTAGATCTTGTTTCCTTTCAATGAGTTCGTCTCTGTACTTAGTAAGAGTGAGCCAGTCTTGGGTTAGACCATCGAGTTCTTCCTCACAATCTGAAAACAAAATCGTGGCGTGCAAACAAGGTTGACTAACTGCATGTTAAGTTTTTATGTAAAGTTACAAAAGCACTTACAATCTCAAAATGGCGATCAATTGTAGCGTTTTATACAACTTCCCGGTATATCAAAAAATATTTTTTCTGTAGGCTGCCTAGCAATGATAACCTTAAATTGTAAATTTCTGCAACCATAGTCGGAAAAAAGGGTATACTTTTAATTTTAACACACGCTTGCTTTCTCGTGCAAAGATATAACTGACCTTTCGTTTTCATTGCCTGCAGCAATTCCATTTCGAGCTTGATGCTCACTTTTTCCAAAGACGCAATTTCCTCGCAAAGAATAGCAATCTGTTCCTGGGCGTACATAGACAGTTCTATACAATGCTGGCTGTCAAGTGAAGCTGCCTGAAATGCAAGGAATCAAAGAAATAGGTTGGTTTTTGGACAACAAAAACAAGGGAAGATAATCGAAGGGTAAAATATCAAAAGATAGATATATCACAGATGAGAGATATGCATGAATATGTTCAGCCTGGAATCCCAGTTTTCAAACCTTTATGGAAAATTAGAATTGGTTTGTAAAAACTAGGCAGTGCGAGAAATCGAGGGCAAAGAAGGGAATTTGACTGTGGAAGAGGAAATGATTTTGCTTCACGTAATCGGGAGGTTCGAAAGCTAGGGGTTCCAGAAATTGGAATTCCAATAGAATGGCTTTATTTTTCTTTGTTTCAGACGTTACTTAATAAGTAAATACCTTTCCATTTTCACGCTGTTTCTCTTGGATGGGATCTGGCGCCTCTGAATTCTCGCCCTGATCTTCCACTCTTTCTTCATCAACAGCTACAGCAACATAGGGTCTCGACCTCTTCGTAACAGGCTTCCCAGGCGTATTGCAGAGGTCATTATCTTCTTCCTGTGGTTCCAACTCGTCAACAGGAATAACCGGCACATAGGTCTTGGCCCTCTTGAGAACAGGCTCATCGAGGGTGCTACAGAGAACATCATCTCCCTCCTGTTGTCTGGCCGCTTCCTCATACTTTGCCCCTTGTAACTCTTCAACAGGAATAACCGGCACATAAGGCTTGGCCCTCTTGAGAACAGGCTCATCAGCGGTGCTGCAGAGACCATCTTCTCCCTCCTGTTCTTGTGACGATTCCTCGTCCTTGGGTTCTTCTACTTTTTTGATACCAACAACCGGATCAGAGGGTTTCTTCCCATTTAGAATAGGATCGTCAGAATTGCTACAGGGATCATCACCTCCCTCCTTTCGTTCTAAAGATTCCTCTCCGTTATCTTCTTCTAATTCTCCTTTAACAACGCTAGGGCTAAAGGACTTCGCAGTCTGCTGGACACACTCGTCAGAAACGCTGCAAAGAGCACTATCCCTATCCTTTCTTTCTGAAGACTTATCTTCTTCTAGTTCATTAGGTTGCTCCGTACTCAGGGCAAGGTCATCGGGCGTTATGCAGTGACCATCAATTCCCTTCTTTTGTTTTGAAGATTCCTCTCCACTACCTTGTTCTAATTCGTAAGGCTCGTCCTGAACGAGTGATGTTTCTAATAAGACAGCACCGCCCTGTTCAATATCACTCGAATCTTTCTTTGCAACGATAGCGTCGCCGTCGTTGGTCTCTTTATCTTTATCATCACCCTCATCACGATCCTTGCACGTGCCAGGACCGTCATCAGGCGTGCTGCAGTGACCATCAATTCCCTCCTTTTGTTTTGATAATTCTTCTCCATCACCTTGTTCTAATTCGTTCATAGTGTTAACAGGAACATTGGGTTTTGCCTTCTCTAAGGCAGGCTCGTCCTGAACGAGTGATGTTTCTAATAAGACAGCACCGCCCTGTTCAGTAACACTGGAATCATTCTTTGAAACGATTACATTGCCGTTGTTCGTCTCTCTTCCTTTACCATCACGGTCATCAAGATCCTTACATGTGCCAGGACCGTCAATCACTTTAGAATCTTTCTCAGGCCTTTCCTTGCAAGGATGAGACTCAGATTCAGATGACAAAGAACCTTCCTCGTCACCACTAGATTCTTCGCCAAATGGATTAAACTCCTTCGGATACTTATCTTCTTTCTTCTTTCGCCGATTGCGTTTGCGGCGGCCTGATGACGACTTCACCTCCGGCTCGTTTCCATGCTCCTGACCAAGCCCACACTTTGATGTTTGCACACTATAAGGAAGAGAGTCTTCTGAAGACGACCCGAATGGGTTAAGTTCCTTAGGGTATTTCACCTTTCTCTTCAGCCCTCTGAGGCGTTTGCCATCATTTGCAGCCTTTTCCTCCGTATGTTTTAACGTATTCTTCACTTTGACGTCTTGTTTTGGTTGACTTGGTGGAGGAGGTCGGGGTGGGCGTGGTTTTGATGATGTAGACTGCGACGAAGCAGGCTTGGGTGGAGGTGGAGCTGGACGAGACTTAACTGGGAGCGGTGGAGGTGGAGCAGGACGAGACTTACGAGGGAGGGGTGGAGGTGGCGCAGGACGAGTCTTAGCAGGGAGGCGCGGAGGAGGTGCAGGACGGGTCTTGAAGCTGAGTGGTGGAGCTGGAGCTATGTTCTTCTTCTCTGTCTTCGGCGCTGCACTGCCATTGCTAATGGTTGTTTTCAATAGGGACTGTTTTCTTGACTTAACAGCATCTTGCAGAATCTCGTCCAATATTTCTTTGTCCTTGTGACTATGAATGAGAAAAACGGATTTCAGTACACATAACAAGCTAGTGAGCATTAATGAAAAATTCAAACAAACATTTATAGTCACTACGAACAAATGTAAACAGTATAGCTAATGTTTAAGACAGCAAAACGCGATCTTAAAACTAGAAAGTCTAGTTATAATAAAGTAGAAATTGCTTTCTAAATCTTATGCATGATAGTACCTTGGCTGCGTTTTCTGAACACAAGCGTTTTATTTGCAATGCTTTTATGTGTGTTTAATCATTGCCCTTTCTGGGAAATTAAAGGACCGAAAAGCGGCATGGTATTTTTGAGGGTTACGGTTTGGTGCAGGGATTCTTTTGGGTTTTGTTACAAGCACCAGGGATTTTTTGGGGTCTTACATTTTACCCACATTCGATCAACCCTTTCAATTTAAATCCCGAGGACCCCCACCCCTCCCCTTCGCATTTAAGGGCTGTTAATTCACAGAACGCTAGGGGATGCGGTTGCAATTGGGTATTGGGGCAAATCCAAAAACAAAATACTCACCGAGGAATACCATTTTCCAACAGAACAGAGGAAAGACTGAATTCCAGTGAACCAGTCACGACATTCTTGGTTGCTGCCCTTAAAGTAACAGTGATGTCATGGGTTGATGGCTCCTCAGTTATGTAGTCAGCGATATCTAAGTGGCCAGTTGCAATGATCTTACGGCGACCACTTGCAGACAACTAATCATGTGAAACCAAGAAAAACAATATTATTAATCGGAAATTAAACTTTCCTTAGTTAAAAATAATTGCAAATCATTCTCAGGGTTAAAAGGGCTTTGTCACGGATTTTACCAGATTTTTGAACAGCCTAACAATTTAAACTTTGTGTCCCAGAACCATTTCAAAAAGCATGCTTAGCTTTACTAGTGAAAACCACTTTACTATTTTATTAAAAACAGCAAATTATTTTTTTTTTTTGAGCTAGTACAGGAGCAACCTCGTTCCCAGGGTTTCTTTTTCCCCGTCCCCAAGAGCCTCTTCTCTCGCTCTTGAGAGCGGGGAGAGGGCCTGGGAACGAGTTTAGTACAGGAGGAGTCATGGAAAGTATTTGTTTCAAACATAAAAATGTTTTGCTGATATTGCTATAGCGGTTACAGGGGAAACCATTTAAAAGGGGGGTTGGAATACTCATCGTAAATTTTGAAAAGAAGCCATAAAAGAGATCAGTCTAGGCGCGGCTCAAGCTTGTGTGATTCCTAAAAGATACCAACTGGTACTAAGGGACGGACCATTATCTTTTTGAAGGGGGGGATGAAAAATATTGAAAAAAATTGTTTGCAGAACCTGGAAAGACAAAATAAATTGTTTGCAAAAACGATATGTATAACAAAAAATAGTAAGAATTTCGAAAAAAATGTTTGCAGAGGTGTATAAACTAAAAAAAAAGTTTGCAGAGGAAAATTTTTCATCCCCCCCCCCCCCTTCCAAGAAAATAATGGTCCGTCCCTAAAGATGGATTCATAGTTGAATGTGAGAACCTGGGAACGAGGTAGGGCCCACTGTATCTTTTTTTCCGATCAGCTGAAATTAACAACTTACGTTCTGGACCAAAATTGTCCATGGCTTCTCCTGATATTGCAAAAGTTTTTTTCCAGAATTCTAAAAGTATTAAAAAGTATTAATTATTGTGAAGTACTGTAGTTACCCTCCTTGGGTTTTCTAACACACCTTCTTCATAAAAGGATTGTTTTATTCAACTTAACAGTTAAATTTGAAAACGAAAAACAAAACAGAAATATAAGCAAGTATAAGCTTCCATGGAACGCTTTCAACCAGAACTGAACGTCATAACTAAGCAACTTCATGATTCAGTGGCGGCGGAGCGTTTTGGAACGTGGGGGCTAAGACTGTCCCAAAAATAGTCGCCATGTTTTCATATTTGGAGCAACTTTTTTCTGTTCTATTCAACGTTTTGTTTTTGAGCATTTTCTAGACCGAAGATTTCCGAAGATTCTCCGATTGTTGGTCGAAGGCCATACGAACGTTTTCGATCATTTTCGAACTTTTCCGAAGATAAACGAGGTTTTCCGAAGACTTCCAAGAAAGTTTCGAAGATGTTTGAGCTCACTCACGAGACGGAATATCTTGATAAACCAATTTTACGCTGCGCTCGCGATATTTTCGGCACCAAAACGTGGGGGGCGCTGCCCCCCCCCCAAATTTTCGACAACAGCCCCCCTGTCACCCCACACCCCCCCCCCCCCCCACCTGCTCCACCGCCCATGTGATTATTTACCTTCACAAGAGTTAACTTGGTTTTTACGGGATCTGGTTCTGGCCAGACGTGAATCCCGCGGGAAGGATTCTTAATTCCCGACTGCCAGCGCACCGGCTGAAAACAAGGATCAAATATTTCAGTTAGTGTCGGATATGCAACATACAATGTTCGTTCTGCTCAAACAAAGCAAGCTTACCTTGGTGCTAGAAAGTTTGGGGCTTTCTTTGTTCCAAACTATCACTAGTTTTGTGGGCTGCCTGTAAACAAACTACTAGGTAAGAACAACGGTGAAATAATGGGAAATAAAGTACCTGCATCGTTTGTGGTTTGGAATAACTACCTTTTTGGTACTTATTTTCGCGGGCCTTTTATTGCGCGATTGTCGCGATTTCCCAAAAAAACGCGAAATTAAAGAACGCGAAAAGTTGTTTGGACGATTTTTTTTTCCAGAAAAACTGTTTCAGTACCACTCTGTTATGTTTAAACTCTTGCATTTAGCCGCACAATCGTAAAATGAATGCGCAAATTTGCGCGCGCGGCTTTTATGTATTCAAAACTATAGAAATCGTGATTAATAAAATTACATCTTAACTCACTACTGATATAAATTGCTTGCCAGTACATTTTATTTGGTAAGCTTTGGTGGAGGGTTTTTAAACTGTTCGCCAATTAGAAACGTGAAATGAGATATCGGCTACAGACTCTTTTGTTTTTTCTGTATGGTTGTATTTGAGAACTCGCGAAAACGTTCAAAACCCCGCTCTTTCATTTCGCAACTTACCAGGTCTTTACACATTCTATAGTCAGCGACGCTACAGTTGTTGTTAACTGAAACTCGTGGGCCTTCGACTTTTTCCGGCGGATACTTCTGAGCATTGACGCCATGATAAACCGACAACTGAAAACGAAACCTTTCAGAAAAACTTTTTCTTGTCTTTCATTGTGATGTCATGTAACCAAGATAATTGCTTCTAATTTAATCGCGCGCGCGCTGCCTGGATTGTCCTGAAGACGGAACATGGAAATCCGGGCTGGGCATCCCATTTCCCAGCGCTTAAATGGATAAGCGCTATATTAATATTTTTGCATTGCATTGCATTGCATTGTATCATTTTCCCGTTTAATCTATTACAATCCCAGTCCAAAAGGTCCCAGTCTTATTGTATATTTGTTTGTGATTCCCAGTCCCAGTAACCGAAATCCCATTTTTCCAGCGAAAATTTGCCCAAATCCCACTTCCCATGTTTCCTCTTCAGGCTCTTCCCGGTTTTTGACTATCCGATCCACTTACGAGTTTTCAACTCTCAACTTTCCTTTTGCCTGCTTGGTCGGCGTTCAGTAGAGAAGAGTACAACGCTGGGGGTACTCGGTATATTTTTGGGTGGGGGTGTGCCGCTGGAACTTTGAAACCCTTACCCTATACCATGCCATGTTTAGCTGAGTTTGCAACTCTTTACTGGACTATAGCTAGACACCAAAGATTCCTTCCCTATCCCAGACTTGCTTTCTTTAGAACTGTATCACTTTCATGTTTTTTCAACAGCGATGCCGCGATAATTTTAATTACGTTTAGGGAAGTCTCTTTCTCTTCCGAGTTTCTATTCTTATTTCGGACTTAATTCGTCATACTACCAATTAGTTTCCTGGGCAATTATATCCTTTATTATAGACCAAAACTCTCTGATTTCTATACCCTATCCCAGACGAAACCGATTGAAAACCATACTTTTCACAGCGGCACACACCTATATAGCTCATTTATGGGGAGTTCCTTCCTCCGGGGGGGGGGGGCTCGACCTCCTTTTCTCCTTCCCCTATGAACGCAGACTAACTTTGCTAGGCCATGCATGACATGCGCGCGATTGTCGTCCTGGCATTTTCTACTTTCGTTTAAAATTTCTATGTTCAGTATCAAACAGCCAATCCAAAAAAATTCTAATTAATTCAAAATCCCTTTCTCTCCAGATTCTTTCATTTCTCATGCCAAGGCCGTGCCAGCTAAAAAAAGCGAGAAGGGCTATAGGAACAAGAATGCGACAAACCCCCTGCTAGAACGAACCTTCCTTCAAACGTTACACCCATCGCAGTGGTACATCTCCAATAAAACCGAACCAAATAACGCGGGGTGTTGAAGGCTGCAAATCACGAGGCCAAACCAAGTGTCTGTTTCCTTGTGTTTTTTCCCTTCATCAACGGGTTTATGTCGAGTTTCTGACAAGTCTATCAACTACCTTATTATAGGAAATTAACGCGTCATGTAATTAACGCGAATTTCACATTTTCGTGTTAAGTCGCGTTAATTTTTGTTAACGTTAATTTCCGCGCCGTTGATTAAGTAGAGCGTTAATTTCAATTATTTTGGCCCCAATTTTTCGTTACAGTCCAGATATTCTTGACTCCAAGGAAAAAGCATAATTTTATCTTGCCACTATCATCAATACTGCGAAGAACGCTCAAAGTTGGAAAAGTACCACGAACATTGTTTTCGTTTAAGATTATACGCCTACAAGTTTTAAACTAAACTTGTCCCTGTTGTGTACGTCGCGTTAATTGCCTTTATTTTGAAATGTTACCCCCTCTTTCGCGTTAATTTCCTTTATTGGGAAGTAATTTTTTCTTCAATTCGCGTTAATTTCAGATACCTTAATTAACACAAGCGTTAATTTCCTATAATAAGGTACTACCCTAAAACTTTTTCGCACAGACATTTTTGACATTTAATACAAAAGACCACAATCACTTGCAATATAACAATAACGTTTAATTTTCATTTCTTTGTTGTAGAAATATCTGTTTTCTAATTTACAATATTTTTCGTTTAAAAACACTGTGCATCTTTCATATATACACGGTCAAGAACATTATATTTATTATAAATGTACAGAAACTGGAAATGTAGCTTTTGATCATATTTTTTACTCAACGTGAAAAATTTCAAACATCAGAATGACTTCCTCGTATTAAACTTAACTACGTCACATGGCATGTGAGATCGTGTCGCAGGCTAACGTCATCCTTGTCGGGACCCAACCTGTCTGTCATTAAATTCGTCCAATCAACACTGATCATGGTATTGTGTTTACTTGTAAAGCAACCACTTTGCATGCATGGCAGACTTTTTATCTTCTGCTATGCAAATTGAAAACGCAAATACAACATTGTTGAAAACAAAAACGATTAAAGTTGCTCAAGGCAACCTTACACCAGTATTAACTATGAACAATTAAGCCACTAAATTGCCTGTGCAGTTAAAGTTCACAGTCTGATGTGGGTGGTGGCCTAAGTGATGTAGTGATCTGGACAAGCTATATTCATCTACGGTCCGCAGTATGGGTAGTCACGGCGTGCATGCTCCATGGTAAACTCTGGCTTTGTGCCTTGTTTAGCGTCTTTGCATAACTGGATCACAAGAGCTGATGACAAATAGGTGGCGTGCCAATCACAACCCTCGTTCCCAGTGCCCTCAACCTGGCTGTCAACTTCCTTCAAGGAGCGGCCATGTTTTCTGATGTCCTTAATGAGCCATTGCACATCATTTATAGGTCTGAATCAACAGAAACATATCAACTATTCAGTCACAGAATCATGTTTATTAGTGAAATAGACTCACTACACTCACGTATCTGCACTTTGCCCATCTCCAGACTGAGGTATTACCCACAAGCCTAGCAGTTAACAGCTGTTTTTTCCTCTTCAGCCGGACTCATCAGCACTGTGCAAGCTGGATAATGAAAGAACGTTCTTATTTCTCCCACCTTAGTGATCCAACACTTGTGGTACAAAAGGTGAATCTCATTCTCTGCAGATGAGCTCGCACACCAGTACTCTTAGCCGGACTACCATTGAGGTAGTCTATTATTATTATTATTATTATCATTATTATCATTATCAGTATCATTATCATTATGCATAACAATGACAATCATAATAAACCATCATGTTGTCATCATCATAAAGGAATGAAAAGTCTGCATCGAGCCTAGTGACCCGTACAGGCTGGAGCTTATCCCGGTTTGTGTTGCATGAAGCAACTAGGAGTATTTCTACTCCCTCCTGGATGGGATGCTAGTTCAACGCAGGGTTACCCTGACCCCAGCATTAGTTCGCTGGTACCTATTTATGCATGTGGGTGGAGAGAGGCACTATGAGTGTAAAGTGTTTTGCCCAAGAACACAACATACTGAACATAGCCAGGCTTAAACCGGACCACTTGATCTGCAGTAAGAGTCAGTTAAGGTAGTAGTCACCTGGATGGTGTGTTGTCCCAGCTGCCTCCATTTTTTATTGCAGCAGCAAGATCAAGTTCAGAGAACTCCACTCCGCCATTGTAATCCTCCCTAAGTTGAACCTCTTCAAGATCGCAGTCTCCATAATCATCACCACCACTTCCATCAACACGGACATCAATGGCTAATAGTTTTAGTTCAAACTTTGCTTCAGAGAGTAGTTGATAGAGGTACGCATCTCTACCCTTCAGGTTCTGAAAATACAGAAAATAAGGACATTTTTTCAATAAAAATAAATGTAAGCTGCAAGATCAGAGCTTGTCTCGGTTTCAGTAGCATGAAGTGACTAGGACCATTTCCCCCTTACGCTAGATGTGATTATGTAGTCCATTGCTAGGTTACCCAGGCCACTAACATCAAATTTCTAAGACCCATTTGTACACCTGGGAAAAGCGAGGCACTCAACGTCATCATGCCCATTAAAAAATTATATGATCTGACCAAGGCTCGGATCCAGACTGATTGATCCAGAGTCCAGTGCAATTAACATTAAGCCAACCACAGGCGGCCCAGGCTCTCTCGTTAATTATTTGTTAATTATTTGGGTTTTGGGACGTTTATTCCTCACTTGCCACTTGCCGCTGACGCCCCCTACTAAAACCAAAGAAAAAGTCTTTTTCTTTGTCTAGTAGGGGGCATCAGCGGCAAGTGAGGAATAAAACCCCTCAAAATCACACAAAAACAGACAAACAACAATAGGTAAGTGATCTTTATTTATATGGCTTACAGTTTATTGTAATTTAGGAACAAAAGATCTCAAATTCGTCCATTTATGGAGCATATTTTTCGATCGCTTGAGTCGAACCGACAACGACCGTTGCAAATAATTAACAAATAATTAACAAGAGAGCCTGGGCCGCCTGTGAGCCACCATATGCCAATGAGGACAATACTCGATATCGGTAAAATTAAATAACACACAGGTTAAGAGAAATTTTGCTTTTATATACTGCAGCCATAGTTTCAATTGTTTCTCTTGCGAAGCATTTAGCTTAGAACATCCATTTTGAATTTTTTTTCTAAACAAGCAATCTGAAGCAAAACAATTGTTAAAGTTTTGCAAAATTCTTTTCTTAATATAATTAAGAACAAAACATCAAATTGGCATGGTGCTGCAAGCACAACTTGTCGCTCAAAAGCTTTACTGAAAAGTTCACACAATGATGTTTTACTTAAATTTATTATTGATAAAAATTTGAAAAAGTTATTTTGTCACCATAAATTTTTTTCACAAAATTCACCCCCCAAAAAAACAGTTTCCATATTGTTGCTTCTGCATTCAGTTTCCTTTAATAAACATCTGGTAAAGGAATTTCTGCTTCCCATTCATTGTTCAAATTACAGGTAGTTATGATACACCATATATTTATTGAGTAAATAATTCCAATTTAGACAATACCTCTGGTTTGAGGGACTTTGGAGTATATTTGTGCTCCATGAGATAACCTGCATTGTAGTACTTCTGGTATTCATCATCATCTTTCTGTGCCAGATACTCCTGTATCTTTTTGAGGTTCTGCACAATGGGATGTTCTTCACCGGGGACAGGAATTACTAGCTTAAAGCCTTGTCCACTGTGAAAAAATACAAGTTGTTACATAGTGTTACAATCAAAGCGACGTAATTGGAAGTGGAGTTGGAGTTGGAAGCATAAGTGGCGTTCGGTAATAAAAAAAACTGAGTCCCTATCGCAATCAGTTAAGCACAACAAAATTAGAATTGGATAGGTCAGAAGGTTTCTTTTTTCTTGGGTTTCTGCTTCTCAACTTCAGTTCCATCGTCATTTTGATTTCGACTAGATCATAAGGTTCTAATATGCCTTCAATTCTGCTTCGGTTTTCTGCTTCGGTTTTCTGCTTATAATATTACATGTTACTAGCGAGAATTAGCCTTACAGTGTGACGCGCCTTACCGTGGCCACCAAACAAACTTTTTTACAAGTGTAATCTTGTAATATTTTACGTTTTCACTGCGTTTTGTCGATAAATACGATGCAACAAGTTTCCATTTGATCCTACTCAACTTTGCAAGGAGGCGTGTTTGTCTAACAAATAATAATATAATGAAAGCACAGTTGTAAAAAAGTTTGTTGGGTGGCCACAGTAAGGTGCGTCACGCTATAAAATTTAAAAAGGACAACTTAAACTGCGGTTTTTACCAGACACAATTTAGTTCCGGTGGTAACGAAAACGAAGACCCCGAAAACGAAGACCTAAGACCTAAGACCCATACGAAAACTAAGACCCGTACGAAAACTAAGACCTAAGACCCATACGAAAACTAAGACCCGTACGAAAACTAAGACCTAAGACCCATACGAAAACTAAGACCCGTACGAAAACTAAGACCCATACGAAAACTAAGACCCATACGAAAACTAAGACCCGTACGAAAACTAAGACCCGTACGAAAACTAAGACCCGTAGGAAAACTAAAACCCATACGAAAACGAAGACCCGTACGAAAACGAAGACCCGTATATACGAAAACGAATACCCGGCAAAAACCAGCGTTACCCAGAGTTGCGTGACCTTAATAATAGTTTACCATTCTCACTCATTAATCATGCCGCTCATTGTCTGGCGTGGATCAGATATGGGAAAAGATTGTGGCCGAGGCAATGAGCGACTGGGTGAGAAAGCACTATAGCTGTGTATTACGTCGCCGAAGGGGAGGTGGGAGGGTCGGGTCTTAGTTTTCGTATGGGTCTTAGTTTTCGTATGGGTCTTAGTTTTCGTACGGGTCTTAGTTTTCGTATGGGTCTTAGGTCTTAGTTTTCGTATGGGTCTTAGGTCTTAGGTCTTCGTTTTCGGGGTCTTCGTTTTCGTTACTACCATTTAGTTCCTAGGGATTGAGTGGGATAAGCCAATATTGGTGCATAGCTAGGGAAGTTATAATTAGTTACTCAAAAAGTGACTTCACAATTAATCTAAGTGCTGCATATATATGTACCTGTATAGATGATAAATCAGTGTGATGCGATTTCCAGAGGTTATCTCTTTTATTTCATGTTCAACATCAGTATAGAAAGCAGCCCATTGACACTTGGTAGTCGCTTGTCCAGGGTCGAAATTGTAACAGCGCTCCTTTCCCAAGTGGCGCACCAATAACTCACCCCCTTTGTGCTTGACGGGCAATGATAGAACAAGGGTCCCAAAGTGGTTTTCATCCTTTTGCGTGTCTCTGTGTGGTAGGAAGAATGATCCCTTCTCATACACCAACATTTTATACAGCCTGAGTTGCACATTTTTGGATTTCAGTCCAGGTGCCAGAACACCACAAGCTTCAGTCTTAAGCTCATCAAAAGCCTTGTTCCAAGTGGGATTGTTACTAACTGTGAACTCTTCAGGATTCAGCTGCCAACATGACCTAACTGTTGTATCAACAACTGTCTCCTCATTTCTGCCAAATGGAGCCTGACTACACAGACCAATCAGATCTTGGATGGAGATAGCTGTGCGATTAACAGTGTTCTTTTTTCCCTCCGTGAAGGAAGGATCGAGGAAAGTGTAAGAAGCTTTTAGACGAATGTCAGGAACTGCAGGACATACACCTGTTTGGAAAGAAACACAAAGTTGTCTCAAAACAGAAAAACATATAGCCGGGATTCTCAGCACAACAACCAACTACAGCTGCAATCAAACAAAATCTGACAAGACCCTATGAATGAATTTTTAAAATTCCCCGTCTTTTCCCTGATTAACATAAAATTTCCCTGACCAGATAATATCTGATGAAGCAACAGTATCCAGTATTAGTCACTTCCTAAACACAACACAACATCTGAGATCACAGAGACATGGAGTGTTTTCCTTCAGCCTTCAATGATTATTAAATTCATATACCACCTCAGGGCTCGTACACTTTTTCAGGCCAAAAATTTAAGGACTTTTCAAGGACTTTCCAGGACCCTTCTTAGAAATTCCAAGGACTTTTTTTTCATTAAATTTACCCCAAATAAACGGTTGATGTGCTTGCTGAAGAACTAAAAAAATCGCTTATTTTGGCGGTCTTCTCATTGCCTTGAAGCCTTTTGACGTTCAATAAAAAAATCAAGGACTTTCAATTAAGGACCGAAAACCAATTTCAAGGACTTTCAAGGCCTTGAATTTTTATTTTGAGATTCAAGGACTTTCAAGGACTTTCAAGACGTGTGTAACCCTGTATACTAGTTAATCGGGTGTTATAATTTACAATTATAATTTATAATTATAGTTATAATTTATAATTTGGCGGGTAATGGTTTGAACATTCCCATCTTTAGCACTTAATTTTATTGCAGCTTCACAAATAATGCTTAGATTAAACTTTTAGTACAACTTTGCGAGGGTTTAACCAATGAGCAAATTAAAGTCACCTGTTGGTAGGGTTTAGAGCCACCTTAAATTTATGAAAAATTATAAATGTATGTAGCTCCAATATTTCCTGCCTAGAGGCTTTACAAAATTGTTCTTTCTGTTTATTAGATAGAAATTTATCAAAAACAAGAACTTCCACTGAGTACGTTAAATAACCTAAAAAGGTCCAAAAAGGTTAATTTTGACCTTGTAATTATGATGTTGCCATGGCAATGAATTTTGACTTTAAGATGACTTAGATTTGTTCATTTGTAAAACTTGCACAAGTTTGAACACTTGATACAACACTCCTAAACACTATACACAGAAAGTAGTTAAGATTGAGTGCCGTTAACAAACTTTAATCATCCTGGCACTAGTACAGTACACCTGGCTGCTTATGATCAAGGTTGACTAACCTGAACAAGAGAAGTCTCCAGGACATACATTGCCCTGAACAAGATCTGTAAGCTTTTTAAACTCTTCTTCTAAAAACTGATCTTCAAATTTTTCTTCATCAGAGTCATATCCTGCCATCCTGGACTACTGCTAAAATACAGCACAGACAAAGGATAAATGTTCAGCACCTGAGCACAGATCAGGGTTAGTTAGTACAGACTGTGTTTCGTGCGAGACTCAAGTAAACATGCCACGTGGAGATTGCCCAGTATAGACTAAAAACCGTCTTCAATATTAGTCAGAAGTAAAACATGGGGCCATTCCATTTTTTATTCACACCCCCTGTTTGCAAGGTTAGTCAAAATTTACCCCCTAAAAAAGATCAAAGTGCCAACATGATCCCCCCCCCTCAGAAAAACTTGAACTTTCTTAACCCCATCAGAAAAAAAAAATCCAACTTTCCCCCTAAATCCTTAAAGAATATTTGAAAGATCAAAGACTAAAGACTCGTCAACAGGGGAAGGGGGTGGGGTGAACATATTACTTACTTTCTAGATAAGAGAAATTTCAGCCATGTGCTTAAATTTCTGGTGATGTATTTGATACAAATTAGCAAGATCAAGCGTGGCTTATAAATGTGATAGTTATAACTGTATGGACAAAAAGCGATACAGAGGCAAAACTACAGTAGATTTGGATCGGAGCTGCAAGACTTCGGTGACAAGAGGGTCGTACGTGACTTGAGTAATTGAGTTGTATGGTGTTGCAGTTGAGTTCGAAGTGGAGAGCATTTTGGAAGTTTTCGATTGGAATTCGACTTCCAGGCTCACTGATTCGGTTACCAAGAAACTAAATTGCAATATAGCACAATAAATATTCTCATAATGGGCTACATACCGCAATAATCAGCAAAGAAATCACCAAAACACAACTTCAAATTTTCGCTCGTGTCAGCTGTGTCACTTGTATGAAGAGCGCGCCAAATCGATCACGTGACTAACAGCAGCGGATCATGTGACATTAAAAGAACCAATGGCAAATCATGATTATTCCGCTAATTGGGGAAGGACCATTATTTTCTTGGAGGGGGGGGGGGGATGAAAAATTTTCCTCTGCAAACGTTTTATTTAGTTAACGCACCTATGGAAATATTTTTTTCGAAATGCTAACAATTTTTTTGTTATAAATATCGTGTTTGCAAACAATTTATTTTGTCTTTCTAGGTCCTGCAAACAATTTTTTTCAATATTTTTTATCCCCCCCCCCCTCCAAAAAAATAATGGTCCGTCCCTTAGACGACAGAAATCATACAACAGAACTATTCAATTTTTGCGTAAAACGTGATTAAGCCAGTTTTACTTTCCGTGAAACGTAATCATTTCTTTTGTTTCATAGGTTTCGAGATTTCAATGGGTTCGTGGTTTCAAACATTTCATAGTTTCATTGATTTCATGTTTTGCTGTTTCATTGGTTATCTTTTTGAGGGGGGGGGGGGGTAATTAATTTCCAAACAAAATTTCTGGAAAGAAAAAAACGGCAGAAAAAAATCGTGCAATGAGAGCCATAGAAAAAAAAAAAAAAAAATTAAAAAAAAATGCACGACTTGTAGGTGAAAAATTGCCCAGCCCCACCCACCCTCCCTCTCAAAACAAGAAATAATGGACCATCCTATCCGTCCTTTTAATGTAAGAAATGGCTGTTTTGTTCATTCGCAAGGTGTCTCTCTGTAATCTGCAATAAAGTGGTTTATCGAACAAGCCCAAAGGGGTTTCAAATTCTCGGAGACCCAGGGGCAGATTTTCTGCTTTAGTTTATTTCCCCCCCCCCTCCCCCCACCCGAACTGACCCCTAAGTCTCCGAGGAAAGAGGTTTTATGGCAGTCACAGACATCAGTTTTCAACATACTCTAACTTTTACCTGAAAAAAATCAACTTCCCCTTACCAAAAAGTCTCATTAATTAGATTCAGCATTCAGCCTCCATTTCCAAGAGAAAAAAAAAACAACATGAGATCACATTGACAATAAAAAAAAAAAAAAAAAAAAAAAAAAAAAAAAAAAAAAACCCATAATGAAATAATTTTTGCCAGTATTGAAAGGTAACTGGCATTACATCAGCACAATTTTATTCTTTCCTAACCATTTCCTGAAATTGTGGCAAAATTTACCCTGGTTTTGTGCCAAGATGTAATTAAACTTAATCCCTATCATTTGAAAAATTCTCCATTATTACCTGGAGGTAACGCACATCCATATAACAGACCATTATCACAGTATAATAATAAAGTTTTATTTACAATTTATCTTATGGGAAACAAAACTATTTTCTCATTTTATTTTATAGTATAATTTCTCTCTTTAAAAAATGTTTTTCAAATTATAATTTTTAAAAAACTGTTACAACATTTAGAAAAATATGATAATAATTTTTAACTTGCTGCAAAAAATATCAAACATGAGAAAAGGTTGAAATACTTTCTCATACATCATAACTGCGTCTTAACCTGCCTTTCATTGAATTTCCAATCATCAACACTAATATTGATTCACTCATCAACAAAGTAACAGAATTGATCTCGAAAGACAATTCATCTAGGGGCCACAGTAAGGATAAGGGCGGCGTGCATGCTCCATGGAAAACTTCCTCTTTGTGCCACGCTTAGCGTCTTTACCCAACTGGATTATAAGAGCTGACGTCATGTAGGTAGCATGCCAATCACATCCCTCGTTTCCAGTGCCCTGAATCTGGCTGTCAACTTTGTTCAAGGAGTGGGCATGTTTTTTGATATCTTTGATGAGCCAGTGTACATTTTCTATTGGCCTGAAATAACAGCAACATATTGACTAGTCAATTTTTTTCCTTCTTAAAATGCCTTGTTTACCTTTCATAGGCTGACTACACACTTTGCCTGAAATACACCTAACTGCGATAAGGTTGTCAAAGAAAAAAGGTGAATAGGAATTCATTAGCATAGTTTCTTAACTAGTAACATTTACAGAAACCTCATGAGTTTTTATCTGTGCACACTTTGAGTACACTTTTTATGATGTAATAAGGTAAATAATGATTTACATTCTTATTTTGAGGCATTTTGAGGCCATTTGTACAAATAAATTTCACTTTTTCTTTTTTTGTTCTCTGACAACCTTATATTTGCATCTAAAATAAGTAATACCTTTTTTCTCCATATATTATGTGCAATGTCTGTATACTAACAAAGATATAATTATTAAAGCTTCAGCCTGTCAATGTTTATAATATTTATATTATTTGGTCATACCAAGGGGATGTCCAAAGTGGAACAAACCATATTATACGTATAGTAATAACAGTGAAAACTGTTTTAAATGTGCTAGGTGATTTACCATCCACGTCCAAGCAAACCATACTTTGACATTTTCAAAAAAAAAACCATGGATGGTGGCAGATTGCAAAGAAGCATACCGGTAAGTGGCCCATCTTAAATTTGCTTTTCTCAGCCGACTATTCGGCCAATGATCCCATGTTGATTTTGTAAGCACAATTTGTTGTTTCTAGCCTCCACGGCAATGATGCTTGCCTCCTATGATATTTTTTTATCCATCAACTGACCCAAAATGAGGAAACACATTCGACAGTAAACGTAGAAAAAAAGGGGGGATAGCCTTGTTGCACTCTGTATTAATTTATCATCACCATCATCATCATCATCATCAAGATTCATTGGGTATTCACCTGGATGGCGTTTTGTCCCAGCTGCCTCCATTTTTTACTGCAGCAGCCAGATCAAGTTCAGAGAACTCCACCCCGCCATTGTACTCCGACAGAATTTCAACGTCACTTAGATCACAGTCTCCCTCATCATCATGGCCACTTCCGTCAACACGAACATTAATGGCTAACAGTTTCAATTTAAACTTTGCTTCAGAGACTAGTTGATAGAAATATGCATCTCTACCCTTCAGATTCTGAATGTAAAGGGGAAAAAAAAATCATTCAAATCCCACAAATAATTATAACAATCTAAGCTGTACGGTGTTGTAAACAGCACATACTAAAATTCAAAACAATGAAACAAAAGCACCGAAACAAAACAACTGAAACCACCGAAACAACCAAAACAAAAAGTAACCACCGAAACAACCAAAACACATTTACAATATACCGGTACATCAGTGTATTACTGAGAGCTAAACACTAACAGGTTAACCGGAGTGCTATACAGACTAACCATGCAGTGTTTCCGTTTAGCCTAAATCCTGCTGGGCTTAATAACACTCTGGTTAGCCTACATAGCACCTCAGTTAGCCTGTTTAAGGTTAGCTCTCAATAACTGTAATGGGTTTTGCTTGTTTCAGTAATTTGGTTTTGTTTTGCTTGTTTGAGCCATTTTGGTTGTTTCTGCAGTTTTGTTTTGGTCCTTTGGGTTGAAGTATTTCAACTAATACTCCCCCCTTGATCAGGGCTGTCACTAAGAGCCGGGGGCCGTGGATTTTCCCCGGCTACGACTTTGAGCCCTGGCTACTTTGATACAAAACCAGAACATTGGAAAGCGAAAAAATTAATACATCAAATGACAAAATTGTGAATTAAAAAACAAACCAATAGTTTATTACCGGTAGTACAAATTATTATTCACCTTTTAAAGAGAGCAATTTACCATTATTTCATGCGAGACTGTGATTGAAAACGCGTAAATGTTGAACAATGCAATCTTCCTTTAAAAGCGTGTGATTTTACGACGTGTTAGTTTCATTTGGATTCTCTTGTTGTCGGAGTTTCTGGTTCCACGTGAAAATGTCATTGAAAAAACGGAAGGCAAAAGTGATTTAAATAAACGAAGAAAACTGGATTCCTTCTTATCTTCCGGCTCTGCTTCAAGGTAAGATTATGTTGAACTGCAGAAAAAACAGTTTGGGCTTCAGCATTTCTCTTCCAAATCGATCATGGGGATGATGTGTGAAAGAATTTGCACAAGACGTAGACTTGCCATAGTTGAACTATAAACACTTTCTACACAAAAAAAGTCGGCAATCAGTTAACTTCAAACTTGCAACATTATGCATGTGTGTCCTCCTCTTGCCCGTTTTAATGCTGTTTTAATCAGCTACGCCTGCACATCAATAAACCACATCAATAAACACAGATCAGTCGTACAGGGCTTGTATATGCGTTCCAGTTATTACTTTGTCCGAAAAAATTTGGCTTGTCCACATATTCTACATAGGTGCAAAAAGTTTGGTTGTGTGAATTTCTCAAAGCAGCGGTTTTGGTTCAAGAAAAGCAAGCAAAAACAAACCATTTTGATGTTCCTAACATGTTCTCGACGCCATGTTTTTTTGGGTTGTCCTAAAACCCGGAATGCCGGAAACCCAGAATGCCGGAAATCCGGATAATAAAGCCTGGAATCCTAAAACCCGGAATGACCTTTTTGTGTACGCCTTTTTTCAATAAAATACGTGGAAATTTGTTGTTTTTTTTTATTTTTTGTTTTTTATTATTTTTTTTTTTTTTGGGGGGGGGGGATTTGGAAGTTTGTTACGAGTTTCCAATTACGTTGCGAGTTAGCGACTCAAATTGTCAATTTCGATACAAAGTTCCAAACTTCGGCCCGACTGAACTTCGCAATTTAGCTAGTTGAGGAGAAACAAAACATGTTGTTTCAAAGTCATGGCGATATCTGAACTCGATGATTTTAAAGGAAACAAGTTACGGCGGGAATATTCCAGCGATTATTGCGGCTCAAGTTGCACAATATTTGTTTGACGAACAAGCAGGACGGCAATAACAACCTTTCTTTTTACAGTTTGTGAGCCTTTTATATTTTTTTATGGCTTTTTCCGAACGATTAAGCGTAGCAAAGCCCTTGTTGATAACATAACTACAGAAGGTTTTAATCTGCACAAGTTAACACAATGTAAGGTTTTTATTGACGTCAACTATTTGGTCAAACAAATGTTTTGCAACTTGAGCCGCAAGAATCGCTGGAATATTCCCGCCATAACGTGTTTCCTTTAAAATCATTGAGTTCAGATATCGCCATGACTTTGAAACAACATGTTTTGTTTCTCCTCAACTAGCTAAATTGCGAAGTTCCGTCGGGCCGAAGTTTGGAACTTTGTATCGAAATTGACAATTTGAGTCGCTAACTCGCAACGTACCGGTAATTGGAAACTCGTAACAAACTTCCAAATCCCCCCCCCCCCCCAAAAAAAAAAACAACAACAACAACAAATTTCCACGTATTTTATTGAAAAAAGGCGTACACAAAAAGGTCATTCAGGGTTTTAGGATTCTGGGCTTTCTTATCCGGATTTCCGGCCTTCTGGCATTCCGGGTTTCCGGCATTCCGTGTTTTAGGACAACCCTGTTTTTTTGCTCTTGCTCACGAGTTACTTTCACTCATTCCCAGTCTTCCTCGACTTCTCTTTTCTGTCACGCCATTAGTCACAAGTCAGGCCGTTTCAAATCCCAGAATACACAATAACTTTCAAAACCTTGTCAGAGTCTTGTTGAATGCCGTAGAGAAAGAGAAAGTTGTAGGTTACAGTGGTGTAAAAACTGCATATAAACCAATTCATATTGGGAACAATTTTGTTGTTTCCTAAACCCTACTCTCCCCCCCCCCCCTCCCCAAACCCCCAATCCTAGAAAAATCTTGTCCCCCGGCTACATTTTTCATTTCCCCACCTACTTGAAAAATTAGTGACAGCCCTGCTTGATGGGATGCTAGTCCATCACAGAGTTACCCCCAGCATTGAATTAAAATTTGCTTGTTACCATATACACCTAGGAGGAGAGGGGCACTGTGAAAATAAAGTTTCTAGTATAATATCATAGGTGACAAATTACTCCTTAATTTTGGCACGAAGTTTTAACGTTAATTTATATTTTCACATGTGAAATTATAAAATTGCCATAGCAACGTAGTTAGTGACAAGATGGCGTCCGTAATAAAAGATGTTTTAAAGCTTAAACTTTGTACATTTCCGCTTGAATTTCATCTTAGCCAGCTAGCCTTGGCCATTCAATAAAACTTTTGATGATATTTTATATTTCAAAACGTCAAAACAACTTCAAGACTTAAGCCAATTACATAAATGGCATCGAGCAGATTTTTGAGCGTTTTACACGGGCGCCGTTTTCTGTTCATTCAAGACAAACTATGGTTTATAATGTGAGAATTGACAGTTGATTCATCTTTGAAACTTTTTGTCAACAGCAAAAAGGAATCTCTAAAAGGTTTTCTTCAAAGACTAAAAAACTTGTGAACTTGAGCAAAATGTATGCTTTCAACTTTTCAAAGCTTGGAGTTCGCGATGCAATATACCAGTCAAAAACCTACGATTGCAAGCGTAATTTGTCACCTATGATATTAAAATGTAATCAAATGGTAAACTCGTGAAATTAGGAAATAATTTCACTTGCATTTTGTCAAAATGCTAATAATTTCCCGAGCCTTTAGGCTCGGGAAATTATTAGCATTTTGACAAAACGCGCGTGAAATTATTTCCTAATTTTACTCGTCACCATTTTGATTACCAATACTAAGAACACAACACAGTGACCTGGCAAAAGCTTAAATTTGGACCACTTAGTCTCACACATCAATTGTACATCCAGGTGCCCTTAATAATTTATTATTGTTACCATCCAATGGAGGAAAATCTGTTTTCCATGCATTGTGCAAATTACCTACCAGTACTATAGTTAGATGAGTAAAGAACAAGTAGTTCGTTTAGACAATACCTCTGGTTTGAGAGACTTTGGTGTATATTTGTGCTCCATAAGATAACCTGCACTGGAGTACTTCTGGTATTGTTCATCATCTTTCTGCACCAGATACTCCTGTATCTTTTTTAGGTTCTGGACAATAGGGTGGTCCACACCAGCTACAGGGGTTACCAGCTTGAAGCCTTTTCCGCTACGAAATGCAATAACACCCATGTTAATGATTTGTCACTGGTTTAAACAACACAACAAAACAATATTTAGAGGTGCAGTACCTGTACAAATGATAAACCAGAGTGACGCGATTCCCAGAGGCTATCTCCTTTATTTCGTGTTCAACATCAGTGTAGAAAGCAGCCCATTGACACTTGGTAGTCACCCGTCCAGGGTCCAAATTGAAGCTTCTCTCCTGCCCCATGTGACGCACAAATAGCGTACCCCCTTTGTGCTTCACAGGCAATGACAGAACAAGGGTTCCAAAGTGGTTTTCATCCTTCTGTGTGTCTCGATGTGGCAGGAAGAACGAGCCCTTTTCATACACCAACAGTTTATAGAGCTTGAGCTGAACATTTCTGGACTTAAGTCCAGGAGCGAGAACACCACTAGCTTCAGTCTTTAGGTCATCAAAGGCTTTGTTCCAAGTTGGACTGTTACTAACAGTGAACTCTTCAGGATTCAGCTGCCAACATGACCTAACTGTTGCATCAACAACAGTTTCCTCATTTCTGCCAAATGGAGCCTGACTACACAGACCAATCAGATCTTGGATGGAGATAGCCGTGCGATTAACAGTATTCTTTTTACCCTCCGTGAAGGAAGGATCAAGGAAAGTGTAAGAAGCTTTGAAGCGAATGTCAGGAACAGTAGGACATACGCCTGTTAGGAAATAAGCACAAAGTCATCTCAAAAACAGAAAACATAATTGCCGGAATTCTCAGCACAACAACCAACTACACTTGAGAGTTGAGCCTACCGCACACTAGAGCATCTAGCTGAGCTACCAGTAATCGCCTCGCGTGCCATTTGCTCGGCAGATTTCTCTCGTGTGCGGACCGTTTTTCGTGAGAATTTTGCCTCGCGAGGCCTTGAGGAAAATATCTATCGTGTTTGATATTTTTTGCCTCGCGAGGCAAGATCCTCAATGTGTGCGGGCGACATGAGAAACTTGCTCAGCCAGATATATCAACTGACCAATAAACACACGCAGAATGCTCACGTGCTTCAACATGGCGGCTTCTGAATCAAACTTGCTAAGCACTTTCCTCACTGTCTGCGGCAAAATGTGCAGTGAATAAATGGCTGAGCAAACAGGCATGTGAGGTGAATAGCTCAGCTAGTTGCTCTAGTGTGCGGCTGGCTTTACGGTGCAAGTACACAAGAATCACCCAACTTTTTCCTGATTAGTAAAACAAATATCTGAGCTTATAATGACCTGTGAAGAGTTTAAAAGTGTGATCCCTTTTTATATAATTAGTTCACATTCCTTTGTGTAGATTATCTAACCAGTATGCTAGGATAGCTTCTGAGCTTTTAACCTCTTTAATTTGCTGCGAATCAGGAGTATATGTTTTTTAATTAACCACTTTTAAGTGGACAACCCCTATAAAGCAGTCACTTATAAAGTTTAACTAGTAATAACCTAATGAGATCACACTTATTACAACCCCACTAAACATACTTTGCAATGTTATATGCAGAAAGTAGTTTAAATTAAGTACAGAACTTAGAGAACTTCATGCATGGCAATAGCTCAGAACAGTGTTTATGACAGGGATGTCACTGAGGGCCAGCTGAAGGCTAAGTTAACGAGCTGAAATCGAGCTTAAATCTGGCTGAAATTTGAAATGTCAACCTAGATTAAAGAAAACTTTTAGAGCTACTATTAGGCCTGAAAAGCCAGCTGAGCTTGTTGGTGACCTGGCTTAGTGTTTTCTTAGCTATGTGTACATCCCTGTTATGAGCAAGATTGACTAACCTGAGCAAGAGAAGTCTCCAGGACATACATTACCCTGAATAAGAGCTGTAAGCTTTTTATACTCTCCTTCAACAAACTTATCTTTAAACCTTTCTTCATCAGACTCAGATTCAGAGTCATGTTCCTCCGCCATCTTGGACTACTGTTAAAATACAACATACAAGGAATGAATTTTAAGCATGGTTTAAAATTAATGCTTTGTTTTTTTACTACAAAGGTAAACTCAAATCAAAATATGGCATCTCAGATTTCAGACAAATGTATGTAAAAAAAAATATATATATATATATATATATATATATATATATATATATATATATATTTTGTGGCTTTCCTTGCAAGACTACATTTCCTCAAATTTGATCAAAAAACTCGTTTACCCGGTATCTGGAGTTTTAATTTGTAGTTTTCCGTTAATTCACAGACTTTTCCCATACATTTGCTGTAAATTTTGCCGTGTTTGCCTCCCAACCAAGATGGGCAACAGAAACCGTGAAAAGGTCTGACTACAGTCGGGGGGGACAAGAGCCAGTTGATGGCGACATCACTTTTCCAAGAAGTGATGTCGCGTTTTTGTCTCACAAAGAAAAAAGAAAGATAAGGGTTAAGACTTAAGCTTATCGGTCGGTATAAAACGCAGACCATGCAGACGGTGCAGACGGTGCAGACCGTGCAGACTGAGTAATTTTTTTCTTCCTTTTTTTACATTGTCTTTCACAAAACTTTTCACGAACGGTTTCCGAAGTTCATTTGAAATTTGCGAAGTTCGCTACGAACTTTAGGGGGAATTTCACTATGTAGTTGTCAATCAAATTACGAACTTCGCAACGAAATTGTGAATTTCACGTGCAGCGAAGTTGAAAGGTTGAGGAGTTCGCAAGTTGAGAAGAAGTTCGTCCAGTTTGTTTAATTTGGTGAAATGAATCCGTTCACAGTACAAGGAAAGGCAATTTCAAGTCCAGGAAGGCAAGAAATCATCTAAAGTTGGCTTCAAGGTCAAGGATTATTTTATTTAGCTTCCAGCTTGTTGAGTTTTCTTCTACTGTCAGAGAGCGCGTTACACTGTAAACATTGGAACATTTTAAGTTATAGGTAATTATATAAAACGAACGGGTCGGAAATAGCAGTTTATTTGTTAAGTTCAGGTTTCTAGTTCAATTTTATAACGTAAACAAATGCTTCGGTTGGTAGTTATGCTTTGGGAATACAGGGTTTTCTTGAGAAATCCCCCAAAATTTTTTACACTGTCCTTAATAATAAAATATAAGTAATTCGTAAATAAATACACATTTCAATTGTTCCAAAGCAAGTGTTGTTTATTAGTAAAAAAATTTTAACCAAAGCTTATTTTTTTGCAAATATAAATTATTTCAGAGGAACAGAGTTTATCACGAACAGACAGATGGCGTGACTTGCGTGTTGTGTAAACACAGAAGTATAACAACACGGAATTGAAAAGTTCTGGTTTTCCGCAGATTTTCCAAACTGATGTTTATTCAAGAAGGAAAACGTTTTTTTCTCTTTAGAAGATTTTTACGGCACACACAAACAGTTTTTTTTTTATATGTAAACCGGTTCATCTGTTGAAATTTTTTCCTTCGAAACTGCACACGGCAGAACTTGTAATTTAGGGCCTGTTTACATGGAAGGCGGGTGCCCCGGCTAACCGAGTTACCCGGCTAACCGAGCTATCCTAGGCGAGCCAACTTTTCATACGTTTCTTAAGAAAACGTATTGAAGCCTTTACATGCTAGAAGGGTAACCCGCCTTGCCGGGGCACTCGGTCTACTTGCCCGGGGCACCCTTCTAGGCGGGATAGCTTTTTGCCATGTAAACGGTTATGGCCGAGCTATCCCGGCTTGCCGGGATAAGTTTTCGCGCGTGTTTTTAAACTAAATTTGAAGTTAATGGAATAAAATGTATAAATTCTGGACCCAAACAGTGCTATTTGATCAAAATTAGTTTTATCGTCGGCTGGAAATATTTCTTTGAGCAAATTCGAAATTTTCGTGGGAATGATTATCCTAATTCACGACACAACAAATTTAATTTCAATTTGGCGGCCAAATACTGTTGAATTTCGATTGAATTTCGCCAAAAATGAACGCAGTAAATTTCTGAGAACTTGCACATCAAATTAAAATAGGTTTGAAGACGAAAAGCCTTGATTATTCAGTAAAAAGTCATATTTTTCTTCAATCATTTGGAGCTACATTGTTTTCCCACGCCGTGACACGCTTCAATGACGCTGTCTCATCTCGGGTAGAAGGGTTGTGAATTCTGCATGTAAAGGCGGGCTAGGTTTTATCCCTTCTAGCTGGGTAACTCGGTTAGCCGGGGCACCCTCCCTCCATGTAAACAGGCCCTTATTTAATTTTTTTAGTCGGGTGTCGGGTGACATTGGGAAAACTCAGTTGTAACATTCACAAACCATTTTCAGGGCAGCCTTGCTTTTTAGTCCGTTGATGTCCTGCCTTCTTGGACTTGAAATTACCTTTCCTTGTACCGTGAATGGATTCATTTCACCAAATTAAACAAACTGGACAAACTTCTTCTCAACTTGCGAACTCCTCAACCTTTCAACTTCGCTGCACGTGAAATTCACAATATATTATCTCGTTGCGAAGTTCGTAATTTGATTGACAACTACATAATGAAATTCCCCCTAAAGTTCGTAGCGAACTTCGCGAATTTCAAACGAACTTCGGAAACCGTTCGTGAAAAGTTTTGTGAAACACAATGCAAAAAAGGAAGAAAAAAAAATTACTCAGTCTGCACGGTCTGCACCGTCTGCACGGTCTGCAGTCTGCATGGTCTGACGGTTTTATACCGACCGTAAGCTTATAAACCACACATTTAAAGGCATCTTGCGAGTCTTCAAACGAGTCTCAGTAAGGCTCGGTAATCTAATATTATATAATAAGGCATAATGCCGTATGAGTACGGGAATTTAACTATGAGTAGAGCAGAACTGGGCCGGTTTTCGCAACGACTTCGGAGAGAAAAGACATACGACATACGAGAGTCGTCGTACGTGAGTAATGTGACTAGGAGTCGAGTTATCTGTCTCTCAGTTGAGGTCGCATTCAAGAGCATTCTTGTAGTTTTCGATAGAATTTCACTTTTAGACTCACTGCATCGGTTACTATAAATTTAAATTGTAATGTGGCATTATAAATATTATCATAATGGGCTACATACCGCTATAATCCGCAAAGAAATCACCAAAACACAACTTCAAAACTTCCCCTTCTGTCACTAAACGAAGAGCGCGCCACGAATAGCAGGGGGTCATGTGACATCAAAAGAACCAATGACAATCTTTACCGTCCAAAAGATCGATTTTTGACGAAAAGCAGTACCTCCGGTTGTTTTTTTTTTTTTTCTTGTTTGTTTGTTTTTGTTTTTGTTTTCTTTTTTGGGGGTATTTTTTTTTTAGAAAAGGTCAATTTTGGCACATCCATACCTATTTCATTTCACTTCTCCTTTTTAGTGCCCCGCAGTATTTGGAACTTTTGTTCTTAAGAAAGAAGGGTGGTTTGAGAAGACTGAGAAATCGGGAAAACCAAGTTCGAGAAACCAAGGGTTTGAGAAATCGGGATTGTACTGTGTGCCGTGGACAGGGCCGTTGGGACTGCTGAAATCTCTAGATTTCAGGTTTTTTGGGGGCCGAGCCTGCACCCTGACCTTCTTGTTTTGCCCGGTAGCGTGACATAAATACAATTTATGTCACGCTGTGATGATTTGTGACAACTTCAGGTGTATACTTTTGCACATTATGATAGCATTTTTTCGAGCGTTTTATCGAGACATTAGAAATTATTATTCGAGCAATTAAGTGGCATTTTCCAGGAGTTTTCCTCTTTTTTTCAGAGCAAATAAAACTACTTTTTAAGAGAAAATAAAATTTAAAAAAAAAAATCAAATGCAAAACTAATACAGCTGGGTGAAGACTGTGAAGTCAGCAGTTTTAGGGTTCAAGAGTCAAAGGCTACCGTGTTTGTTTATATGTTTGTGCTAAAAATTTGGAAAAAAAACTCTGTATAATAAACATCGTTCGAGCATTTAGCTGGACGAGATGGGTCTATCACAGGGCGAAGTGCAAGCCACTGAACTCAGGACAGGGTTGGGTGGCGAAGTATTATTGTGGCCTTATGTCCCCGACGGAACAAAGATGTCTTGTAGGTGAGTGTGGGTTAGTGTGACTTTTTGGGGGTAGACTTGGCAATTTAGTGGGAAAAAAGGAGCATAAGGCAGAGCATTTTTAAAATTTTCCCCACTTAAAGGTGGGGAAACAGGAGCATATGTACAGGAGCATACTTATGCACTCTCTGCAAGGGCTGCATTACATGTTTTTTCTTTAAAACAGTATTTCATTATCCCCCTTTTTTCTGTTTACCATCGGATGCGTTTTGTAATTTTGGGTCGATCGGTTGGATTAATAAAAGAAAAATCCTGCCAGCATCTTTGAGATTGTTTTAAACGCCAAAATCGAAGGGTGCGGCCTTTTCGCCATTGAATTTGATTTCAAAGCAAAGGGAAAATTCTCCCAATGTTCTGTTGCTATTTTGATGCTTAAAATAAAAAAAAGAACTCCATACATACAGAATCACGGCTCGATATAGGGATTTATGTTTACTTATTTAATGTTCAACAAGCTGTAAGTATGTGCTGTGATTCGATAAAAGGATACTGATTTTCCTCAGACAAAAATGGTTCTTCAGCACATGATGTAATAATAAAGTTTTATTTCAATTTTTGAACTAAACTAAGTAAATAAAATTGGCTTAAAAGGCACCTAAAATTGCTCAAGATTAGCTAAAAATCAAATAATTATATGTGCATTTTAAGAGCCACTAAAGTACGTGTAAGACCCTGGAAAACAAAAACCTATTAAATACTACAAAAAACGTAGAAGCAGGAAAAATAATTATTGCAATTAAAACAGCAAGCAATACAAAAATGCAATAAAAGACATTGCAATAAATTATAATTATTTAAAAAATTATGCAAATGCCTGGCCATTACAATGCCAAAACACACTAAAAGTGAACAATAATAAGGTAATAAGTTTTGTTTTGCTATAAAATGGCTTGCATTTTAGCAAAGACTTTTTTGGTTTAGTGCTTAAAGATACTAGCTGTTAATCAACAAAATGATGTCCAACAAAATTTTGCAACTAACTACATGTACCTATTTTTTTAGTATGGTCGGACTTCATGTCCAAGCACCAAAATGACTTAGCTTTTTGGCTGTGAAGATCCTGTTTACGGAGATCACATTCAGTTTGCCTTTTTGCAAAGTGAAAACGGCCTCTATGCAAGTATTATATAATAACCTGAATTCTACGCGCATTTTGATTGGTTCTTACTTATGATCTATTGGAGTACAGACACATAGATGACGTCACGCGGTGGTGTGACTCACGCACGTGATCAGAGTTCATAGTCCAAATCAGAGTTGTCGGCAAAGTTTTTCAAACTTGCGGGGCCACAACAAAGCAAAAAGGTTTAGTTTAATTACAAATCTTCATTCTTCAGTGAGAAACAATATGCCAAGCATCGTTTACCTTTCGAAGCATTTAACTGGGCGAAACAAGCTTGAAGAAGACAGTGAATTATTCGAGAAATTATCCGAAATCTGTATGAAAGTTTGACCGATGTTGTACAGTTGGACGACGCCACGGGAAACAAACGAATTGTGGTTGAACGCTTCAGTTAATGCTAACAGATTTGAACAACTTTCCAAATCGAAATAAAGGTTAGTTTTTTCATTGACTTTCAATTGACCATTTTTCTGTTTATTTAATCAGATTAACAGTGCTTCATGTTAACGAAAATCTAATAGTGAAATCAAAACAACTCAGCTCATCGATACGGCGGCATTGCTCACACTGAAGTGTGCTGAAGTCTTGTGTTATTATATAAAACAAATAGATTTCATTTTGCCGTGCGTCTGTTCAGTAATAGATCACAGAAGACGTCAAAATGTGGTATGAACATCAGTGACCCACTCGGCTAGCGCCTCGTGGGCCACTTCTCTGTTCATACCACATTTTGACGTCATCTGTGATCTATTACTGAACAGACGCACGGCAAAATGAAATCTATTTGTTAATTAGTACAAGCACAGGAGGCTGTTTTCCCACTGAAATAAGAGCTGTTAGTATCTACCACACAGGTGAATAGTGCTTTTCGCACGCGCTGATTGGTTAACTCGGAGGTGATTAGCAAAATACTTTTCACCTCCGAGCAGCTAAAGAGAAACAAACTGCCTTCATGTGTCGCTTTGTTTACCACAAGTGATGTTTTAGTCCCCTAGTTATTCAACTTGTGTGGTATATACTGAAACAGTAATTTATTATTCACCTTAGTCAGTGAATAATGAGGTGGTTATTTACCAAGCTGCGATATCTACCACAATTCACCTCTACCATAGGCGTACGAGGCGGGGGGGGCGAGGGGGGCTGCAGCCCCCCCAGCGCCGAAATTTTTCGGGCAAAATGCTTGGAATTCGGGCAAGAAGCCCGAAGAAAAAAGAAAAAAATAAGCCGACAAATCTCAACATTACGTTGAAAAAGAATTACATCAACAGAAAAAAAGTATGATAACTTGTGGTTCAAAAGTCTAACTGATTTCTCATTCATGTATGTTTTCGTTTCCTCTTGCAAATTGCTATAACCGGGTTCGATTTTTGTCGCAAATTCTGTGTGACCCTAAGATTGATTCAGTTGCAATCATTTTGAAGTGTACAAGAAGAAAATTGGCGAGGGTGACCAGAAGTTAGGATTCTCCATAGCTCAAGCGTTTGCGTGCTGTGGATACAGTGTAAGACCTTGAAACTGTTAAGTCTTAAGGGCTAGCTCAAAACTTTAAACGAAATGTTTTAACCCATTTATCCCTGACACGCTTTTACATAACTTTCAAGTGGGAGAAAAACATTGTAAATTGGCTGCCCAAAATACGTTAATTTTTGCTGAACTCAGGAGTGAATAAGTAAAATATTTCTAAAGAAAAAAGGATACAGTGCATTGACATATTCGGGCAACACCACGACATTGATAAAAGAACTATCGTTTCCTTGAAGCAAGCAAGCAAGTTGAGGTTTTTACACAACTATATATTTCAATGCACGTTTCGTTGTCTATGCATGTCATTTTTTTTTTTCGGGCAATTAGGTCTCCGCCCCCCCAGGTCCGAAGGTCCCCGTACGCCTATGACCTCTACTTCAGTGAATAGTTGTTAATTATGCTTGTATCTGTGGTTCTGCTTCTGCTTGCAATGCTTAGTGAAAACCAGGCCTAAAGGCATATTCCCTGCTAAGCAAGAAAAGATATTTCCAACACTGTTTATTGCTAAGTAAAGGAAATGTTGCCAATCATGGAAAACCAGACCATCAAAATATGGTTACATGCCATGCATATTTTGCTTCTAGGAAACAAAAATTAATGCAGGCAACAATGCCTCCTGTAGCCAAACTGGTAAACATAATTGGGAGACACAGCACATGCACTGACTGTTCCTGGAAACAATTGTTTCTTGCTTTTTTTAGGCAATAAGTGATCCACAGTGCAGGGTTAACATTTACATTAAGTAATCTAGCAGTCTGTCCATATTCCATTGGCTTGGATATGGACGGCGAGCATGCTCCAGGGAAAACTTCCTCTTTGTGCCTTGCTTAGGGTCTGATTTGCACAGCTGAATTATAATAGCTGACGTCATGTAGGTGGTATGCCATTCACATCCCTCATTACCAGAGCCACGAATTTTCCTGTCAACTTTCTTCATGCAGCGGGCATAGTCTTTAATATGATGAATAAGCCAACGTATGTTCTCCATGAGCCTGAATTAACAACATAATTTTTTTATTAAAAAAATGTCAGTGGTAAAAGTAGGACTTGAACCCTTTTTACGAACAATTTTCTAGTAATTTTCTGGGACTTTTCAAGGACTCAGCCCTTTCACTGACTCTCAAGATCTCAAAAATTATTATTTCTCCCAACTGTCTGTACATTTCTTATGTTGGTTCCGAGAATTAAGTTGTAACTTGAGTTTAAATTTCTAGAACTTTCCAGGGTCAGTAGTCTTTTTCCAGGATTGGAAATCCTGAAAGTGCCACAATAAAATTCCTGGACTTTCCAGGTTTTCCAGGATCCGTTTGAACCCTTTAAAAGGATAAGTCTGTGTCCGAGTCAAGTGGCCCATACAGTTAAAGCTTATCCCAGTTTCTGTA
Organism: Oculina patagonica; assembly: GCF_052425735.1. NCBI lineage: Eukaryota > Metazoa > Cnidaria > Anthozoa > Scleractinia > Oculinidae > Oculina > Oculina patagonica. Next base: position 28,135,715 of record NC_135764.1, on the reverse strand, counting down.
GCATTAAGTGACTAGGAGTTTTGGTACTCCCCCCTGAATGGGATGCTAGTCTATTGCAGGGCTACCCCCAACATTATTTCACCAGTAACCATTCACTGGGTGGAGAGAGGCACTATGAGACAAAAGAGTCTTGCCCAGCCAGGGCTCAAACCCAGGCCATTTGACTGGCAGTCGAGCACACCTTGCCAACATTTTATATCTGGTGCTACTGTACATATTGGCCGTTCCGAGGTTGCGCAGGGAACTGGGGCGAGTTTCAAATTTCAAGTAATCGATAATCTGACACCACCACATGAAAGATCGCGATGAGATTGGTGATTTGACCAAGTTTAATGCTTTCAGGATGCACAGAAACGAAGTTATGGACCTTGAAACATGGTTAAAAATCCATACAAAAGTCCTTAATAAAGCCAGCATCCCCCAAAACCATATAAACTCTCAAATTTTTTATCCGTTTTGTGACTGCAGCTGTAAAATCCTGCCAGAGACCCATTATTTGAAAGAAACTAAGTTGAAAATCACTATGTTTGCCCATTTTAAAGAGTATCACAAAAATCATAAACAATTTAAGAGTTTATATGGTTTTGGGGGATGCTGTCTCAAAATAAGAGACGTATGGATTTTTAACCATGTTTCAAGGCCCATTACTTCGTCTGTGTTCATCCTAAAAGCGTCAAACTTGGTCAAATGACCGATCTCATCGCGATCTTTCATGTGGTGGTGTCAGATTATCGATTACTTGAAATTTGAAACTCGCCCCAGTTCCCTGCGCAACCTCGGAACGGCCAATACATGTATTGAGATGTCCAAACAGTAAGAACAAAGCAATATAAGTGACACCTGCTTTGCAGCATCACAGTACATGTGATTGGCTAACACTGAATAGTTATTGTTCCAGAAAATATCCATGTCCCAAGGGTTCTCAAAACAATCCAGAGTTTGGCTGGCTACTTGATTATGTAGCTCTAAACTTGAGACACAATCCCATAAAGCTTGGCTTGTTAAAGCTACCAACTCTTCCAGGCAATGACATTTTGAAACCCCTGAACCCCTCCCATCCCTTTGAGATTGCCTACTCCTCCCCCCACCCCCCCCCCCTTAGAAATTCCACCTTCTGTGTACTTGCATGGTTATGATATTTTCTGAAATTGCACGGCTACACTAGGTGCAGTATTCATTTATACTGGTGATTACCAGGCCAGGTATTAATAGTATAAAAACCTCACTGCATACTCATTACCTCATTGCTTAAGATTAAGTTATGGGAAGAGTTTGTGACTGCTGAGGCAATAGGCATGCAACAAGGATAAAAGTTGAAATTCTGTCAACTGCCACCAGGGAAGGTGGGTTTATTGTGAAAGTTGGCCGTCATGCTGGAATACCATTAAACTGGCCACGTTTTAAGCAGAATGATGGGATGTACACTCTTATACCGCATGCACCAAAACATAGGAATTCAAAGTCACCTGGATGGAGTGTTTTTCCAGCTGCCTCCCTTTGCCATTACAGCAGCGGGATCAAGCTCAGAGAACTCTACACCTGGTTCGTCAATATGTTCATCCATCAAATCAATGTCATCAATGTCGCAGTCCCCATTATCATCAGAACCGAATCCATTAACACGGACATCAATGGGTAACACTTTCAGTTTACACTTTGCTGCAGAAAGCAGTTGATAGATGACTGCATCTCTACCCTTTAGGTTCTGGACATGTAGAAAATGAGAATAATTTATCATACTTGTAATTACATTCTGAGCTGTAAGTTGTCAGGAAAACCTGATCACTTGGGAGAAAAGGGGTATGGAGAAGCAGGAAAAGGGAGAGCAGCAAGCAGGATTCTTAAGGTCAGGAGCCAGGAGAAAACGAGTAAAATTTTGCAACATTTTGTTACATGTTGCAACAGATATGGGTTAAAGATGAGAGAACAGCTACGAGAGGGGTGGAAGGTTGAATTAAAAAATATGGGAAGCAGAAGTCATAGGCACAAAAGTAAGGAAGTTCAGTCCCTCTGTCCCCCTGAGTCAAAACAAGAAAAGACTGTCAATAAGTACAGCAAAGATTTGCCTTTGTAATTCCTTTGTTCCTTTTAACGCCATTCAGACCATGCTTTTTGGGTTTTTCAGACCCAGGAGAGGGGGGGAATCCACGCCCTTCTCCAGATTCTGGTTTCCTGAATATTCAAGTAATCACCATGAAATTTGATATACCGGTAAAGTCGGAAAATCAATATTTTGATATACATCACATGGGATGATATGACGTCAAACACGTGACAATTACATCATGATGTCAAAACAGCCGCCATCTTGGATCTGCCAACTTGGATTTCAATTTTAATTTCAATCACCAAAAAACCGCTTAAAATTACTAAAGTTAATTTTCATTAATAGTCTGTCAAAATGCTGTTGCCATGGTAATGTCAAGTTCCAGACACAACAACCCATCCAGCAATGTACTCCCAGATACATTTGAAATAGTCTGGCAAAGTTTGGCAGCATTAAGTTGAATATCTAAAAAGTTATATGTTCAAAGTCAACATCTGGTGGAGGGAATTATGTTTCTCATTCATTATACTTCAGTAATCATTTACAAATTAATATTACTTTTAGACAATACCTCTGGTTTGAGGGACTTTGGTGTATACTTGTGCTCCATAAGATAACCCGCGTTGAAGTATTTGTGATATTTTTCATCACCATGTTTCTGTGCCAGATACTCCTCTAACTTTTTGAGGCTCTGGACAATAGGGTGTTCCACATCTGCAGCTATTGGGGTAACAAGCTTGCAACCTCGTCCACTATAAAAAACACAAGTTGTTAAATATAGAAAGGCAAAATCTTAAAGTAGAACAAAATAATTTATTTACTAGTGCAAATATGGTTGTATCGCAAGACCCAGTTATATACTCAACCCCAAAAAAACTAAACTATAGTGTATATTATTCTACATGCAAATATGCAATCATGGTACCTGATTAATAGCCAACAAGACATGGGAATTTGTCAAAAAATTTAAGGTGGCTCTGAAATGGCTCTGGATAATTTTTTTTAACATCAAAGCAAAAAGTTTAATCCTAACCTGCTGATCATTTTTCAATGATAAAAAATGGAGGTCACTGGACTCATTTTGAGTTAAAAGCGCTTAAAGCGAAAAGTAAGGGTGTTTTTAACAGGTTATATTGTTGCAAATTATAGTAACCAGTGACCTCATGAAAATGACCTAACTTGTTCAGCAATGATTGGACATTTGTTTGAAATCATTATTGTTGTAGCAGCTGCAACTATTTAAAATTCGTTGTACTGACCTATCATAGTTTAAGAGCTAAAAAGTGCTGGAAACCGTTGTGAGCCTCCTTAATTTAAACACTTACTTTTGTTATGGTACTAAAATGAATATTTAAACAAAATAATACCTATATAGGTGATAAATCAGTGTGATGCGATTCCCAGAGGTTATCTCTTTTATTTCATGTTCCACATCAGTGTAGAAAGCAGCCCATTGGCACTTGGAAGTCACCCGTCCAGGGCCCAAATTGTAGCTGCGCTCCTGCCCCATGTGGCGCACAAATAACGTACCTCCTTTGTGCTTCACAGGCAATGACAGCACAAGGGTTCCAAAGTGGTTTTCATCCTTTTGCGTGTCCCTATGTGGCAAGAAGAATGATCCCTTCTCGTACACCAACAGTTTATAGAGCCTAAGTTCCACATTTCTGGACTTAACTCCTGGTGCAAGAATGCGACTTGCTGCAGTCGTTAGCTCATCAAAAGCTTTGTTCCAAGTAGGATTGCTGCTAATTGTGAACTCTTCAGGATTCAACTGCCAACATGACCTCACTGTTGTATCAACAACTGTTTCCTCATTTCTGCCAAATGGAGCCTGACTACACAGACCAATCAGATCATGGATGGAGATAGCTGTGCGATTAACAGCGTTCTCTTTACCGTCAGTGAATGAAGGATCAAGGAAGGTGTTAGAGGCTTTGAAGTGAATGTCAGGAACTACAGGACACACACCTGTTAGGAAAGAAAACACAAACATCTTTCAAAAAACAGTCCTAGATTTAAGGACTCTGCAGGGATCTGGTTTAGCAAAGTCAAGACTTTCTACAATGCAGGTGAATTTAAGGCAGGTAGGGTTAAGGGACAAACAGTTTTGACTGAAAAAAAAAATCACAAGTGCAATTATCTTCTCTGGCAGATATGCAGTGTACATGTAGTTGTGTTTGCGTGATTCAATATCTCTTTTGAAAAATATTGTTTATAGTCATTGCTTATGCATACAGCTGTAAGCTTTGAAGAATAACAATTTTAGTAACTATTTTAGGTAAAATTAGAGGAATATTTCAGAAATAATTTTAGGCATTCACTCTTTTCAGTGTTTCATTGTAACACCTAAATTATTGCGGAAACCGCGCAAGAAAAACCTCTGGCACCCAGGGTAAATTGCAACATGTAATGATATAGATACAAGTCAGAATTAAGTGTGGGGACTGCATACAGTAAACTCTCTTTAACAGGCCTTTATAACCTTTATAAGACTAGCTGACACCTACATAAGACGGACACCTGGTGTTGGTCCCGTCCCTCCCATTTTTCAGTCATTTAACTGTAACTAAACTCTTTATAAGACGGATTAACCTCTCTAAGACAAACAACAACAACAAAAAAAAGTTTATTTGAACTGTAAAATTACAAAAAGAAATGTTTAAACAATAAATAAATTAAAAATACATACAGTTGCTGGTCACCCAAAATAACTAAAAAGCTAAACTAGTTGGGTGACCACCAGGTGAGCCAGCCGGCCAGTTGGGTGAGCCAGTCCTAAGGTGTTTGGTTTAGAGAAAGTTGACTGTATTATAAGCAGATTTCAGACCAACCTGAGCAAGAAAAGTCTCCAGGACATTTGTTGCCTTGAATAAGATCTGTAAGCTTTTTATACTCTTCCTCTACAAACTTATCTTCCCACTCTTTTTCTTTGATAGTTATCATCGTGGACAATGTACTGTCAAAATACAATGCAGGCAGTGAATGAATGTTTTACATTTGAGCACATTATAAACTTAAACCAAAGGAAGTGACCTTGCATTGCTAAAATGTACTGTTAGTACAGTGGTCACGGACTAATAGGAATGAATTCAAAGTGGTCTAAAAGTTGAAAACATCAACCCGAAACTAACAGATCAAATAATGCACCTATCAATGTAAATCCCGCGGGGGGGAGTGCGGGCCAGGGGTGGGGATTTGACAAAAAAGTAAAAATTGCAGTCAAATTCCCGAGGGTGGGAAAAATATTTTTGTTCAAATGTACCTAAGAAGACCCACCCAGGGGCAGAATTCTAAAACAAACTAACAAGTACTTTCTACATACCTTTACTGATTTTCTGTCAATCCAACCGTTTCGGTATTCATATTGAAAACAATAAAAGGTCACGGACGTCTTAGATTTCCCTTAGGATTCCTACTCCAAATGTACTTGAAAGTAAAATATTCTTAAAATCGCTATTTTATGACTAAATGGCGTTAAAAGTGGCAGATAAATGCCGATGAAAAACTCAGAATCGTACCTTGCAATGAAGCATATGATTTCCAAAGCCACGAGAAGGAAGAACTTGGTAATCGCGTCTGAAGATTGGATCCAGGCGCTTCCCGGTCAGAGTCAAATGTCCCAACCCCCGGGACGCGACTCGCAGTCAAATGCCCGACAGAGGGGATCGTTCTTGTTGTCAAATCCCGTGCCTTTGCCCGCACTCCCCCCCCGCGGGATTTACATTGATAGGTGCATAACACCGACACGTTTCTGTCATTAATTTCGGCATCAAATCAGCGAGGAATTCCGCAGACATGAACGGAGTGTATTTATTTTAAAACCATGGATCATGCAAACTTAATGTTTCAACATTTGTAGGAGAGAGAGATTTTGTTTGCTCCAGAAATTACGATCAGAAAGGATCTAAAGTGAAAACATCGAGAACTAAATTTGAGTCAAGTCTAAATCACAAAGATGGACAACGTTTTCATTCATAGATCCCATCACACAAACCACGCATTCAGTTTAACAATATATGTCACATTACTTCTCTTAGGTTGGGGAATATAGTTTGAAAATGCATAATAAGGTACGGGGAGCAAGGAAATGTTATCCTAACGAGCGGAAAAGAACCTGTAGTTAGTCTGGATACATGCACGCATTCGAGAATCGATCTGCTCAGTCTTGCAGTTGAACGAGAGAATTTTTGAAGTTTGCGATGGAATTCGACTGCCAGACTCACTGTATCGCTTACTATGAATCTAAATTACAACAAAGCACAATAAGTATTCTCATAAGGGGCTACATACCGCTATTAATCAGCAAAGAAACAGCCACAACACAACTGCAAACCTTCCCTCGAGACCAAATGTCAATGAATGAATGAATGATCAGGCGAAAAGCGCGCCAAATCGATCACATGACGACTAGTAGTGGGTCATGTGACATCAAAGGAACCAATCACAGCATCTTATTTTTCCCGCGAATAAAGCAACCCACGTGCAAAAATGGGAAGACTGATGACAGAGAAGTGTCAGAAAAAGAGGGTTTTTTTTTTCGTGATCACAAAAGGGCTTTGTCTTTTTCGTGAAATTGGCATTCTTATTTTCAATTGAAACGTGATTTGGTTGCATTGACGGCCAGGGGTACCATAAATCGACTGTTTGTTTTTTTTTTTTTTTTATGAAAATTGCTAACTACATTTTTTTCCTCAAAAATGTGACAGTAAACCGTGATTCGTTCTACCTTTCGCCTGGTAAATTGCGTGACCAGTGGTCACTCAACTTCCGATAGTATTTCATTTTTTTTGTATTTTGTCAAAAAAGTCTCTCTTACAGATGCTCGTTTTATTTTGCATGAATGTTTATCAGAGCCAAGTTCTAATTTCTGAAATTTTGTGGGGTAATTCGTGAGGATTTTTAGAAAGTACGCGTACAGTAGAAACTACTACTAAGCATAATTAAAAAAAAATCCCGAACATTTACAAGAGTTAGAAGTTGGTCAAATTTATGCCCCTTCCCACCCCTTGCCACTCAAAAGGGTACCATAGCAAGCCACCTTAATGCACATCTCATATAAAAGACCACAACCACATACAGGAAACAAAACTGTTTTCTAATTAATAACATTTTTGTGGGGTAATTCGTGAGGATTTTTAGAAAGTACAGTAGAAACTACAAGCAAAATGAAAAAAAAAAAATCCCGAACAGTTTTACAAAAGAAACTAGAAGAGTTAGAAGTTGGTCTAATTTATCCCCCTCCCACCCCCCCTTGCAACTCAAAAGGGTACCATAGTAAGCCACCTTAATGGGCACCTCAAATAAAGGACCACAACCACAAACAGTGTAATATAAACTTTTATTTACAATTTCTGCTGTAGGAAACAAAACTGTTTTATAATTTACAATATGTTTTCTTTAAATAACATTAATGTATAGAAACTGGAAAAATTATTTTACAAGTTTTAGGGAAAAAATATCACAACTTCCATCTCACTATGAAAAATATATGGCCTGTGAGATAGTTTTGCAAAAATTATGCAAAAAATCATTATGAGTGCATCCCAATCTGTCTGTCACTGAATTTGTCTAATTATCAGCGCTATCGATTTACTCAAAAGTGACACAATTGCTTTATTTTGCATAACAGACGCCACTTGTCTTCTGCTATGCCGGCAAATTGAAAAAGAAACACAACTGGACATTTGCTAAAAGAAGCATAAAATTGCTCAAGGCAAGCCTAAAATTGAAACTATGTAAAATTGTCTGTGTTGTCTAAAATTCACAGTCTGATGTGGGTACAGGCCAAAGTGATATAAACCCATAGTAGAGATCAGGGCAGGCTATCTATCTATGGTCCACAGTCTGGGTATTCACGGCGTGCATGCTCCATGGAAAACTTTCTCTTTATTCCTTGCTTATGGTCTTTGCACAGCTGGATTATAAGAGCTGAAGACATGTATGTAGCATGCCAGTCACATCCCTCATTACCAGTGCCACGAATCTTGCTTTCAACTTTCTTCAAGGAGTGGGCATGTTTTCGGATGTCTTTAATGAGCCAGTGTACATCTTCCATAGGCCTAAAATAACAGCAACAAAATTATTGCAACAATCTCAGTTTACTGTTTTCCTTAGTGGCCATTTGGCCACCGACTGTCTAAGTTTGGTCACCAAGGAAACATTATTTTTAGTTGCTTAATTAAGCTCACACTTTCAATCCTTCGTCTCAATTTTAGTCGCCAGGCTTGCGGCTTCGGTTCCAATTTAGTAATGCCAGCTCCAAAACTATAGTCGCCATGGCCACTAAAATGGTCTTAACATGGAGGGTTGTATTGATTAGTCAGTGGTAAAATAGCTATCAGTGTGTAATTGTATATAACCTAGAGGAAGTTAAAAAAAAATTAAATCTTTTTTTCAGTGGAATTACTTTAAATCTCCCAGTTTTTCGCCGTTTTGGATATATAACTTCTAATGCTGGTTTACGTTAAGATGTTTTCTTAAGTAGAACTCATCTAAAAAAGTCCCTAATAGAAATCTAAGCCACACTGAAAACGAAAATATTGACAGCTTCACTGCAGTGTCAACCTTCAGGGGGTTAGGTTACCCTATTATAGGTTAACAGTTTGTTACTGACTCTTTTTCATTTTTTGTTAGACGTTTCGGCTAATACTTAAGCCTTCATCAGGTTACCCTGTGGGATTCAATTAAAATGTACAAATACACTGTAAAACATTATGCTGTAAGAGTCAGTTAAGGTATTCACCTGGATGGAGTGTTTTTCCAGCTACCTCCCTTTGCTGTTACAGCAGCTGGATCAAGTTCAGAGAACTCCACCCCGGCGTCGTCATCATCCTCACATCCAAAGTCGGGATCGTCCATCAATGTAACCTCATCAAGGTCACAATGGCCATAGTCATGATAGCCCCATGCATTAACACGGACATCAATTGGTAACAGTTTCAGTTTAAACTTTGCTTCAGAAAGTAGCTGATAGAGAAATGCATCTCTGCCCTTGAGGTTCTGGATATACAGGAAAGGAGAATATCATTTCAGGATAGGGAACTAAGCTGTAAGTTGTCAACCAAAATGCGCTTTCTCACCAAAAAGAAGTATGACAACATAAAGCCAACTAATGAAATACAACACCCCCAAAATAAATAAATCGAATTGACTTTGTTTAATGAGGGTAGCATGTAACAGTCTTGCAACTGACAAACCTGTGACTGAGATTCCTGAACGAATTAGAATTTAGAAGTGCTCAACTCGTCGCTACACTGCTGGTGCATTGCCCCTTAAGAGAGCCTATACTTGCAGGCTAGCTATTACACTGTATGTTAAGTAAAAACCTGCAAGTTATTTATTTTAGACAATACCTCTGGTTTGAGGGACTTTGGAGTATATTTATGCTCCATGAGATACCCTGCATTGAAGTACTTCTGATATTTTTCATCTTCATTCTGTGCCAGATACTCCTGTATCTTGCTGAGGCTCTGGACAATGGGGTGTTCCACACTAGCTACAGGGGTTACCAGCTTGCAGTTTTGTCCACTAAAAAATAATACAAATTGTTGGAGAAATTGTATACAATTTAAGAATATAACTAAATTATTTTTATGGATGAACATGTAACACCAGAACCAAGTTGGTTTTTCTATTATTTAACTCTACTGCATGGGCAACCCTCCAAGTTAAGACCATTTTAGTTGACATGGTGACTAAAATAATTTTTTTTGGAGCTGGCAACTAAATTGGAACCCAAGTCGCCAGTCTGGTCTTTTCAAGCCAAAATTATAAAAATTGAATTATAAAAATTTAAATGTAGTGAGAGGAAATTCCAAGTGTCTCTTAAAGCTGATTTCCAGTCCGTACTGCGCAGACTCGGGGTTTGTTTTCGTTTTTGTTTTGAATTCGTTGAAACGTTACACTTCGGTGACAGCATACATAAAGTTTTTTAGTCCGCCATTACAGTTCCTTTCATTCAAGAATTCCCGATGAGCTGAAACGTCCGTTTGAAATAGCGTCAAGGTTCTTCTACTCGTTATTATTTGTTCTGCAAGGATATCCGGCGTTAATAATGAAGAAAAATGAAGAAAAAGGTAAGTTTGTCACGGAATTTTTAGTTTTGCTTGTAAAAATTCCTTCGTGTGAGGCTCACATAAACATTGCAGCCGAGATTGCGCAGTACGGACTGGAATTCATCTTTAAGGGTGCAAAGAAATGATTTTCCAGCTTAATGCCCCAGTAGCCCGAAAGTTAACCTGAAATCATACCCTCCCTCCCTACTACTGCTGCGGGGGAAGGAGGGCATGATACATTTGCTTGTCGAAAGTCATGTAAAAAAACCAGATTCTGGTTTTTTGTCTGATTGGTCGAGAAACAATACTCAATGGAGCGGTGTGAACTGATTGGTTGTCGTATTTCAACAAGACTTCCGGTCAGAAGCTGGTAATGACAAAGACGAGTCACGTTTACTGCGAGGACGAATTCTTTTCTACGCTAGCTGAAGCCCTAACAGATTTCAAGTGTAACTCTCTGAAGGCAGAACAAATAGAGTGAGCGACAATGCGTAATAATTTTGGTTTCGTGAAGATGTTTTTGTTGTTCTTCGAAAACAATATTCCAGAGATGTTGGAATGTTTACAAAAGCGACCGATCCTATCTGCCGTAAAACAGCTCTTGCCGGTGAATTCCTTTTTTTTGTGTGTAAGCTGAAATAAAGGGACGGCATCTAGTACAACTGATAAATGTATGTTCGCAAGCGCCATCTCACCTTGCTACTAAAAGCATTTTTATCTCAACACGGCGAAGTTTAATTACAGGCTGTACATATGTACAATTTTTCTCCAGACGTTTTTCACGCCTTGTGGAAATCCGAGTCTCGAATTTGCCGCCAACTACAAAGAGTGGTTTGACAGTTCGACGACACATTAGTTTATTTAAATTAGGGGGCGGCTGGCGGCCGGTTAAATAAATGTATCAGGCGTTCTTTTTTCCCTCTCGCTTTCGTAAAAAGAAAAAAGAACGCCTGATCGCAGGTTACCCGAAAGTCATCTGATTTCCACTTGTCCAAAAAATCTTAATAAGCATGATTAATTTCCTCATTTTTTTTCCCCAAAAACTTTTTCTTCCCATTATTTATTGGCCAAGTTAAGGATAAACTCCACTAGCCCAACTTCAATGTCCACTAGCCCTGGGCCATCGGACATGCAGTCTTTGCACCCTGCAGGCCTATAACTTGAACCTCACACAATTTACTCAAACCTTTTTTATTCCCCTTCATGTCATTTTCTTAATTCTGCTCTTGATAACTCAAACCCCTGATAATAAATTAAAAACCTATTTCGATTTCGAAATTAAACTACACGTATAAATTGTTTCTTTTTCAATTTAAGAACTACCTGTGCAGATAATAAATCAGCGTGATGCGATTCCCAGTGGTTATCTCTTTTATTTCGTGTTCAACATCAGTGTAGAAAGCAGCCCATTGACACTTGGAAGTCACCCGTCCAGGGTCCAAATTGTAGCTGCGCTCCTGCCCCATGTGGCGCACAAATAACGTACCCCCCTTTGTGCTTCACGGGCAATGACAGAACAAGGGTTCCAAAGTGGTTTTCATCCTTCTGCGTGTCCCTATGTGGTAGGAAGAATGATCCCTTCTCATACACCAACAGTTTATAGAGCCTGAGTTGCACATTTTTGGACTTTATTCCGGGTGCAAGAACACTGCTAGCTGCAGCCTTCAGCTCATCAAAGGCTTTGCTCCAAGTGGGATTGTTGCTAACAGTGAACTCTTCAGGATTCAGCTGCCAACATGACCTCACTGTTGTATCAACAACTGTTTCCTCATTTCTGCCAAATGGAGCCTGACTACACAGACCAATCAGCTCTTGGATGGAGATAGCTGTGCGATTGAAATTGTTCTCTTTACCCTCCGTGAAGGAAGGATCAAGAAAAGTGCTAGAAGCTTTGAAGTGAATGTCAGGAACTACAGGACATACACCTGTTAGAAAAGAAAACATTAAAAGCCATCTCAAAAAACAGTCGTAAATAATAAGGATTTTTAGTACTAATAACTGCCCACGTACAGCAATTTATTTCAGCAAAGTCAAGTTTTATGGGATGTAGCTAACTTTTGGCAGGGTTGAGGGCTATAACAAAACCCCAATAACCAGGGCTGGAAAAAATTTTGAATTTCAGCTTGCCCTTTAGATAAGCCGCTCTTAGATTTTGCTTGCTGGCGGGTCAGTTGAATGCAGGTCATGTGATATGCAACTCTGAAATTAAACCCTCAATCAACAGTTTACGATTTTTGCTGCTGTCAATCATCTTAGCAGCCCTCTTGGGAAACAGAAGTTCACTTCAACCAGGTCAAAAGGTCACGCCTTTCAGTTGTGATTGGTAGATTTCGATCCATTCTGTTCGTTTCTGTTTTTCATGGCTCATTGGCCAAGTGGCGCCCGTTTTATGAGGTCCAAATAGGCGTAGAAATTTCTGTAGAGCTGTACGTTTCTACACATTCCATGATTCCTAATCCATAAGTGGGTAGCTCCAGAAATCGTGCGAGTTTAAAATAAGAGTTTAAAATAAAACGTAGAGCCGTAGAAGCGTAGAATTTAAAATGAGAATGTAGAGCCGTACAAGCGTAGAGTTTAGAATGAAAATGTAGAGCCGTAGAAGCGTAGAGTTTAGAATGAAAACGTAGAGCCTTAGAACCGTAGAGTTTAGAATGAACTGAAAACGTAGAGCCGAAGAAGAATAGAGTTAAGTACATAGCGCAGAGTACACTTCTACAAGCCTACTTCTGTACTTCAGTGCTCATTCTAAACTCTACGCTTCTACGACTCTTGAAAGCGTAGAGCTGTAGAAGCGTAGAGTATAAAGTACACAGCGTAAAGGACACTTCAACAAGCCTGCGTGTTCATTTTAAACTATACACTTCTACGCGGCTATATGTTAGTTTTCTAAACGGTACGCTTATTATACAGCTCTACGTTCTCATTCTAAACTGTACGCTTTTACGGTCCCACGTTTTAATTGTACGCTTCTAAGGCTCTACGTTTTTAATCTTAAGTGTATGCTTCTACGAGTCTACTTTTTTTATTCTAAACTGTACGCTTCTACGAGACTACGTTCTTATTCTAAACTGTACGCTTCTGCGGGTCTACGTTTTCATTCTAAACTGCACGCTTTTACAGCACTTTATTTTATATTGACGATAACACAAAGTTATTTAGCAATAAAAACAAGGTTCGAGAAAGGGCAAAATTAATTTTCATTTGTATTACACAAGGAAGAATAGAATGTAAACGTAGAGTTATAGAAGCGTAGCTCTAGTTAAGAATTAAAATGTAGACCCTAGACGTGTCGAGTTAAAATGAAAATGTAGACCCATAGAAGCGTACAGGTTGGATTAGGACGGAATAAGTACGTAGGGCCGTAGAAGCGTAGAGTTTAGAATAAAAAAGAAGACCTGTAAAAGGGTACTGTTAAGTTTGCAATTATAGAGCTGTAGACGCGTGGCGTTTACAATGAAAACTTAAAGTTGAAAAACCGCATAGTTTAAAATGAAAGAGGAGCAGTGGTAGAAGCCTCGAGTTTAGAATGAAAACGTAGACCCGCAGAAGCGAACAGTTTAGAATAAGAACGTAGTCTCGTAGAAGTGTAAAGTTTAGAATAAAAACGTTGAGCCGTAGAAGTGTACAGTTTAGAATGAAAACGTAGAACCGTAGAGTTTAGAATGAAAACGTAGAGCTTTGAAGTGAAGAGTTTAAAAAGAAAACGTAAAGCATTGATAACGAAAAGTTTAGAATGAAAACGCCTGTACTAATCTACGACTAAACGCATTTTCAAGAGCTACTGTCTTATCTGTGAGAACTGTACTAAGTAGAAGCGTAAAGCTCTACGAAAATCTCTACGGCTATTCGGACCTCATAAAACGTGCCGGGTATATCATTGGCTGTCGCCATAAGTGTGATTGACGGCAGTGATAAATGCAATCGTTAGATGGATATTGAATTTCAGAGTTCGCATTTCACTGAAAACCGCAATAAGACCTTTTGCGATGGGGCACTCCCATATGTAAGGGGTGGAAAGGCTTGTTGGAAATTTTGAAAAGAACCCTTAAAAGAGACCAATCTGGGTGCCACCCAAGCTTTTTTTACCCCTGTGTGAAACTCTAAACAAGATCTTGAGCGCTTAAAAATATTGTTTTTATTGCCCAGCACAACCCACGTGAGACCAAAAAAATCTGACATTTATGTCCCTGGGCTAGATGACTTGCATCACCACCCTTTCATATGGTAGTTTTCCCCCTCCCCCCCCCCCCCCATTGAATTAAAGAACTTCATGAATGGCACTAGCTAGCTCTAAAGCACACATACAGTTAATGAGCAAGGTTGACCAACCTGAGCAAGAGATGTCTCCAGGAAATTTGTTGCCCTGAACAAGATCTGTAAGCTTTTTATACTCTTTTTCTACATCAAATTTATCATCTGCCATCTTGGACTACTGTTATACAACACAGACAAGCATTTGAATGTTTAGCTCAAGAGATCAAACTTAAAACAAATATACACACCCTGTTCATTTCTAGTTTTCAGAACAATTTCTTTAAGCACATCACATCAAAATATGGTATCATCACTTCTCTTAGTAGGCCATGCCAAGCCTTAGGACTGTTTACAAAATCAAATAGCGAACATGACAAATATGCATTAAATTCTGCTTACCTACATTTCATTTATTGTTGCCACAACATGAGTTTTATTGATATGTACAGTCAACTTTCCCCTGATAGACACCTCTATAAAAATGGATTTTCACTGACGCAATTTTTTATGTGCGTTTACGTGCAGTAAAAAATTTACAGACAATGTTAGAACGACTTGCATACACATTTATGCAAGTCGTTCATACATTGCGCACGTGAAAAAATTAAGGTTGGGACACACTAGGTTACATGTTGCTGCAGCATGTCGCCGCGACAAGTGTGACATGGTGTATTTCTGCGATAATTTCTGTCGCTGCGATAGAATTTTGTCACTGTGATCAGTCACACAAATTCAAACCAGTTTAAATTGGTGCGACTGATCGCAGCGACAAAATAAGTGAAAGCAGCGTTGTCGCAGCGTGTGCACACTTCTGCGACAAGTCACTGCGACAAAATATAAATTAACCAGTGACATAGCATCATTTTTTTTTGCCATATTGAATTTGAAAACTTGTTCACATTCCCACCGTTCCAAATGAAAATTCGCTGTGTGCCGGAGCTGTTTGTTTGAGCAGTACACATGAAGCAACTTGTCGCCTTGTGTGTCCCAACTTTTACGCATCAGTGGAAATCCACCTTACGGACTGACACCTTTATAAGACGGACACCTGGTGATGGTCCCGTCGAGAAGTAAATTTGAGTTCAAGTCTAAGGCTACGTTTACACGGACACGGTTATCAGTCGACACGGTTTCATGAACTCGAAACCGCATCGAAAACGACACGGTTTCGAAGTGTTTACACGGAGCCTATTTAACGATTTTCCGACTGTTTTCGAATGTGATTGTATAAGCAAGCGCTGCTCTCTATGCTTGTTTCACCATGTTTACCCTTCGCAAGCCAGCCAGTTCGTGCCAAAATACATGGCCGTTTTCAAATCGATGCGGTTTCACCGTTTTTGACCGTTTACACGACAACGAAACCGTATCGTTTTGAAAACGCTCCACTTTTGACAGCGTTTTCAAAACGACCCGGTTACAGTAGTGGTCTCGATCGGTGCCGTGTAAACGAAAGGCGTAACCGCATCGCTTTCGATTCGGTTACAAATGAAACCGTGTCCGTGTAAACGTAGCCTAAAAGCACAAAGATGGGCAACGTTTTCATTCATAGATCCCATCAATTTTCATACAACCCCGCATAAAATATCTAAAATATATACATTTAATACACGAGCTTCACTCAGAATAGGTTGGGTAATATAGTTTGAGAATGCATAAGAAGGTACGCAGCTAGGAGTAAGTAAATTATATCTTGACTAGAGCAGAAAAAAAAAAACAAACAGTTACACGCATACGAGAATCGAGCTGCTTAGTCTTGCAGTTGAACGAGAGAATTTTCGAAGTTTGCGATGGAATTCGACGGCCAGACTCACTGTATCGCTTACTATGAATCTAAATTACAATATAGCACAATAAGTATTCTCATGAGGGGCTACATACCACAATTTATCAGCAAAGAAACACAACACAACTGCAAACCTTCCCTCGAGACCAAACCTCAATGAATGAAAAGCGCGCCAAATCGATCACGTGATGATTAGCAGTGGGTCATTTGACATAAAAAGAACCAATGACAGTATCTTATTTTTCCCGCGCAAAAGGCAACACACGTGTAAAAATAAGCAGACTGATGACAGAGAAGATCAAGTGAAACGTGATTTTTATACCTAATCGTACCTTTTTGGTACGCTTCGGCTGCATATCAGGCGAGTTTGGTCGAGCCATGTTTCGTATTTTGGCGAGACGCAGTCGAGCCAAAATACCTATGGCGAGACCAAGCGAGCCTGATATGCAGCCGAAGCGTACCAAAAAGGTACGATTAGGTATTTACCGTACCCAAATTCAGAAAAAAATCCGGTTATATTTATCGCTCTGTTGAAGCCATGCTTGCAAGGATACACGTACTGTAAATTGTGATGACTTGGTCTTCGACACTTTTACCAAGTTCATCTTCTGCCTTTTTCCACTCGTTTGTTTAGAGTTTCATTCTCTACATATTTTCAAAATTAAAATTTAGCGAAAAACTTGGAAATTCCGACTCCAATTTTTTCACTCTGAATGGCTCAGTACTCGTCGGCAAACATCGCGCAATTGGCGAGCGCGCTCAAGTTTAGTTTTGGCGGGAAAGTTTTTCTCTTTCTAAGACCACTTAACACCGCTTAATTTAAATTACGAAGTTCTGTTCTATTGGTAAAACGTCTTTTCAATTCATTACACAGTAACACTACTTTACTTCAAAGTTACCGTGATATGGGGGCATATCAGGTCAGTGACTTGATATCGTAGGATATCAGGACAGTAGATCGCGCTTCTGATTGGCTACTTGCGAATTTGGGTACGGTAAGGCACGATAAATGGTAGCCTCCCACGCAGTCGTTCTTAGGGGCGATCGCGTTACACTCCTCCCCACGATCGCCCCTAAGAACGACTGCGTGGGAGGCTAGATAAATGGACTTTCTGCTTTTTTATTAAATTTTCTCAAAGCCCATTTGAATGCCAGAGGGTTTTTTTTGCAGGAAAGACGCTATTTGTGAGCGGAAAATTGTAAAATGACTTCTTTTTTTCTCAAAAAATGTGACAGAAAAGCGTGATTCTTTCTACCTTAGCCCGGGCCAAACGAGGACGAGAGTTCAAACTCTCATTCACGTGAACGTGTTCAAATTCTTCATGAGTCGATGAGTTTTCTCTCGTTTGGCCCGAGTTGATGATAGTCGATGAGAGTTGACGAAAACTCTCATGAGAGTCAACTCTCATCCTCGTTTGGCCCGGGCTTTAGATCAAAAGCCCTCTGGGCTTAGTGTCTCGTGTCACTTTTTAGAGTTTATTTAAAAAAGAGATCGCTTTTCACGTCTATTTATTGCTTGTAAAGTTGATCAGTTATATAACTCCAATAACAGCAGAAAAAGATGACAGACATTGCACTGTATTGCACTTTGGTTCACTAAGCATACATTCTACTGTATCAACTTATACTATGACTTCCATGTGCTTTCTTCACGCTATATGAGATATCGCTTTGGGTGTTTATTCGTGAACGCTTAGCCTGTTAAGGGATAATGAAATGCGAGTGGTGATGATTTTGTTAATTCTTATAACCTCTTCTCCTGATTTAGTATTGATATTGTGAGGAGAAATTTGGTTTTGGTCACTCTTGAGCCGGTCTTAATGTTTTTGTAACGCCAAAGCTACAACGCAGCGGCTGATGAACGTGTAAATTACAGTCATTTTCTTCGCTATTTAAATCTACTGAATGAAATATTCTGCTAGGTTCTGCTTAATAGAAAACATTCTATCTTGCTTGACATGTGATTCCGCGCGAACGTACGCAATAAACTATGTAGTAGTGTTTAACTCGCACAAATCTCACTTTTAAAGAGAGACTTTAACTTCTACACAGAGCTTACTATGCTGTACCATAACTGGTCATAACTTTAAAATGGTTGGGTATTCAATCGACTAACGATTCAAACGATTCAAACCTTTTGTTCAAACGACATGTGTTATGTGTGCAAGATTAACTTTGACATTCAATCCTGACCAACTAATTGCTTAGATTACAATCCCTCTTTAACCCCGATACAGTGGAAACTCGATTTAACGAACCTCTATATAACGAAGTCCTCGGTATAACGAACGATATTCTTCAGCCCGGCCAAAGTTACAGTAAAATGTATGGAACAGAACCTCGGTATAACGAACCTCTATATAACGAAATCCTCGTTATAATGAACACAACCCGGAAGCCCAAACGTAACATATACCTCGATATAACGAATTTCAGTTAACACACAACAAAAGATGAATGTAGAACAGACCAACAAGTATGAAAATACTTTAATCCTAACAGGAAAACAACTTCAAAGACATATGTCCATACCTACGTGGAAATTAAACATTAAAGCAGAAATATAATTTTTGACAGTCGTTTAGACAGTTCAGGTCATTATATATATTAAAAAAAAAAAAGAAATACTGGGCAGGGCAAAGTCACAGCGTGAAAAACAATTATTAACTAAACCTCGATATAACGAACATTTTGGTTGTTTTTCCGCAAATTCGTTATATCGAGGTTTCCGATATAACGAACTCTCGATATAACGAACAAATTTCTCCAGTCCCTTGGCACTTCGTTAAATCGAGGTTTCACTGTACAATCTGTTGCCGCGGCTAAATTTAAAAAAAGTTGTCTACACAAAGATAAGAACAATGCTTACCGATCGAACAACTGATATTTACATCGTCCTCTCTTTCAGCAACATTTTTACCATATCTGCTATATTCCACGACTGTAATATCTATAAATACAGTTGTTACAGTAAATATCCTGTTGAAACATCCACCATTTTCCTACGCTTGGTAAACAGAAATGATTTTCAACTACTTTCCAAAACTCTCAAGATAAAATAATAGATATCAAATGAAAGCACGCTATTCTTTAAATTGGCAACGTGAAGCTGTTATTCTGATACATCTCACAATTGCACAAATTAAAACTTTACAAGCGACCACAAGACAAGACACTCCAAAGAGATTTTAGAGCTTCATGTTAAAAACTGCTTTTCTCGCTCAATTTAAGTTGCGGTATACTAGCGTTATATGCACAACAACGACAACGAAAAATTTACAGGCAGGTCCATCTAATGACATCTTGTTGATTATTAGACACTTCTGCTTTTCAGATCCGTTCTAAAACTCATCAATATAATTTCTCTCTTTCCGTTAGTACATTGTATTATGTGTTTGTAATAACCTGGTGTATTTCATTCTTCTTCTACGCGTTTTCTGCTTGAGTTACAATTAATTTCACTGATTTTCAGTACAATCTTGTCGGCAAAGGTTAGAATGTTATTTTAAGAACGTAAAACTTGTCTGTATTTTTCTTGATAACTGCTGGCTGCAGCTCAAATATATCCAAAATTGAAAAGCGTACAGCTAATTTAAAGAAAAAAATGCGTCACATGTACGTGTATTCCTCTTAAGAGCTTCATTCATGCACTGAAAAGGCTGTTGTTGTCGTCTATAAAAGTTGTGAAATTCACAGCAGGATATATGAAGCTACATGTAGTGCCTCTTGACTCAGGTCAATCTTCGGGTCAAAAAAATAAAAAAGCAATGTATGTTTTGCGCTTTAGATTGACATTTCTGCTCTTCAATCCTAAGAAAACTCATCAAATATAATTTCCTTCTTTCGGTCATACATTGAGTTCTACCTTTACCTCAGAGCCGAGTGTAAACGAGGCTTTGCAAATCGAAAGTGTAAATGTTTCTCTCGATGAATCATAACCGCCTGAAAAAAGAAAGGCAAAAAAGTACGACTCCAGACTGGCAGAGTTCTTTTATTGAAATGTGGGAAAAAGCATAGGCGTACGGGCACTTTCGGACCTGGGGGGGCGGACACCTTATTGCCCGAAAAAAAAAAAAATAGACTTTCTCAAAGTCCGCAAGCTATGGAAAAGGTGATTGCAATTAAATCAAACTGAGGGATCACGCAAAATTTGCGCGAAAAATTGACCATGATTATAGCAATTTGCGAGAGAAAACGAAAACAGATGAATGAGAAATTTGGACTTTTAAGCCACAAAATTCGGTATATTTTCAGTACTTTTTTCTATAGATGTAATTCGTTTCGAACGTAATGTTGAGATTTGTCGGCTTATTTTCTATTCTTTTTCTAGGCTTGTTGCCCGAATTCTAAGCATTTTGCCCGAAAAATTTCGGCACTGGGGGGGGGGGGGGGCTGCAGCCCCCTCGCTCCCCCGCCTCGTACGCCTATGGGAAAAAGTATGGAACAGCACAACGCTAGATTTGAACAAACAAACGCCACAGTTGACATTTTTAAAGATTTGACATCAAAATAATTGTCTTTATCTAATCGTTTATCTTCTGTTATTAAATTGTTGTTATTCATGCCACAAAGGTCACCCCTTTCAATACAAAGTTGTGCAAAAGTCACGTAGCAATCATAGTCTTTTTTAGGATCATGATGCTCGTTTTTTGTTCAACCTTTTTCAACGCAATTCTCCAACGAACTTTCAACATGCCAAATGCTCGTTCCACTACAGATCGTAGCGCACCGAACTTTAGGTTTTAAACTTTCGCTGCTCCTGAGTCAGGCGTCCTCTGTCCGGGTAGGGTTTCACTAGCCAGTTCGTTAGCGGATAGGCACTGTTGCCAGCTAAAAGGGGCCTTATTTCTGTTCCATTTTTATTGCCTGTTAGACCACTTAAAATTTGCTCGTTTGCTGCAAGTTCAGAAAAAAACGTCATCTCTTTTTTATAGCGTGCCTGTATTTTTACATAATAAGCCCTTTACAATAAATACTCCTAACTTACTGTTTGATAAACCAGCGCTTTAGTTGCGACCTTTGTAAAGAAACAATTATTCTTTGATAACATTTGTTTTGTGATCGGATGCCGCCGGAATTTCATAACATGGCGGGAAAATTCCGCGGCCTCACAAAGCAAATGTTGACATGGCGGGAAAAATATTGACATGGCGGAAAAAAATATTGACATGGCGGGAAAATATCCCCCTGTACAATTATCTCGTGTCGTCATGACGACACGAGACACAACGACACGAGACAAAAACAAGGCAACGTGTGGAAAATTGCGTGACCAGTGGTCACTCCACTTCCGATAGCTGATTTTGAGGTATTTTTGTTTACAATATGGGCAAGAAATCATTTTTTCCATTTTACAAAAAAAAAATCTTTCTTACAGATGTTTGTTTTATTTTGCGTGAATGTTTATCAGAGGCAATTTCTAATTTCTGAAATTTTGAGATGGGGTTACTCGTGTAGATATCGTGTAGAAAAATGCAAAACCCTTTTTCCCGTCCCCCCTTAAGCACCCGGTCGTGCATTTTGCTCGCATATGATGGTTGTTCACTGTAACAAACAGTTATAAGAGAAATAAAACATTCCTGAACACTAATTTTTACAAAAGAGTCATAAGTTGGTCTCATTTAGCCCCCCCCCCCCCCCCCAAAAAAAAAAAAAAAAAAAAAAAAACAGCACTCAAAAGCGTAAGTACCTCATGCACATCACATATCAAAGACCACCATCTCATACAGGGTAACAATAAAGTTTTATTTACAATTTCTGTTGTAGGAAACAAAACTATTTTCTATTATTTACACTATATTTACTTTAAAGAACATTAATGTATAGCAACTGGAAACAAAAATATTATGAGTTTTAGGGAAAAAATTATAACAATTTTCAACTAAATGTGAAAACTGTAAAAATAAAAAACACAAGAAAACATTTCATTTCTTCCTCATAACTTAAAACTGAGTCACATGGCCTGTGAGATCTTTTTGCAAGATGCTCAAATATTATGTCGTTATGGGTGCATCCCAACCTGTTTGCCATAAATTTGTCTGATCATCAACGCTATTAATTAACTCATGAACAAAAGAGATGCATGCTTAACTTGGCATAATATACTCTGCTTGTCTTCTTCTAAAAGTAAATTAAAAAAAGAAAACACAACTGAACATTGCTTAAAAAAGGCAAAACTTTGCTCTCAAGGTAAGTGTCAGTACTGAAATCTGTTAAATTAAAACTATATATACAGTAAGAAGAAAATTGCCTTCATTATCTTAAATACACAGTCTAATGTGGATGGCCAAAGTGTTAAAGAATCTACAGTAGTGATTTGGGCAAGCTGTTCATCTACGGGCCACAGTATGGATATGGGCGGTGTGCGTGCTCCATGGAAAACTTCCTCTTTGTGCCTCGCTTAGGGTCTTTTTTCAGCTGGATTACTAGAGCTGACGTCATGTAGGTGGCATGCCAATCACATCCCTCGTTACCAGTGCCTCGAATCTTGCTTTCAACTCTCTTCAAGGAGTGGACATGATCTTTGATATGATGGATGAGCCAGTGCACATCATTCATAGGCCTAAAATAACAGCAACATATTGACTAGTCAGTCATAACTTAGATATGTTATGTTTATAACAACTTTATTGCAAAAAAAAAAAAAACAAAAAAGAATGAAAAAGGGTGTTATCCGAGCCATGCCACAAATTTCCTGCTGTGTAAATGGGGCTTTTGTCTCAAATTTTGCACTCAAATTCACCATGTCAGAGTAAACGATAAAGCGAAAGGGAAAAGGAGTGCCCTGGGGCAGCCCTGGGGGGAGGGGGACTCCCTGATAAAAATGAGGGGTGTGTTTGTCATACCATTTAGAGGGTAAAATTGGTGGATTGGTACTGCTAAGGGTGCTGAAAACTAAAATAACTCCGCCGGAGTTGTCACAATACCTTTTGGAGGCCTTTTAAGTTATTGATCTAAAAAGTGACAGAAGCCTTAACCTAATTTCTTATGCAAGTAACTTTTTTTGAATAACTATTCAAATTACTAGTGCCAGTTAGTTAAGAATTGGTACTTTTTAGGGGTGTCGAAAGAATTTGTGCCACACCCACAAAACAGGAACTTTTTAGGGGTGTGTTTGAAATTTTCTGACAAGCACCCCTGTCCCCCCAGGGACAGCACTTTAGGCTATGTTTACACAAGACTGGTCCCGAATGGATCAAGTCCGATTTTTGGACTGGATAGCCCTTCTGTTTACACTGGACCTGCTATTTTGCAGGTCCAGTTATGGACCTGTTTATCTAGACCGGTTCCACAACAGTGCCGTGTAAAAATCTGGATAGATTCCAAACAGTTCCATGTAAACAGAGGCCGATCCAGTCCAGTGTCACTGAACATGTTATTTAACACTTAAGCCATAAATGTACTATTAGTAAAAATTATTATACAAGTAGAGTCAGTAGATAGTCACCTGGATGGTGTATTTTTCCAGCTGCCTCCCTTTGCCGTTACAGCAGTCAGATCAAGTTCAGAGAACTCCACTCCAGCGTCATCCTCGTCTTCCATTCCAAGGTCAGGATCGTCCATCAACATAACTTCATCAAGATCACAGCGTCCCTCATCATCATAGCCACACCCGTTAACACGGACATCAATGGGTAACAGTTTGAGTTTAAACTTTGCTTCAGAAAGTAGTTGATAGATAAATGCATCTCCACCCTTCAGGTTCTGTACATAAGGAAAATGAGACATGCATGATCAAAAGCTGCTGTAAGTTGTCATCAACCATCACCATAACAGATCACTCAACCAGCGACTCTGTTCATAGACAAATGGTGTCTCCCAAGGCCAACAATGACTGTGGGCACAAATATTTTTCCCTTCCCCTCAACCCTTACTTTTCATTCAGCCACACTCCTTCTCCCTGAGAGACCTTTTTGCTCAGACTCCTTGACTTCTTCTTTTCTTTGGCAAAAAAAATAGACAAGCTCTAGGCATGGGGGGGGGGGGGGAGAGGGACTCCCATATCAAAGTGACAGGGATGCTTGTTTGTTTTGCTTAGGGGTATAAATTTCGGACTTTGGGTCTTGCTAAGGGTGTTCTGGGGAACTGAATGCCAATAATTTTAGCCGTCAGGGTCTAGTTTAGGGTTGCACATGAAGAAATATACAAATATAAGTTCTTTTTCCAGAACTTTGGTATCTTTTAGGGGTCTAAAATAGCTTGAGCCACACCCAGATTGGTCTCTTTTAGGGGTTTTTTCAAAATTTAAGACGAGCATTCCCGTCCCTTTAACATGGAAGCACAATGATTACTATAGGATAATTTACTTAATATATCTTTTATTTAAAATTATAAATCAAAAGAGATATTTTTTGTTGCTATAAGTTTCTTTACAAAATTGACCGTTGCTTGTACATTCAAATTGTCCTTAATAATTGTTGTTAACATCCCTTGGAGACAATTCTGTTTCTGATTCATTGTACAAATTACCTAGTTAAAAATTGGCTTTCTTGAACTTGCTTTTTCAAGGGACAATGTGCAAATAGCTGAGTCAATCGGCAAGGTAAGCGAGTCCACTACAGAAAAATGTAGGCTCCCTTCACTTGTCAACTCATCCTGAAGGTTGCTTAATTTGCTCACTGAAATGCTACTCCACTATTGCCCCCTGATCTGAAGAACACTGAAACACTGTTCCTATGCCTCCCCCACCCCCACCCACCCCGCCGCAACGCTGTTCCCACATCCCCCCTCCCCGAGGAGACCTGCAAGTTCGCTTTAATGTAATATTGAGATAATACCTTTGGATTGAGGGACTTTGGAGTATATTTGTGCTCCATGAGATAACCTGCATTGGAGTATTTGTGGTATTCTTCACCATCATTCTGTGCCAGATACTCCTGTATCTTGCTGAGGCTCTGCACAATAGGGTGTTCCACACTAGCTACAGGGGCTACCAGCTGGCAGTTTTGTCCACTATAAAAAAATACAAGTTGTTTTATTAGTGGTACAATCCATAAAAAGCAGAACTGAATTCACAGTTGAATCACCAGGCCTCGCAAGATGTCCAGACCCAGTTTGTACTGGTCGCACAACAATTAACAATAAGGAAAAGGGTCCAAACTACTGCCCTCAAACAGGACCCACCACTCTGCAAAAAGACACCGGTGGTCTCTTCATGAACCCTCCCTCCCCCCACCCCACTGTAAAAGATGGTGTCCAATGTTTGTATAGCCCCCACACAGGAGTTAAAAAAAGAAGAAAAAGATTCAAACCTTTTTTGTGCCATTTCTCCAGCAATGCGAACTTCATGCACACCAACTATGTGTCAACTCAAATTTTAACGCCAACAAATTTTGTCTCTTCGCATTAATTAACTACAAGTAAGCTTACACTACTGTTACGCATACCTTTTGTTTGCATTGTTAAATGCTTTGCTATATTCGATTTCCTATAATAAGTTAAGGGCTACCTGTACCTGTACAGATGATAAATCAGCGTGATGCGATTCCCAGAGGATATCTCTTTAATTTCATGTTCCACATCAGTGTAGAAAGCAGCCCATTGACACTTGGCAGTTGCCCGACCGGGATCCAAATTGTAGCTTCGCTCCTGCCCCATGTGGCGCAAAAATAGCGTACCCCCTTTGTGCTTCACAGGCAATGACAGCACAAGGGTTCCAAAGTGGTTTTCATCCCTCTGCGTGTCTCTATGTGGTAAAAAGAATGATCCCTTCTCATACACCAACAGTTTATAGAGCCTGAGTTCCACATTTCTGGACTCCACTCCAGGTGCAAGAATGCAACTAGCTTCAGCCTTTAGTTCATCAAAAGCTTTGTTCCAAGTGGGAGAGTTGCTAATTGTGAACTTTTCAGGATCCAACTGCCAACATGACCTCACGGTCTTATCAACAACCGTCTTCTCATCTCTGCCAAATGGAGCCTGACTACATAGACCAATCAGATCTTGGATGGAGATAGCTGTGCGATTAAAGTTGTTCTCTTTACCATCAGTGAATGAAGGATCGAGGAAAGTGTTAGAAGCTTTGAAGTGAATGTCAGGAACTACAGGGGAAACACCTGATAGAAAAGAAACACCAAAGTTCATTTCAAAAACAGTCATACACATGAACTATAATAGGGATTCTGCAACCTGTTTTCAGCAAAGTCAAGGGTACTGGAATGCAGCCGGCTGGAATTTGTGGCAGGGTTGAGGATTAGAACAAAACCCCAATAACTAAGGGTGGAAAAAATTGAATTTCATCTTGCCCTCAATCACCTCTCACATTTTGCTTGTCCAGGGCAGGTGAATGCCTATCTTAGTTAGGGGGCAGGGAGGCTTGATGGAAATTCTAAAAAGAACCCTTAAAAGAGACCAATCTGGGCATCACCCGAGCTTTTTTGACCCCGAAAGGATACCAAAATATATTTTTTTGCATATTTCTTTAAATTTGCAACCCTTAACCCAGTAATGTAATGTGTTGTGATTAATAAAATATTATTTATATTAAAAAAAAACCTAACCCAGACCATGACTGCTAAAAATATTGTCATTTTGCAAGAACACCTTAACTGAGAACCAAAATCTGAAACTTCCACCCCTGAGTGAAATATGCATTCCCACCCCTTTCATAAGGGAGTCCCCCCCCTACTTAGTCGAAGATCTTCATGCATGGACTAGCTCAGAAGTTTACACAGTTTATAAGCAAGGTTCAGGCCCACCTGAGCAAGAAAAGTCTCCAGGATATTCATTGTCCTGAATAAGATCTGTAAGTCTTTCAAACTCTTCTTCTACATCAAATTTATCATCTGCCATCTTGGACTACTATTAAAAAACAACACAGACAAGCATTGAATGTTTAGCTCATGAGAACAAACTTAAAACAAATTAACACACCCTGATAACTTCAAGTTTTCACATCAAATCAAAATAAACATATTTTTTTTTTTTTTTTTGTGATACAGTCAACTTTCTCTCCATGTAACCTCTACAGTCAACTCTCGTTATAGCGGACATGCTCGGGGCGTAGTTTAGTGTCCTTTATAGCGAGAGTCTGTAATAGCTAGAGTCATTTCCAGTCAAACCTCTTTCGCTGGGGATCTGGATTTTGTCCGTAATAGCGAGTGTCCGCAATAGCGGGGTGTCCGCAAGGCGAGAGTTGACTGTATAAGATAGACACCTTAATAAGACAGACACTAGGTGTCGGTCCCGTCCTAGTCTATTCCAGGCGAGGCTCTTGGTAGCTGGGGAGAGCGAAAAATTGCGGGCACCGCGAGGAAACAAAAGGAGGGGGGAGAAGGCAAGCAAAAGAAGGAGAGCCTGACTTAGAAAGAGTTGACTGTATACTCGCGTGAGATGACCCATGTGCAAAAGTAACCAGACTGTTGACAGATAAGTGCCATTTTTTGCTGAATGCAAAAATTTGCGCAAAAAAATGTTCTTAAAATGCTCTTACTTCTTAAAGTTTGAAAAGAAAGTGGTGTTGTAGTAAATTCACTACTAACCAATATGTACATGTTCAGCTCACTAGTGGGTGATGACAATGTTGGTTCCAGATTGAATTTGAATACTGACATATCAGATAACACTGACACATTCCTTTCATACACTTTTGGCAACACATCAGCGAAGGAATAATAATAATAATAATAATAATAATAATAATAATAATAATAATAATAATAATAATAAAAATAATAATACTTTAAAAATTTATATAGCGCTTTTTACATGTGCTGATCAAAAGCGCTTTACAGTAATTTCATTAAAAACAATAAAAAGAATACATATACATAAAACAACTAAAACCTAAAGATAAAATACGGTAAAAATTTAAAAAGATACATTAAAATGCTGATCGAATTTCACATACATGCACCAAATATAAACCATGAAACATGCTTACTAGAATTTTTAACATTTATAGAAGGGATTTTGTTTTCTCCAGACAATTCGATCAGAAAGGGTCAAAAACATCGCCACGTTTCGAGCCCAGAATATGAGTAGAGTTTCCATAAGCAATACTATCCCACATGTAGTTTAACGAGTTGCAGTTAGGTTGGGTAATGTAGTCTGAGAATGCATAATTAGTATGGGGAAGTACGGAAATTTTACCCTGAGTAGAGCAAAAATGCATGGACCGGGAGCTTCAACTGAACGCTCAGCAAAAAGACACTCGAGGGCCGAACGTGACTTGAGGTGTCTGGTCTTGCAGTTGAGTTTGAGCTTCGAAGTCGAGAGCAGATAATTTGAAGCTTGGGATGGAATTCGACTACCAGACTCACTAAGTCAGTTACTAAGAATTTAAATTGCAATATGGCACAGTAAATGTTATCAGAAAGGCTACATACCGCTATAAATCAGCAAAGAAATCGCCACAACACAACTGCAAACCTTCCCTCGAGACCAAATGTCAATGAATGAAAAGCGCGCCAAATCGATCACATGACAAATAACAGGTCATGTGATATTTTTTTTTTTTTTTTTAAAAAATAATTTTTTTTAATGGGGGTTTTTAAAAAAAAAAATTTTAATTTTTTTAAAAAAAAAAAAATAAAAAAAAAAAAAAAAAAAAAAAAAAAAAAAAAAAAAAAAAAAAAAGCCCCCCCTTGTGAAATTAATTAAAAAAAAAAAAAAAAGAGGAAAATTTTAAAAAAAAATTTTTTATGGGAAAAAAAACACCGGGGGGGGAAAAATTAAATTTTGGCCCCAAAAAATAAATTGGTTAAGTTAAAAAAAAAAGGGTTTTTCTTTTTAAAATTTAAAATAAAACCCTTGAAAAAACGCGGAAAAAAGTTTGCCTTTCACGGTCGCTCGAAAATGGTAGTATCAAAAGAACCAATGACAGTACGTAATTTTCAAGCGGTTCCCCCGCGCGAGAAACGACCCACGTGCAAAAATAACCAGACTGTTGACAGTCAGATATGTGTTAGTGATCTGTCGAAATCAAAGGCATTTGTTTTTGTTTTTTCCCTAAATAGTGAAATGACTTTTTTTGTTCTTTTAGTGAATTATGATTTGGTTGCATATTTTTATACGGCGTATACCGTGAATCGATGAGAATTGCGGAATGGCTATTGTTTTTTTCTCGTAAAATGTGACTGTAAACGGCGATTAAACAAATTCTCTGGCAAGCAATTATAGAAAACAATGCTGCTTTTGGTAAATTGCGTGACCGTCGACCAGTACATGACCGTGACTGATCGTCACTTTATGCCCGTTTAGATTTGAGCACGCATGGGAGCTTTAAGGGAGTGGGCAAAGGCGAAGGGAGGGGTCAGCAAAAAAATTGCTTAAAAAAGGGAGGCTCAGGAGAATTTGAACATGATCTCCCCCATTCGCACATCAGCCCCCCTCTAAATAATGGCTTTTCCCTAATTCAAATTCCTTCTTCCAAGCTGAAGTAGCTCGGGAGAAGGGTAGTTGAATTCTGATGAGAGATGGTATCTCCCATCTCATTGCGAAATAATTAACCAGAACCAAGTGAAGAACTAACTTACCCTGTTGAAACTCGGGGCACGGCCCCAAACGACTGCAGAAAGCCTGTTCGGTCAGCCATTGCTCAAATGTGTTCAAAGCAATCTGCTCCTTGTACAGTACATTAAGGCGATAAATGTGAAGCAACGAACCTTAACCTTTAAGAATCTAAGAATTTAATCTTGAACCTTGCGAACCTAAGAACCTATTACTATATCTGAACATAGGCGTACAGGCACCATTGGACCTGGGAGGGCGGAGACCTTATTGCCCGAAAAAATAAATAACATGCATTGAAAGCTGAATAAAGAGGAATATAAAATGGACAACAAAACGTGCATTGAAATAGTCGTGTAAACCTTGCCTACTTGCTTAAAGGAAACGAAATTTCTTAAATTAGTTTCCTTTAAGCTCTAGTTCAACTAAACTTAAAGTATTTTGGGGGAGCCAATTTGTATTGTTTTCCCCACTTGAAAGTTATACACAAGCGTGTGAAACATTCAAGGATAAATGGGTTAAAACCTTTCGTTGAAAGTTTTGAGTTAGCCCTGCTGAGAACTTATAATTAATATTTGAGTAATAAAAGAGCAAAGCTGGATTCACCGCGAGCAAACGCTCAAGCTATGGAAAAGCTGATAGCGACTGAATCAAGCTGAGGGGCCACGCTGAATTTGCGAAAAATCTCGAACATGATAATAACAAATTACGAGAGGAAACGAAAGCAAATGAAAGAGAAATTTGGACTTTTGAACCACACAGTTTGCTTTATTTTCAATACTTTTTCTGTTGATGTAATTCATTTTGAACGTAATGTTGAGAATTGTCGGCTTATTTCAATTTTTTCTTCAGGCTTGTTGCCCAAATTCTAAGCATTTGCCCGAAAAATTATTTTGGCACTGGGGGGGGGGGGGGCTGCAGCCCCCCTCGATCGCCCCCCCCCCCCGCCTCGTACGCCTATGTATCTGAAGAACGGAACCTTGCGAGAGATATGAACTGAACACTATGAACATTTGTGTTGTTTTTAATTAGAAGCTAGCATGAACTGCCAAATAGTCTTAATCTTATCAAGGGCGGGTTTTTTGACATACGCGTATAGTTTTCACATACCAGAATCGAGTTTTAATAAGGGACCATTAGAAATAACCGGAAGGTACTTAAAACAAAGCAAGGTACTTAGAACAAAGCAAGGTACTTAAAACAAAGCAAGTTCGTTACAGTTAGCTGTTTTTCAGCACAATCAGAAACTAAAGAGAGATTGACTGTACATGTACATATGTAAGTATAGAAAACCGGATTACAATTACAGGGGTGTTGAATGGTAAATGTGAGACTTTGCGAGGCGGCGAGACTGATATCTTTTCTGCGAGCCCGAGACCTTTTTAGCCTTGCACTGAAAGAAATCGAGACTCCAAAAAGGCATCAAAGTTCACCAAAACACACCAAAATCTGTCAAATATGAAGTAATATGGAAATGTAAATATCACCGTCATACATGAAGTACTCATTAAACAATACTTGCGTTCAAACCCGGACATAAGTGCATTCACCACCCCTAATTACATTTTTAAAAACTATTTTTTAACAGGAAGTTATTTGTTTTTCATGATGCTTTGCTAACAATATTCAAAGAGCTGCATACCAAGCTAGGGTTTTGGCCGTGTGTACAGAGACACAGCCCAATAAACTCTTCACTAAAACCCTGAAGGTGAAAGTGGAAAGAAAAGAATTTGCAAGTCAGTGCGTGACAATTCCCGGGAGGAGGCGGGAATAGCGTCCCAACAGCCCTTAAAATCAAGCTGTTCCTCAAAGTGGGGGGGGGGGGGGAAAATTTTTTTTTTAAAAAAAGGAAAAAATAAAACACAAAAAAAAAAAAAAAAAATTAAAAAAAAAAAAAAAAAAAAAAAAAGGGAAAAAACCCTATATATAAAAAAAAAAAAAAAACCTTCCCCCAAACCCGGCCCCAAAAAACCTTTCAATAAATTTTTAAATTCCCCAAGGGACTCTGCGTGTCTTACTAAAGTGTAGCTGGAGTGGGCGTTTTCTGTCAATTTGATACAAGTATCACAAAAAAGAAGTCTTAACACTATCCAGACCAGGGGGGGGGGGGGGGGGGGGGAGGGAGAGGGCGGAAAGTGCCGGCGTCAACTTTGAACGTTTATAACTTTTTCAACATTCAACCAAACACTGTCAAACTTTGCAACTTTATCTAAAATATATTTGGAAATAATTTGATATGACAGGTTGCTGTGTCAGAGACTTGATGTTGTCATGAAAACGGCATTTTGAGAGGCATGTTTTACCAAATTTGTAATTTTTGTGTTTTTGTAGCTGAAAATTAACTTTTTTTGTCCCAAATGTGGCGCTTATTCGAGGAAATACGGTTATTAGTCAGTAAATTCAAGTTTTCTCACTTGTGAAAGATAGCTTACTTTTTCACTTATTTTGTAGCTTAAATGCTCCCAGGCCATGATCAAAAAAATGACACACGGTAACAGTATACGCCTTTATGATTAGCTCTGTGTTTTAGAAGAAAAGCAAAAAGGATCAGCAGAATCTTTCGGGGCATTGTTCAAAAAGCTTTTATAGTTCTTGGTTACCTGACCTATGAAAGCACCCGAGATTAAAGAGGATCGGAGAGAACGGAGGAAACGAGAGTCGGAAATAAAAATTTCTGTGAGTTGAACACTGATGCACTTACCTTATTATAGGAAATTAACGATGCATGTTATTAACGCGAAATTCAAAAATTGGCGTTAATTTTATTGATGTTAATTAATATAAACACGTTTACTATAAGCATTTAACCAGAACTTTTCTTAAATTCGCGTTAATTTTATTACGCGTACATTTTGTTCGCGTTGTTAAAATACTTCGTTATATTATTAATGATATTAAAAAGCAAGCATCCTAGAATTATTTTGTGTTACAAGTAAAAAAACAAATTAGTAAATGGCCC
The DNA here is from genome assembly GCF_052425735.1 of Oculina patagonica. NCBI lineage: Eukaryota > Metazoa > Cnidaria > Anthozoa > Scleractinia > Oculinidae > Oculina > Oculina patagonica. The sequence goes on along the minus strand of NC_135764.1, from coordinate 28,103,169 downwards.
CCAAAACTGAGCTAAAACATCCCAAACGCTTACACACAGAAGGTCAGTTTTGCGATCCCTAAAGTTTTGTTCTATGGACCACTCAGTATCTATTTAAGCAATGAGGGAAAACTGTAGCTAGAGATCGATAGAGATATGCAATTGAAGCAAGTTATTTTACCAGATTAAAAATAGACATATCAATTGAAGGAATCGTAACTAGTGAAAAGTTAAATCAGTTAAAATCTTTGATATTGGATTTCCTTTGTAAAAAGATAGGTTTGAATTACTTAGTCTGAACTTTTCGACATTTGTTTAGCTTAGACCAGTACGTACAGCACGTTTCCGTGAATTTTGCCAAAGGATCTGTCTTACTAGAGTTTAATTGATGATATGCAGGATGATTCAACAAAAAATAAAAAAATAATCGAGAACGTTAAATCCCTGCAGCATTTCAGCGCATATCTCAAGCTCAAGTACCCCTAAAGACTGTCAAGTCCTAGTGCGGTCATTACGCATGTTCTCGGGCTTGTCACGTGACTTCTTGAAGATCATCAGCGCTGTTCCCGCCAAGAAAGCAACGCACACCACGAACAGTGCCATCAGGAAGGTAGGACTGGAAACTAGAGGAATTGATACAGAAATGGAGAAACGTAAGACGACAACTCATGGTTGATTTGAAAGATCGGTTTAATTACAGCTGTGAAAATTTTTTACACCTTACCACTTTTATGCAGGCCATTGTCGCGCTTTTCATCTCGTTTCTCTCGTGCCAGGTGGAGAGGGCCCTGGGCCAAAGAGTACACGTCAGTCACGTGATCATTCACTGCACGTCTTCCTCGACCACTTGATGGACATTTCTTTGCACACTGGGAGTCTGGGTCGGTTGCGTTGCATACAATCACGTGACAGTGAACGAACGCAAATGGATGGTCAGCAATGAACTTGAAGGCTTCCAGGCTAAACCGCTGTGCACTGACTGAGGGCGCTGAATGGTACTTGACGGTAACGTCGCTCGGGCATCTAAGAGACAATGGTCCATTTCCGAGTTATCCTTTGCCTCTGTTTCAAAACGAGTCTACGTGCGAAACCATTCAAATGAAAATGAGTTTGATTTGCATGAGAATGGACTTGTAGGTGAAACTCATTTTCATTTGAATGGTTTCGCACGCAGACTCGTTTTGAAACAGAGGCAAAGGGTAACTCGGAAATGGCCTATTTATTTCAAGCCTGATTTGCATAAGCTTGGAAATACAGCCGCTTCCTTTATCTTCCAACATGTATTCCAACTGCTCATTTAGTTACAGAAAACATTATTAAAGATATCTCGAGTTTAAAAAGACTAGCGCTGACGTCACTTTATATCACTGAACTTGTTTCCCGTATGCTTTAAACTGGAAATAGTGCAATAACTGAAGGAAAATGCAATAAATAATAACATACGATCCTTGTATTAGTCTACATGCAAAACCTATTCAACAACACAAAACCAGATGATCAGTTCTTCACATACCCTTTTGTAATAAACTCGTACTTCAAAGGATTTTTATGATCCTGAGTGGGGGTCGCAAAACAACGCTCAGCTATGATTGACAACTGTTTATCACCTGATGTCACTGATACCTCAAAGAACAGAAGTTTGCGCAGCACCACAGCAACAGGGAAATCATCCTTCGTGTATGGACTCACGAATCTCTTGTCAGAAAACATATTCAGAGAGAGTTTAAAGTTTCCTTTGCCTTCATCGCTGAACACAAGTTTTCTGTTACTTGGCTTCCAGCCAACCGATGATACCACGCCATATTTGGAATAGAAACAGCTGAACTGTATTTCTATTTCACGCACGCGTGTCACGACATCCTCAGCAGCTACAGGGATTTCCAAGACTGTGTTGGAGTAAACGATAGCTGTAGGTGTGTGCCTGCGTGTTGTGTTACAGCCAGTCAGCGGTGTTGTTAGGGAAAAGTGAGCGCTTGTTTCTTCAGCTTTGCATTTGGTGTCCAGGAGCCGAAGATGCTCACGGTCAATACCACGGAGGAGAGACTTGGGAATGATGATGGTCATATTGTCTCTGTTGCACTGAACATCAACACCTGGAGCTAAAAAGAAAACTCACAATTGTTGCAAGTAGAAACATGATGAGGCTTGTGATGAAATAAGCTAAAATTTGTCTTTTTTGCAGTGCAACTTCTAGAGGCGGTGGAATTGTGAAGAGGAATGTCAGAGGATACAGATTAAAACATCATGGCGGCGATCCCTATTTGTGCGACTTGTTGTTGTTGTTGTTGTTGCTGACGTTATATTTAATGTGTGTGCTTTGTGACAGCAAACAATGTCCAAATGCAATGAGTGAAACGGGAAAACTTAAAATACACAACTAAATAAATAGGTTTTTAATTCATTTGTGTGGTGAGGTCGAGTACTAGTACATACCTACCGTGACATGTCTTGTTATCCAATAACAAGCTCAGCTCCGGGTCTGGACATTCACATTTGTAGCCTCCTGCAGTATTAACACACTTGTGACTGCAGCCGCCATTTGACACAGCACACTCATCAATATCTGAAAGAAATATCGTCTGTAAATATTTCTATCACTAGGCAGGTAAAATATGGGATTAAGGTTGTTTTCATAGAGAAAAGAATTAACTAGGTTTATTGCGCATAAACTACCAATTCAGTAGAAAATAATCATATTAAACAATTAACCTACCAGTGCATGAGACGGACTTAGCACTGTTCGTCCAGTTACCATTTGCCACACACTGCTTATAAGAGGGACCTTGTAGCTGGTATCCCTGTGGGCATAAGAACGAGCATGTCGTGTTGTATTTCATCTGTGACGTCACGCAATTGCTAGGAGACGTTTTGACAAGGCGGCCAACTGTAAGCGCTGGACACTTTATCACTGAAATAGAAGTAAAATTCATACGAGTTTTGGAGGTGTCTATTTTATATGAGGATAAACTCTTATCATGGTTAAGTTAATCGCAGCATGCTTCGTTCTAACACATTACCAACTTAGCAGAAAATAATCTCTATATCACGATTAAAGCTCACCATTGCATGAGACTGACTTAGCACTGTTCGTCCAGTTACCATTTGCCTTGCACTGCTTATAAGATGGACCTTGTAGCTGGTATCCCTGTGGGCATGAGAACGAGCATGTCGTGTTGATTTTCATCTGTGACGTCACGCAACTGCTAGGAGACGTTTTGACAAGGCGGCCAACTGTAAGCGCTGGACACTTTACCACTGAAATGGAAGTAAAATATTATACGAGTTTTGGAGGGAAGATTGATGAAGGAGTCTTTTTTATAAGAGGATAAACTCTTATCATGGTAAAGTTATTACGCATAGCATGCTTCGCATTAACACATAACCAACTTAGTAGAAAGTAATCACTATATCACGATTAAAGCTCACCAATGCATGAGACTGACTTAGCACTGTTCGTCCAGTTACCATTTGCCCCACACTGCTTATAAGAGGGACCTTGTAGCTGGTACCCCTGTGGACACAAGAACGAGCATGTCGTGTTGTATGTCATCTGTGACGTCACGCAACTGTTAGGAGACGTTTTGACAAGGCCGCCAACTGTAAGCGCTGGACACTTCACCACTGAAATGGAAGTAAAATTCATACGAGTTTTGGAGGGAAGATTGTTGAAAGAGTGTTTTTTTTTATAAGAGGATAAAGTCTTATCATGGTAAAGTTACGTATAGCATGCTTCGCATTAACACATAACTAACTTAGTAGAAAATAATCTCTATATCACGAATAAAGCTCACCAATGCACGAGACTGACTTAGCACTCTCCGTCCATTGACCATTTGCCTCGCACTGCTTATAAGAGGGACCCTGTAGCTGGTATCCCTGTGGGCATGAGAACGAACAGGTCGTGTCGTAGTTCATCTGTGACGTCACGCAGCTGCTAGGAGACGTTTTGACAAGACGGCCAACGGTAAGCACTGGACACTTTACCACTGAAATGGAAGAAAAATATCATAGGTGTTTTGGAGGAAAAATTGATGAAGGATTCTTTTTTATAAGAGGATAAACTCTTATCATGGTATAAAATTTAGGCATAAAGCGGTTTTCACTTGAGTGTCCAAAGTAATTCGCGTTTGCATTGGATTTGCATTACTACGCTTTGTGATTGTTTTAAAACGTTCGCGCCATTTTTTAGCCAATCAGAAGTAAAACCAAAACCATTCATGACGCGCTCGCGCACGTTTTCCCGCACTTCGTGCCGGCTACAACAACAAACAACAAACAACAACAAAAACGTTTATTAAACGGGTGTGGAGTATTTAGCATTGCTGCTGATTAGGAACACACACAAAAAAGAAATTATAAATGTGAAAAATAAGTACCTTATTCTCACTTAATTTCGCGAGTACTAAACTTCGCGATTTTCGCGATTTTCAAAAAATCGCGAAATTTAATACTCGCGAAGTATAGGACACGCGAAGTTTAAAATCGCGAAATTTAATATCGTACTGATAATATAAAAAATATAATGAAACTGGATGTGTTTTATCACAGTTATTCCAACATGTCTGCATGAGCTTCATGTTTAGGAGTTTTTTCTTTTAATTTTGTCCATTAGTTATCTGCCACTCTATCAGTCGCACTGATCGAACTGTTCTCTGCCGCCAAGTTCTTCAAAATCTCGCTCTTGCAGTCGTAGATGAACCTATTAGGCGTTTAGACTTTTGAATGTTTTGTTATGTGTATATTGTTTTGTTTGCTGTTTTTACGATGACTTTCATATTAATTGTCTTTGTTGTTACAGTTTCGAGGTCAAAGCTTCAGATTGAAGAATAGATAAAGATCGCGAAATTTAATACACTCCAATTGTACCTTCCTCTCAAAATCGCGAAATTAAGTACTCGCGAAATATGGCTTTTGATTTTTCGCGAAATTAAGTACTCGCGAAATTTAGTGAGAATAAGGTATATATTAAAAAAGTTAATGAGTAACATGCATTTTCTTCAAGTTTTGTATGGTTTACTGGATTGGTTGTATTCTTTATGATTGGCTTGAGTGGTTACTTTGGTTTTTAGTTTTACGACACTTAATTGAAAACTGCTCTAGCATGTTTCGTACTAACACATAACCAACTTAGTAGAAAATAATCATATATCACGATTAAAGCTCACCTATGCATAAGACACTCTTAGCATTGTCCGTCCAGTTACCATTTGCACCGCACTGCTTATAAGAGGGACCCTGTAGCTGGTATCCCTGTGGGCATGAGAACAAGCATTTCGTGTCGTAGTTCATCTGTGACGTCACGCAACTGCTAGGAGACGTTTTGACAAGACCGCCAACTGTGAGCGCTGGACACTTTACCACTGAAATGGAAGTAAAATATTATACGAGTTTTGGAGGGAAGATTGATGAAGGAGTCTTTTTTATAAGAGGATAAACTCTTATCATGGTAAAATTACGCATAGCATGCTTCGTATTAACACATAGCCAACTTAGTAGAAAGTAATCACTATATCACGATTAAAGCTCACCAATGCATGAGACTGACTTAGCACCGTCCGTCCAGTTACCATTTGCCACACACTTCTTATAAGAGGGACCTTGTAGCTGGTATCCCTGTGGGCATGAGAACGAGCATGTCGTGTTGTATGTCATCTGTGACGTCACGCAACTGCTAGGAGACGTTTTGACAAGGCCGCCAACTGTAAGCGCTGGACACTTCACCACTGAAATGGAAGTAAAATTCATACGAGTTTTGCAGGGAAGATTGTTGAAAGAGTCTATTTTATAAGAGGATAAAGTCTTATCATGGTAAAGTTAAGCATAACATGCTTCTTACTAACACATGACTAACTTTAGTAGAACGATTTAAGCTCACCAATGCATAAAACTGACTTAGCACTGTCCGTCCACTGACCATTTGCCGCACACTGCTTATAAGAGGGACCTTGTAGCTGGTATCCCTGTGGACATGAGAACGAGCATTTCGTGTTGATATTCATCTGTGAAGTCACGCAATTGCTAGGAGACGTTTTGACAAGACGTCCGACGGTCAAAGCTGGACACTTTGAAACTGAAATCAAAGTCAGTTCGTAATTAAATATCAAAATCAAATCCACATAAAAAAATAGAATTCACAACGGTTTTTGCATCGCTCTTGCAACCAACTTTGAGACAATGTTTGTTTAAGACGGAATCCACTAGGAACTCGAGAGGAAACCTATGCGCCCCCTAAAGGTAGATGAAGACCGTGACACAAAACATATAGTCTGGATACTCACGGGCCTGCGTCGCGCAGTGACAGCGGAACCACGGTGGGGGTCTGGGCAGAAAGTTGCAACGGGAAATAATTCTGGTACAACAATTTCTTATCCGAGTCTGAGAAAATGATATTTAAGTTCAAGCTTGGGCAAGCTACATCTTTTAGCGATTCAGTGGATTCGCGGAACTTCAAAATGTGTTTTCGATGTGTGGTGTTGTTAGAAAAGATTTCTTTCGATAAGATATTTGAAGCAGTAACACAAAAGCTTGCAATCGGTGTAAATAGTTTTGGTACATAATTTTGTCCAATAACTACTCGAAGTCCTGGCGGATTTCTTCTTAAATTGTTAGGTTTGCTAACTGGCATGAATCTTACTTTGAACATAAAATATATAGCTATCCAGGACAAAAAGGATTGTAAGAGTTGAAGATGGACGCTTTGATTTCAACAACTTTTAAATACATCTCATTTATAGGTACGCACAAATTAAAGCGTGTGTGGGCCCCCTCTCCCCCATATCAATGTTGAAGTACTTACTGAACATTATGATAGATACCTTTAAGTCTCTTGGTATACTTCAACATTGAATAAGGGGGGAGGGGAGAGAAGAATAAAGCACCTTCCCAACATTTTTGACTGTGGTTGTAGCTTTCACTTCCATATTAGGTATGGCGTATCAAAAGGTTCGGGGAATAGAAAAAAAATTGGTTAACTTAGGCACTAATGTACTGTATCAATACTGTACCATCCTGCATGGTTCTGCCCACATATTCACCAAAACAAGCATACAAATATACTAACCTTTATCCCCTTTTTAAAAATTTGTGACTGATATTTTTGCCCTTATTTATTCCAAAGTTGATCTTAGAAACGGGATTTTTAAATTGTTTTTCCAGAAACATGAAAACAGACTGTCATTCAGAAGAGACCAGATGTAAGTAAATGTATTTAAAGAGCAGATAGTAAAAATTCTATTTGCTGTATACATGTAATTCAACATGCCACAAAGGGCCTGTTTATATGGAAGAGAGTTGTCCCTGGTAGGAGGGTTACCCTCCAAACCGAGCCATCCCAGGCGAGAGAGCTTTTCATACGTTTCTTTATAAATAGCTGCGAACTGTTTGTATGAGAAATTGCAAAGTTGGCTCGGGGGGCAGGGTGACCCTGGGTAGAGGGTCACTCGCTTTGATGGTAGGGTGACCCTGGGGAGCGAGCCAACTTTTTTCCATATAAACAGTTTGGTTATTTTTGCCTCGCCTACGAGGGACAAGTTGACACATACGGAGCATGCGCAAATGCTAGAATCGGCCAAAACAACATCGAAGTCGGCGGAAAATTTGTCTTAAATGGTCTTCGTCGATGTTTCAGCGTTCCTGATTTTAAAACGGCAGCCTTAATAGATATTTCAAAATAACTCTCGCCAGTCTTTTGAACCGAGAGGGCCAAGTTTTGGCTCGGTCAACAGGGACAACTTTCTCATATAAACGCTCGATAAAAGATAGCTCGGGGGAAAGGGTACCCTCCTACCAGGGTCAACTCTCCTCCATATAAACAGGCCCAAAGGCAATATGTACCTCTTGTACTTCTTGTTTCACAAACGTACGGATACTTATATGAACAACTCAGGTCGTTCCATTCCCATCGGTACCGTTTAGAACGCATTTCACCACACTCCTCGTGTAGACCGTTAGGTTCTCCTTTAGCCCAGTGAGTGTACGTTACTTGTGATCCGTCACTCCACAGCCAGCGAGACTTGTCTTTAGGATCCCTGTACAAACCAATCCACATGAAAGCGTCTGGTATTTTTGAGGCGAGTGCTTGAAGTTCAGCTTGTGAATTAATTGCGACAAGATTGGATCCGAGTCCTTCACAGGCGGATTTTGCTGTATTCCAGGTCACTTTCGAGTTGAAGAACTTGTAGCAAGAATCTTGCAGGTGAATCCAGTCACTTGGACACGCCCCTAAAATGAAAGAAACGTCATCGTCTTTTCGAAAGAGAAGTGCGCTCGTTTATTTATATGAACTGACAAACAATGCTAGGCGCTTTTTTTACAAATCAATAAAGCGATTTTCCCTCTATTTTTTCAGCTATCATTTCCGCCAATTATAAGATAAGCTAAGTGAATATTCCCCTGTGCTTTTTCACACACCATGAGACTTAAAAGAAAAGTAACACATCTTGTTCAAAGGCTTAAGTCTGTTTTTATCCAAATGAACGGAGGAAGTGTTCCATGGGTGCTGGAAACCTCAATTCCGTTTCACCACAGTTTACAAACAACAACAATAACAACAACAACAACAACAACGGAGATATAATATTAAGTTTTAACTACCTGAAAATCCATAGAGCCCAGGCAGCTAGGTTTTAGCGCTTTGCATATGCGTTCTAGTACTCGATATTTTTTTCCGTTGGAGATGATTTTGTGTAGATGCAGTATGTTTGATCAGTGGCAGTAGTTATCAAATGCGGAAGCTAGCTACATTTGCTATTCGCGTAAGGGCAAAAAGTTTATTTTGGAGAGCTGCTGCAAACAAGACATACTTGTTAAAATAATTTTTTATTGAAGACATACGGTTTTCAGAGTATATTTTAAGAATTATTTTTATGTGCATAATATTATGTAAAAATTACGATACCTATTTAATTTTTTATTGTACATATGCATTTTTATCACACTGATTTAAGTTTTTTAAAATGAAGTTTTCGTTTGTAATACTTTTTTTTATTGTAAAGCGCCATGAGCCATGGATATGGCGCTAAAGAAATCTTTTTTATTTTACTTAATGCTGCATGCCCAAGACCAGTCTTGGTGAAAATGACAAAGTATTGAGAAACTATCTTACGTTCGCTTATTTGCCAGCTTTGGTAAAAACCATAAAATTAATTTGTATACTTTGTACATCTGCCTTGTTTTAACAACAGGTGCCCAGCAGGCTGACAGAAAGGCCCGAAATTCACTAACAGCCACCCTCCCTTCCCGCTGAGGCCTCCGGCTAGACCAGGGGGCTAGGTTCTGGGCTCCCTAGGGCTGCTAGGTCTACGACTCAGCTACCCGGCACAACCTTCCATGACGGAGCCACCCCCTCAATTTTTCCGTGCGGAACTAATTAACTTAAAGCCGACTACTGTCGACCTTCAAGCATGGATCCCGGAGTCCACCTGTTGTCAAATCAGTGTAGAAATAATTTGTATACTTTAATTTTCTATTGCCCCCCCCCCCCCAAAAAAAAGGCAGTCACTCTGGCCAGTCACAAAAGACACAGACAATCAAGTCAACCAATCAACGCTCTAAGTCAATACATGTGGCTGGCGTAAAGCGCGGTAGAAGGCGTGTGAGCGAATTATGATTGCTTTTGGTTTTAGATCTGATTGGTTGAGAATGTAGCGCGTTGTTTTTTCTTTTTTTTAACTAAATATAATATTGTCAAAAATCCGAGAAGTTGTTATCTAAATTTCTTGATATTTTGATATAAACGCGTAGTTAAAAGCTTTATTTTTCGTTGTTCACAATAATTGCTCACATCGTTCAAGAAAAAAAGCTAAACTTAGCTTGAAAGTTGCTCGCAAAAATGAGTGAAATTAAAGGATTCTCAAGTCTAATGAAGCGAAAAAAACCGTTGTCAAGTGACAGATTATGTGTTGATAAACATTCAAGAATTTCGCATAAATTATAGTCAACCTATATTTTGCTCAAAATTTGCTCAGAAAGGAAAAACGTGCTCGAGGTTGCTAGAACCGCAAAAAGTTGCTCCAAACGCCAAAATTTGCTCAAAAGTTACCGAGCACAATCGGGACAGGCCTAATCCCATTCAGGGGGGAGTAGAAATATTCCTACCTGCTTAATATAATGGCTACAGAAACCAGGATAATCTCCGGCAATATGGGTGGGCCGCATGGCTCGAGGCTTCTCTTATTATACTTCTTAATCGGGATAAGGGCCAACTTACAAGTGGACAATACAATTCTTACCTCCTTTTCCATCGTTTGCTCTGTTGTAGCTGTCGCCGCTATTTTTCTCTTCCAACATACCATCAGGGGCTTGCAATTTCCCTCGCCAATTATCACTGGCGCTTTCGGTGTCCGCTGTGTCCTCAATGTCCCGCAGCTCTCCGATAGCGTTCTCCGTTTCATCAAAAACGTCTTCATTATCATCGTACTCCTGTCTGAAGTCGTCTTTCTCGTTGTTTTCGGCACACCCTTCCCCGTTCCAGGCACACAAGGGGTTTTCAGGAAACAACTCCTGGGCCTTTATGGAAACTGCCGTACCTTGATGACAACAGCCAATGAAGACTGTATAAAGAACTAAAAAACAGCGAATATTTTCTTGTTTTAACATGTTTAGGTAAGGGCTGCCTCTAGATGTGTCTCGCACAATTGCATATAATCTGGATTGAACATTGTTTAAGTAATCTTTGTCTGTCTGCAGTTAGCCAATCATATTGCCCTTTAGTTTCGTGTGAAATGGCACTTAAAGAGATGTCAGATATCGGCGATTTTATACGCCGGTCGCGATATAACGGAAGTTTGTAGTTAAATATTTGATTCTCAATGAAAGCAGACTCCTAACCTATGTCAAACACAATTACGCTCTTAAGATATTGGACATTAATTGTTTTGCACTGCATTTTGTATCATAACTGTTTAAAACAATGTATTCGCTCAAACCATCTCACGAACCCTCCTCATTTGACTTTAAAACACTTTTATTACAATGAAGATGAAGTACTCAACATGACACGAGCGTGGGACAAAGAAAAAATCTGAGTCCCCGACGGGAATCGAACCCATGGCCCAACCAGATACCGGTTGGGCGCTCTAACCAACTGAGCTACGAGAGACTCGTTGTGAGCTGGGCCACAACTTTTATTACATTCATAGATCATTCTTGATTTAAAGCTAGTCAAAATAGCCCAGTGAAATACACTTCCATGAAATCTTACAGGAAAGCATGTTCCCAAACTGCTCAAGCTAATATCCTTCTCATTTCACGCACGATATTGTGGTACGCATTGTATCATATACTTTTATCAGTACATCAGTTATCCACTTGCAAAACATCAGCAGTGTTAACGTTATTTGTTAGTAAAACATATTTATTTCATGCTGCGCTTCGTTATATACAGTGTGTTTATGTATCAGTAGCCGATATTAATGATATCAAAAAAGAATCGAAAAGAAGCAGAATTCCTTGAGTGCAAAGCTGAGCGCAACGATATAGCACCGTGAAATTTAAACCTGATAAAAATCAGCTCAAAATCGCTCGCTATCAAACCGCAAATGCACTGTATAAATTCCGGAAACCTGGTCAGTAGGCCGAAACATTCAAGGAGCAACACAATTTTACATTGTGGAAAGTTTAGTCCTGCGTGTATGTCGGTATTAGTGCTGTGGTGGTTTCTGTTAATTAAATAGAAGACGAATGTTTATGTTATTGTCAGGGCGTGGATGTTTCAGTTTCCTTAAAACATTTTCCCTTCGCGAATTGAAACTATAACCATTTTAGGTCATTTCGTTGGGTTATCTTTGCGCAAACTTTAACCCCGCCTAAAAGCTAAGAAGAACAAGGACATTCCTTTGTTAGAACCGTACATCGCATGCATGCATCAGAAAATAAGCGCATATTTTAGAAACTCAATCCATCAATGAACGCCTTTATTTAGACACGATACGGGTGCTTATGATAAGAAACTACTTGTCATTAGATCCTTTATCTACCAAAAGCACCCCATACTCCCAACCCACCCTAGAATTTTTCTAACAGAGTTTAATACTGCTGAAATGACGTATAATGGCTGCATCAAATAGAGTTTTCATTTGGTAGAGTATTCAGTGTTTGGTAGAGTATGCTTGTCGATCGAGTTAGATGCATAGTGCAACATGTCGGTACAACTCCACTCCCGACACAGGTGAAGTTCTATATAGACTTATCAATAGATCGAAGATATTGGAATGTCTACAAAAGAAACCACATTTCATGGTGTTAACATGGCAAAGATAAAATTTTTTAGGTCGGTCATGCAGAAAACATGCATGTCAGCTGAACGTGCAGAAAATCACGAAACTCTCAAACCCTACGAGGGTCGTCTACGTTTAAAATGTGTCTTAATTTTGTCCGGCGTTAGCGTTGTTCCACGGTTGTTGTAGCCTGCGTGGCCAGCGTTCAAAGGGGAAGGAGAAGGACACGCAGGCTTTTTTTTTTTTTTCACGCAGGCTACGGTTGTTGTCGAAGTTGCTGAAGAACATGGGCGGCAGAGCAAGGGGGGCAGTGGGGCTGTATACCCCCCTCCTCCAAACGAAAATTTGGGGAGCTCAGCCCCACCACGTTTTTGGTGCCGAAAATGTCGCGAGCGCGTGTGTGAGTTCAAACATCTTCGAAACGTCTTCAGGAAACTTCGTTTATCTTCGGAAAAGTTTGAAAAATGATCAGAAACGTTCGTATGGCCTTTGAACAACAATCGGCGAATCTTCAGTAATCTTTGGTCTAGAAACTGCTCAGAAAACAAAAAGTTGCTCCAAATATGAAAACCTGCCGAGTATTGTTGGAATAGTTTAAGCCCCTCCCCCCCCCCCCTCCCCTATACAGCATAAGTTAAAGTGAATTAACTTTGTTCGTTGAACTGTTGATCCGCACGGATGTCTTTTCTAGTTTAACTCTTTTTCCAGTTAAATGGTTGGCTGATTTCTTTTGGCGGTACATTTATAATATTTCGCCAAGCCGAACCTGCATGTAAGCAAACTTAAGCTTTTGTCACCATGTGACTCAAGTGCGCGCGTATATATAGCGCTTTGTTGTTTAGTTTTGTGCAGAGTTTTATCATTATACAGTCTATAAATTATGAAATCTGTCTTATTAATAAAAGGCTTCCTTGAACGATTACACGATGGCTTGTTTATCACAAAAAAATCGCGGATTTTTTTTAGCAGAGCGTGACGGCTGTACACAGGTAAATGTTTTTACTCATGAAAAAGTTTGCAAAATTCTGTGTAACAAGTAATAGTAAGTAAGCCGAAGGTGAAGAAAGTCTAATTATTATATAGCCGCGAGTGTTTTATTGGAAAATAGACCACTCGTAAAATTCATACGAAACTGCATCCGGGACTGTAGTGGCGTATTTTCCATATCCTCACTAGTGAGGCTATCGATGACGTCATTTCCCGCCTTTGCACGGTTGTTTGTGCAGAGATGTCAAACGCCGGTTGGAGCTATCAATTCACGAAGTTCACTGAAGTCAAAATAAAAGCTTTTACTGAGGAGCAGGAAAAAGCTAAGACGAAGAAAAAAACTTCATATGACTTGAAATTATTTAAAAGAGCTTCTTGCTTGTGGAAAGTCAGACGAAGGGAGGGAAAATCAAGAAATTCCAGCTGCCAAACTGCAAGACTTCGCGATCAGAAATCAGAAAAGCGGTGAGTTTGAGCAGAAACATATTTCAAAACGGTGAATTATATTATCATATCAGTGGCAGTGATGAAAGCTAATAAACAGAGTTTACATTTACGTTATACATCTTCCGGAAGCTTCAATTCGCGAAATTTTGCCTTTCAGATTGGCAATTTGCTCAATCGTTATAAAAGCAACATCTCGTGGTAAAAGCAACATTTTACTCATTCGCTGCGCTCATTCGTAAAATATTGCTTTACCACTCGAAAATAAAATTCATATCTTCGCGCCGCCGTGTAATATTCTCTATGTATTATTGTTACTTCCGTTTGACTACTAGATAAATATTATGATGTCGAAGCGATTAATCGGCCAAAAAGAATAATAATTAGTTCTTTACCAAGACATGATTGCGTTACATTTCGATAAATATTAGTTTTGTTGCGCGAATCAACACATCATGTTGTCAAATATACAAATTTAGTCTTGTCTCGTTCAGTACAAGACAAGTACTTACTTTTTATATTGAATTAATTATAGTCATGTATGTTTGATTATCACACATTAGCTGATCAAAAGAGCCAGAGACTTCAGAGTGTTAGCTAGTGTTCATAAAAGTGTCGACCTGAATCGTTTGATTTTAGTTTTAACTAATGAAACAAGGGTGAATTAATCGAAACAAAGCCGAATTGAAACAATATAGCGTTTGTGCCGAGACTCTCCGACCAACGTTCAGTGAAGTTTGGTTAACATTTTTGTTAATTCTGTTAAGGCCATCCCAATCGGTCGGGCAAAAAAAAAATAATGAACACTTTAAGGGGTCTGGGTTCATTTAAGAAGCCAGGAGATGCAGAACCGAAAGATTTTGCTTCAGTTGATCTCGCTGAGAATGTTGGAACATTTGTTAATGCCCTTGGCGCGAAATAGCCTTTGAAAAACTTAGTAACGATGTCAATTTAAGAGAAGGACATCACATCATACCAATTGTTGTTAATAAAACAAGATCGTGTGTTTGTAAGTTAAATTACTTGCCTCTTTGACTAGTGAATCTAGAATTTTTTTTTACATTTCGAAAATAAATGGGTCGGTCGGGCGATGGGAAACGAAACATTTTATTGGGATGGTCTAATTGTGCCTTTAAATGACTCCGAACCGGACGTAATTAAGCGTTTAAGATTGTGAATTCGGTTTTAAATCGTGGTTTACCACTTTCGCTTGAGAGCTTCTTTTTTCAGTGCCAGAAAAAACAGAAAAACAAGGAATAAACAATGAACAGAAAGCGGACGCGACTACAAATTGAAACAAAGCACACAAAATTTAAATCTACCTCAATTGTTTTTTTTTTTCGCCATCTCTGCGGCTCAAAATGGCGAATTTGAGCGACTTGAAGGATTTTTACTACACGTTATAAGAGCAGAACAATAGAGCGTTTTGCTAAGACCCTCTCCGACCAACGTTCTGTGAAGTTTGGTTATGATTTCCGTTAATTCTGTTAACTAAGCCTTTAAATTGACCCCGAACTGCACTTAATTAAGCATTAAAGATGTAAATTTTGGTTTTAAATCATAGATTTTCACTTTCTCTCGAGGGCTTTTGTTTTCACTGCCAGAAAAGACATAAACAATGACCAGAAAGCGGAAGTCTGCAGAATACAGTTGATGTATCAATATTGGATTTAAAAAAATAGATACATTTTGGTCCGTTTACAAAAACAGTCGATATCACATTATAACCAAACATGCCCAAAATTGCCGTAACTGATTGGCAAGAAGGGAAAGGATAGAAACTTCAAGTGATTTGTCCGGAAGCGAATGCCACTTCCACGCCTAAAAGTAAATAGTGAAATAGCGTTACTAGTCATTCTTTAGCAAGCAATCTTAAACATTGTTTGTTTTTTAATTGTAGTAATATTTGAGTTTTGTACTGTCTATTGAGTCACCAAAAAACAATGCATTAATTGTTTAGTTCCTGAAATGTTTGGATAAGCTAGCTCGAGAAAAAACCCGTTGCCGTGAATTCATTAACCTGATAACACGTAGATTTACTGCTTCGATCAAGACTGAAGTCATTTTACCAACAGATCGATCTTTTTCGCAATCCAGTAACGTATCCGAATTAATATTTCTATCATTCCAACGGACGAAAAGGTTAATCTTTTTCTTTTTTGGCATGGCTGTTTCTAACTGGCTGTCTGTATTCCTCGTGGTCTTTTCAGTGCTGGCGATACGAAGTAGTTCTCGAGGTGAGTTGCACCGTAAAACTTACTGAAAATGTTTTCATATTGAAATTTTAGTAATTTTGTTCAATAAGTCGTCATGCCTAACAAATTTCCAAATGACTAAAAATATTCCTTCTTGCGATATGCTGGGTTAATATTCGCTTACATCAACGCAAATAATTCATTTGTTTTCGTTACTTCACACACCACGGAACTATAAAAATCACAATAAATGTTTTAGATTTTGATTAAAATTAACATAAGATTTAAAATCTTTTTATTCACGATTCTTCAAGACATACGATCTGAATTAGGATCAGGAACTTATAATTTTTTAGGTCGGATTCACCTCATTTTGTTGTTAATTGGTTATTTCGTAGAAAATTATAAATGCCTAAGCAGATCGGTATGTAACAAGGCACAGGAATTATGAGTTAGACAAATCTGCATTTTCTGGCATCAGTGTTCGCTTGTTGCATGCAGTTGCGAACAATTTCCACTTAGTAAAAATACCAATAGTAAATTGTTTATAATACTTCCTGCTAGATATAGGGTACGAACTTGATGTTGTAAGTCCCTTATAAATCCCTTATCATAAATCTATTTCAATCTTGGATCACTTTCATTGATAACTTGAAAACCCGCTTGAAAACCCGTCAAAAGAATCTTCGAGGCGTCGAAACAAATAACAAATTAGATGTCTGACCAGCGAGCCAAGCTCCAGAGCCGAATTGATAAAAAAAAGAGGAACACAATCAACTTACGGCCCTGGCAGAGTCATGTTATTGCGGATCATCAGAATTACAGTATCGGAATTGGTGTTTAAAATATAGAAATCGATTTGCTTCCGTATTTAACAGTCTCCAATATTACTTTCGGAGGAGTGCTAGACATGCTCCAATTTGGTCGTTAGTCACGAAGGGGGCTTAACATTTTATTATTTGAGGATGCACGATGTAGTTTTTTAGCCCTTGGGTGGTCGTTTAAAAATTAAAATAACATAGGAAGCCAATGTTCGATTTTTGCCAAAATACACCATATTGATCAAATATGACCAAAGTTTAATTTGTTATTGGTCACTTCGTTACAAAGGTTAACATAGCAACGATTTTCGTTTTCTTTTGTTTTCAAAGAAACCTGATTTTCTCGAGATCTAGGTCATTGTGACTCTTCGCATTCATATTTTGATATCTTTAAGTTTAGTAGATCGACTACCTGTAGACACAATTTTAGAAAAATCTGTAAGAGCGTTTTAGAGTAAATCAAGAATGAAGTTTTTTCTAACTTTTTGTAGTTTTCTACAATCGGCAGTCGAAATATTTTAACAAATTTTAGCAAAAACTCTTTTGCTTTTAGTTAATGGTCTTTGATGGTTAACTGCGCTCAAATACTAAGAAACAATTTAGAAGCGCCTATTTCGCATTAATTATATAAAACGGGATTTTTCTGAAAACTTCATTCTTGATTTACTTGAAAACGCTCTAACAGATTTTTCAAAAATTTCGTTAACAGTTAGTCAATCTACTAAACTTTTTAAAACATACCAAAGAATGAACACGAAGAGTAAATCTAGATTTCGAGAATTGTTTTGAAAACAAAAGAAAACGACAACCGTTGCTATGTTAACCTTTGTGACTAAGCGATCAGTAAAAACTTAAACTTTAGTCATATTTGATCATTATGGTGTATTTTGGCAAAAATCGAAGATTGGCTACCTTTTAGACGCGTGAGTGTAATGCTTAAGCACGAGCCCGACGTGCAGGTTTCGTAAGGAATCTTGCGCTTCATATATAACACTTCGTACACGTGATTTACAGCCCTCGCGTGAACTGACCCTCGATTCAAAGAGAAAACTAAAAACCTTCGGCCTTCATCGTGTTCCATATATAAAAGGACATTAAAAACTCCGCCGCAAAAAAAGATTGAAAATTCAACAATTTACTTCGAGCAAGGTTGATAGAGAGTACCTTAGCTTCAAAAGTGTGTTTGATCAGTTCAGTTCCTGACTCGAAAACTATCCTTTTTCGGTGAACGAATGATACTGAACGTTTTTCGCGGTTACCCAAAATTTTAGGAGTTTGTCCAAACGGCTGGATTCATATGCAAAGTTCCTGCTACAAGTTCTTTTCCAAAGGACTGAACTGGAATGCAGCAAAATCCGCCTGTGAAGCACTCGGATCCAAGCTTGTCGTGATTAATTCACAAGCAGAAAATCAAGCAGTTAGTCAAATAACAGGCGGTCGGGGGACATATATTGGTTTGTACAGGGATCCTAAAGACAAGTCTCGCTGGCTGACGCTTGACGGAACACGTCCAACTTACACTCCTTGGGTTAGTGGAGAACCTAACAGTCTTCAAGAGGAGTGTGCACATATGCGTAGTAAGTCATTTGGATGGAAATGGAACGACTTGCGATGTCATTATAACTATAATTTTCCTTACGTTTGCGAAACCAGTGGTAAGTGTCAGAAAACATCATGTTACATATTATCAAAACCTATAATGGGTTGAATACATTCACCCATCTCCGTCTTAAAACGAGCTTTCAAATATTCAGTTCAGCAAAAGCAGCACTTGGACTCCGACCTCACTTAAGAAGGATGTTTCCATGGAAATATTTATATCAATTGATATGTATTTTGCATACATTCTAGTTAGTTAAAAATTACAGCTCATTTTGTAGATGGCCACAAGTTTCTTATATTTTTCTTTTGTTTTAAAAGTATATTATTCTCCTTGATTTTTTCTTGAAGAATTTCATTAATTTAATTTCTCTGACTTTTTTGTGGTTAGCCAACTGGTGCCAAAAACTTTCTCTGGGGAGTGGTGTGAGTGTTTCTCCTTCTCACTGTCTTTCGTCCAATCAAAAGTATGGATCAACTTGTTCTTTTTCTTGCGCCCGTGGACACCAACTCAGCGGTCCTTCATCTACTCAGTGTGGACGAGGTGGAACCTGGAGCGGACAAGTGAACACAGTCAGCTGTGAAGGTATGATTGCTTGGCCTGTTTTATTCTTATCTACACACAAACACTAGTGTCTTGCTACATAAAAAGAAGAAAAAAAAACCAATTCCGCATTGAAATTGGCCTAGAAGCATTGTTCCTGACGTTATCTATAGAGCTGATATGATTTATGAGTCCCAGCCATGTAGTGACGTCAGGAGCACATGCCCTAATCCCCCCCCCCCCTTCCCCACCCTCCCGACTTATGGGGAAAAGTACCAGTTATTATAGATAACTTCAAAATTTCAACATGCAACGTCGCCTTAAATTTGGTTTCTGCTAAAGCGTTGAGTAAAGTAGTAGACACATTTGTTCTTTGTGCCGAATTGTTTTTTAAGTTTGATTGTGATCTCAGCTGTGATCTATTTCAATTTCAACGAACAAAACACGTTTCATGTATTTCAATTTCAGTTGCAACGTGTTCAGTTTTGACCGCTGGCCGCCTTGTAAAAACGTCTCCTAACAGCTGCGTGACGTCACAGATGAAAATCAACACGACATGCTCGTTCTCATGCCCACAGGGATACCAGCTACAAGGTCCCTCTTATAAGCAGTGTGGGGCAAATGGTCAGTGGACAGAGAGTGCAAAGTCAGTTTCATGCACTGGTGGGTCAACTATTAAATATCGTGATTTTTTTAGAGATTTATGTGCTAATCTATTTTTATCTAGCTAGGCAATCTTGACTATAGTGTCACACAGCCAATTCTGATTTTTGTTTCAGACACTGACGAGTGTGCTGTGTCAAATGGCGGCTGCAGTCACAAGTGTGTTAATACTGCAGGAGGCTACAAATGTGAATGTCCAGACCCGGAACTGAGCTTAGCATTAGATAACAGGACATGTCACGGTAAGTATCGACTTAAACGTACCTTTACACAACGCAAAAGCGACTGGAAATATTTATCTTCAGTTTCATTAGTAAACGTACCATTGGACCATGATTATATATTTTCTGATTAGATATAATACTTTTAAAAGGAAAACGTCACTAGGATATAATATGCCTTATCAGCTTACACGGTTTCTAAGACGGTATTACAGAACAGTGTTTTAAACTAACTTAACATTGTTACCAGGTTTGGTTTTATAATTCATTCCTTTTGCCACGACCGTGTATACCACATTTATTTTTAGCTCCAGGTGTTGACGTTCAGTGCAACAGAGACAATATGACCATCATCATTCCCAAGTCCCTCCTCCGTGGTATTGACCGTGAGCATCTTCGGCTCCTGGACACCACATGCAAAGCTGAAGAAACAAGCGCTCACTTCTCCCTAACAACACCGCTGACTGGCTGTAACACAACCCGCAGGCACACACCTACAGCTATCGTTTACTCCAACACAGTCTTGGAAATCCCTGTAGCTGCTGAGGATGTGGTGACACGCGTACGTGAAATAGAAATACAGTTCAGCTGTTTCTACTCCAAGTATGGCGTGGTATCATCCGTTGGTTGGAAACCAAGTAACAGAAAACTTGTGTTTAGTGATGAAGGCAAAGGAAACTTTACATTCTCCCTGAATATGTTTCCTGACAAGAGATTCGTGAGTCCTTACACAAAGGATGATTTCCCTGTTGCTGTGGTGCTGCGTAAACTTCTGTTCTTTGAGGTATCAGTGACATCAGGTGATCAGCAGCTGTCAATCATAGCTGATCGATGCTATGCCACGCCCACTCAGGATCAGAAGAATTCACTGAAGTACGTCTTCATTAGAAAAGGGTATGTGGAGAATTATTTGTCTTTTACTATCGATAAAACTAAACCAAGTGTGATAGGTATTCACCACAATGTTAGGGTAATAATTTATAGCTCAAGTTTGCCCGGGGAATGTTCTGTATCCAGTCAGAAGCTTCACCAACATTTAAAACTTGGAGACTGCATGATTTTATTTATTTGCTTAAGTGAAAACATTCTGCAAACAAATATCTTGGTTTATTTTAATTATTTGCCTGCTATATTCTTTCGCTTACTTGTAGAAAAATACTACTTGAACTATACTTAATGGGCCCTTTCATTTGAAGATAACGGTAACAGTTGATCACACCTTGCTGAAGAACAAGCTACGCACTGGTACATCCAAAACAAAACGACTTCAACCTGTCATTTTTGGATTTTCTTTGTTTGGATGTCCTAGCGCTAAGCTTACTCTCTAGCAAAGTGTTTTTTGTATCATGTGACCAGAGGGCCCATTGTTGGTGTTTTGGACTATAGAATAACCCAAATCCGTTGTATTTATCTCTCAGATGCCCCAATGATGTAACGGTGAAGTACCATTCAGCGCCCTCAGTAAGTGCACAGCGGTTTAGCCTGGAAGCTTTCAAGTTCATTGCTGACCATCCATTTGTGTTCGTTCACTGTCACGTGATTGTATGCAATGCAACCGACCCAGACTCCCAGTGCACAAAGAAATGTCCATCAAGTGGCCGAGGAAGACGTGCAGTGAGTGATCACGTGACTGACGTGTACTATTTGGCCCAGGGCCCGCTCCACCTTGCACGAGAAAAACGAGAGGAAACCCGCGGGAATGGCCTGCATAAAAGTGGTAAGGTGTAAAAATTATTTAAAGCTTTAATTACGGTAAATGAACCTTTCAAAATAAACATGTGTTGCCATCTTACTTATTGTCATTCATGTTTTTATTCTTGAGGTTCTAGTTCCACCGTCCTGATGGCTCTGTTTGTGATGTTTGTTGCCTGCTTAGCAGGAACAGCGCTGATGATCTTCAAGAAGTCACGTGACAAGCCGGCTGGGTATGCCGTACTTGTCAGCGGTGACGAGGAGTGAAGGCATGCGCAGAAACTGAACTGGACAGACTTTAGAGATACTCGAGCTCGAGATATGCACTGAACTGCCAAAAATTATCATCACTTTCTTACGACCATTTTGTTGAAAAACTATATACATTTCAACGTACTCTAGTTAGTAACTCTTCCTGGCAAAATACAAAGTACGTACAGGCTAAAACTTTACAAGCAACGAAAAGTTAAGACGATGAAATTAAAAACTACTCAAAAACCCTAATTCACAAGTAAGACCAACCAAGTGGTATTTTTTTAGTTTGAGCTTTTTAAAAAAAGGTTTTTGGCTTCTTTGATGTCTATTTCCAATCTGTTAAAATAACTTTTTTCACTTGAATATCTCCAGCTCAAGTTTTCCCTCATTGCATAAGTAGATGCTGACTGGTCTCTGGAACATAACGTTTAGCATCACAAAACTGACCTTCTGTGAGTAAGCGATGTTAAATATTTCAGTTCAGTTTTGGGGGCTAGTCACTAATCTACTTCTTACCGGATTGTCGAAAAATAATTGATTTCACTAAGGGTGCTTGCTTTTTAATATCATTGATAGATCATAGTCTCCAAGGTAAACTAAAGCATTCTGCGTCGTTGAGACAGGGGAGCGTAGTTTCTTCAATTCTCTCTTTATTCTCTACGCTTGCCACCCCAGGTTGGGGTCAAAAAAGGAGAGAAAGAAATGAAAAGGAGAAAGGAGTTTGATCAAAGCTGTATTCGGATAGTATAACCTTTTGCTGTCGTGCGCAGAAGCGAAAGTAAATAATGTCTACACTGTAGACACTCGTATTGATTTTTTAAAAGGGTAACTAGGACCAAACTACGTGATGCGTAAAACACATAGGTCGTGTAACTAGTGAAAATCTGTTGACATGCTTTAGCGAAAGGGTATTTTCTGGCGTATGTTTCTTGAAAGGAGATAATGAAGGTATATACGAATAAAGTTATTGCAGTTGTTAACAGTTTTGACAGCAATGCCTTGACTTTGAAGTCTCAAGTTTCACAAAATAAACGTAAGCTGTGTTTACGTCGATCTGCTCTCGTTAACGTTTTGACAGATTTAACAACATAGAGCAGCTTGAGAGCGAATCTTTTACGCTTACTGTATCAGTATGAATGGTATTAGACAGGTGTGGTGCTGGGAGCTTGGTGCTGTTTAAAATGAGATCAATAAAATGTTCAATTGCATTTCATGCAATGGAAAAGCATTTGTGTTTTTATAACTTGTGCGCGCGAGCTTTCGTGAGACACATTGTACGCTGTCTGCAGGTCTGTGCAGGTCTTACTACAGCCTCGTTCCCAGGGTCTCTCTCTCCCCGCGCCTCCAAGTTGGTCTAACTTACTAGTCGATTCATGTTTTCACATACATGGATGTTCCCGTGGCGTCTAGCCTACAAAAAACATGTTTATATAAAGATTTGTAAAATCATTTTTGTGATGGTAAGGTTTAAGAGATCACTATGACGTCTTCGAAACATAATAGTATTTGAACTGGTTCAGTGATTTTTTTCATTAAAAATTCAGACGAATGTGGAATAACTATTCAGAACCACACAGGAAGTTTAAAGGTGTGGTGAAGCTAACAGTTGGAGCAACATATCTGTTCTTTCACAAGGTAAGCCAGGAGTGGGTTATAAATCAGTGGTCGCAGCTAAACAGACATTTTGTTAACTTTAACGTTAACTGTCCACCTTGTGTCGTTTCAGCTCAATCAAAAATTCGGTTCGTTTTGCTTTGATTTGTCTCGGCTGCTGTCTATCAGTCATGAAAGCAAAACATGTTCCCAAATGTTCTTCTCTTCAGTAGAATATATTCAGTACAATATGTGGTATGCAGCTACTAAACTAAAAAAGAATTTAACAGCCTTGCGAAAAGTTCAGTCTTGCGTCTTGCCCAAAAAAGGATATCAATTTCCGCGTTTCTAAAATATTCACGGAGAAGCGTCAATACCGTACCGTGCGCATACACTCGTTTTGTTTGGCGTGTCCCTCGTGTGCGTATCACACTTCATGTCACTGAATAGGCGTTTTCATTCGAGTAGAGTAAAATGAACGGTGGTGAGCTGGTGTTGAACCAATGTTCGCGATTTCGTTCGCAGTAAAAACGGTCAGGTATCAATTGAAGCTAACATGACTTCACATATCAGCGCGCGTAAAGTAGATACAAGTCGCACATCATTTCTGGGAATTTATTGTCATTCAACTGAAGCATTCTTACGAAGCGAGCGCTTATGTAAGCGCACCAGCTATTGCAATCACCGTTGTTTGTGTAAGATCGTTAGAGCAAAGTTTGCTTCAATTGAAAAGATGTCGTCATAATTAAAGTATTTTTCCAATTGATGTAAATGAGATGTAGCTGATATGCTTGAAAGATGTAGGATACGATGCAAAACTTCAAAGCTGAAGGTATTTCTTTCTGCAACATCTTTCTGCAATCACAAGTAAATTTGTTCCTTGAAAAGTAGCAGCAAATGGGTATGCTGTTAGCAAATATATGGCGTTTCCTTGAGACTGGAGATTAGTTTTGCTGTCAATTTTTACCTGCTCCTTTTTTCCATAGACAATTAGTTGGACACGCTGGATGAATTCCTGTTAAAGATACACATAAATTTTTCACTGCCTTGGGCTATAATTTAATCGATTACTAAGGCAGTGTCCTACCAATATAAAATATCTGATATTGTCATATTAGGATGATCTTTGGCAGTCTTCCAGTATCTTCAGAATCTTTGAATGAGCTTCGGATATCCTTCGAGCTCTTCGGATGATCCTCGGAAATCTTCGAAACATTCATTAAATTACCTTTGAGTGAATTTGGCCATGATCGATGGCCTTCAAGGCACTGTTCCAGTGTCTTCGTTGTAAGTTTTTCTCAGATTACAACTTTGCACCCCTGTTACACCTTTCTGTACCTGTGTTACAGGTGCCGAAAGGTGCACACTTATCTTAGCCTAAAAAACTCAGTAATTTTCCATGTATATTGTTTGGTCAAATTAACATAACAAACATCACAGAAAAAGTTTAATAAGAGTTTAGCGCCGTACGTCAACATAAAATAAATGAAATATTTTGTAGCATATTTCTATGTGATAAAATTGTTATTGAGCAAATCGCTAGACTGGCATTAAGAAAAAAGAACAAAGACTTATTGGTGCTTATAAATTAAATATTTTTAAATTCATTCGGTCTAAAACATAGGTTCAAATAAGTTCTATTGATGCTTATCTTGCTGCAAACCATTTTCAGTTCAGAAATAGGTTGTCTGATGTCACCAATTAATTTCTCATCGTTGTAGCTGTAGGTCGAGCCTGTGTTTGGCGCGTGAACTAACTAAACATACGAACTGCGATGAGAACTAGTATAGGTTTGAATGATATATTCTACCTTCTGAACCCTTTTCTTGATTTTTTCGTCCCTGTCTGACTGACTAGCCTGCGAGAGCAGACGGCTTTTTTGGCTAGAAGAGCCACAGTCGGAAATGCGTGTGCACTCGCAGGCTACTGACTGACTGATGACTGACTGATTGACTGACTTATAAGCAGACTGACTGACCACTTGAAAGTTTTTGATGACTTTGTGATGGCGTATGTTTCTACTGTTCAATAAAAATTCAAGAGGTTAGGGAGGCAGAGTTGAAAATTGTCAAGGAGCGACCATGAAACTTAACAATCTGGCCTCTTACGGTTGTTGCACTTGATTGAGCAGTTCAAACGAAGGTCATATCATCTGAAAGTTGTCAAATATGACCGTGATTTCAAATACCTGAGGGACTCTTCAATGGCGCAAAGCTGTGCAAAAAGCGTATCCATACCAGAGGTTTGGTTTCTCAAAAATGACGGTAAAAAACTTTTCTTAGCAACAAATTGGTAGTTAAGAAGGACTCCCTTAAGGTTTCTAAGTAATTATGCATCGGAGCTGTCGGAAGCGTAATAGTGTTTGCCTGGTTCAGTGATTTTTGTCATTATTAATACAGATGAGTGTGTAATAACTAATCAGAACCACACAGGAAGTTTAGAGGTGTGGTGAAGCTTGGGCTGGGTTTAAAATTAGTGGTCGGAGCTTATCAAAACGCTTTGTTAACTTTAATGTTAATTGTCCACCTTGTGTAGATTTAATTCTATCAAAATTCGGCTCGTTTAGTCCTCGTGTCATGAAAGCAAAAAATGTTCCCAAATGTTCGTCTCTTCAGATCGGTAGAGAATACATTCAGCACAATATGTGGTACGCAGCTACTAAACTAAAAAAGAACAGCCTTGCTGAAAAGTCCAGTCTTTCGTCTTGCCCAACAAAGTATATCATATTTCCGCGTTTCTTAAATATTCACGGAAAAGCTTCAACACCGTGCCGTGCGCGTACACTCGTTTTGTTTGGCGTGTGCCTCGTGTACGTATCACACTTCATGTCACTGAATAGGCGTTTTCATTCGAGTAGAATAATAAGAACGGTGGTGAGCTGGTGTTGAACTAGTGTCACCGATTCCGTTGGCAGATAAAACGGTCAGGTTCAAATTGAAGTTAAGATGACTTCTCATATTTGCACGCATAAAGTGGAGGACGCACTACATTTCTGGGATTTTATTGAGAGAGATATTTCTTACAAAGCGCGCCCTTATGTAAGCGCACCAGCCGTTGCAGCCACCGTTGTTTGTGTAAGATCGTTAAAGCAAAGTTTACTTCAGTTGAAAACAAGTCGTCATAATTACAGTATTTTTC
Source organism: Oculina patagonica (assembly GCF_052425735.1). Classification (NCBI taxonomy): domain Eukaryota; kingdom Metazoa; phylum Cnidaria; class Anthozoa; order Scleractinia; family Oculinidae; genus Oculina; species Oculina patagonica. Next base: position 28,076,823 of record NC_135764.1, on the reverse strand, counting down.
CAATTGATGTAAATGAGATGTAGCTGATATGCTTGAACGATGTAGGATACGATGCAAAACTTCCATGCATTTCCATGCATTCCAGCATTTCTTTTTGAAACATTTTACTAGCACTAACAAGCAACTTTGTTTTCTGAAAAGTAGCAACAAATGGGTATGCTGTTAGCAGTTCTATGGCGTTTCCTTGAGCTGTCAATTTTAAACCTGCTTCTTATTTTTTCCATAGACAATAAGTTGGACACGCTGCATGATTGCTTATTAAAAATACACTTAAAATATATTTTTCACTGCCTTGGGCTATACTTAAGTCGATTACTAAGGCAGTGTCCTTGGCCTTTCAATATTAAATATCTGATATTATCAATACTAGGATGATCTTCGGCAGTCTTCCGGTAATCTTCGGAAATCTTTGAGTGACCTTCGGATATCTTTCGAGCTCTTCAGATGATCCTCGGAAATCTTCGAAACATTCATCAAATTGCCTTTGGGTGGACTTTGGCTATGATCGAAAAACCTCGGATGGCCTTCAAGGCATTGTTCGAGTGTCTTCGTTGTAAGTTTTTCTCAGATTACTACTTTGCACCCCTGTTACACCTTTCTGCACCTGTGTTACAGGAAAAGTGCACCCTTATCTTAGCCTAAAAAAAACTCAGTAATCTTCCATGTGTATTGTTTGGTCAAATTGACATAACAAACATCTCAGATAAAGTTTAACAATAGGTTAGCGCTGCACGTCAACATTTAAGAAAAAATTTTGCAGCATATTTTCAGGTGTTTAAAAAATTAAGCCTGGTTTTCACAATCACGCAAAAAGGGCAAATTTTGATCCTTGTGCTTGTGCTTGCCGCAAGCACCGACTTAACAATTTTGCCTCTAACAGTTGTTGCACTTGATTGAGCAGTTCAAACGAAGACCACCAGAAAGTTGTCAAAAAATAATTTTCTCATGATTATTTTAATTGAAGTCAAAGGTTGTAAAACTAAATTAAAATTTTGGAAGTAAACATTTTAGCATGCTTAATTAATGTTAATCCTCGGACCTACAAGAGGGGAAATTCCGCAAAGTTTTTTCGCAATTTTGATAAGAGATTCACTCTATGATGCTGAAACACTCATTAGCTGTTCATCCATCTCTCGCGGAAATTTTGATATGCCAACTGTGTGATGTTTGACTTTGGCGACCTCAATTTTATCTGTTATTTTTACCAAATATCATCTTTGGACAGAATTCTTTCCTTTTTTTTAAAAGAGTTTGCAAAATTCGTATTATTTTACATCCTATTAGCGTTTTCACTTCATTTTTTTCAGTAATTTCCGTTATTTTCTGATTTTTTACAAAAATTGTGAAATAAAAGATAGGGAATCCACGATGGAGATGGATTAATTGTAGTCATCTTTGTGACCTTCTTTACGTATGTTGTCGTACAATGAATTGTGCCAGGTAGGGCGATTCACGATCGCTAAACAGCAGTCCCATTGCTTTACAAACCTCGGGGATTCTGGTGAGGTCTAGCAGTCCCCACAAGAAGCTATATCGCTTGTCTTTCGTCGCCATAACACCCTGGGAGACATCTCTTTCAGGTCAGCTACAAGGACGACAGGGCACAAGCCAGTTCTCTCAACCCCCTCCCCAAACAAAACGTACTGCTTTGAGTCGGACTGGAATCCTTTTTCACAACTGAACGTTTTTCGCAATATCGTTACGTATTATAATTCAGTTTTTTTCTCAACAGACGTTTTTGGAGTGTACATTGTTCGTGTTAGCATGGCAGTTTCCAACTGGTTGGCCCCAGTATTCCTCATGGGATTCTCAGTCTTGATGTTAGGAAGAACTTCCCAAGGTGAGGACGTTGGACTCTGTAATTAAACTCAGTGCAGTGTAACCTCTATATAACGAAGTCCTCGGTTTAACGAACGATATTCAGCCCGTCCAAAGTTACAGTAAAATGTATGGAACAGGACCTCGATAAAACGAACCTCGACAATCCAGAGACCCAAACGTAAAATGTACCTCGATATACCGAAAAAATGTCAACACGCGACAAAAGATACGGAACAGACATGTTTAACTTTGTGCATATATTATACATTCTAAATGTTATTTTCAGAAATCGTCAATATCCGGAAATGCTGGGTGCGTAGTGCAGCGTAACATCGTTAAAAACTGATTAACTATACCCCGATATAACGAACATTTTGGTTGTTTTTCCGCGAATCCGTTAAATCGAAGTATAACGAACAAATTTCCCCAGTCCCTTTCCACTTCGTTAAATCGAAATTCCACTGTAAAATGCCAAATTTCACACATTATGATTCTGACGGGAGAGAGATACCGAATTTTAGAAATATCGCCGAATTATATTCTTAAAGAAATATTCCTTCATGCGATAATCTGATAATTTGCATAGGTGAATATAATAATTTCAATCTGATATTCTTATTTTTTTGTTTAAACAAGATATGTTCTCGATATTTGCTCTAAGAACATACTCACAGCTTATGTCTTTTACGAAATAAGTACATTTTAAGCAAATGAAGGATCATTCTCAACTTAAGCAGTTGAGAGAAGCAAGCCTGAAAAAAATTCAGGCTTGAACGGGAATCGAGCCCATGACCTCTGCGCTACTAGTGCAGCGCTCTAGTATCGCAGAGGTCATGGGTTCGATTCACGTTCAAGCCTGAATTTTTTTTTCAGGCTTGCTTTTCCGTCAACTGCTTAAGTTGAGTACATTACTGCGATGATCCTTCATTTGCTAAAAATGTTTATCCGCAGTACAAACTAGTATATGAATTTCATATATATTCATTTTATAAATAAGTACTATTCATCTCTATTTTGATGAACTATCCGTAGTTTAATCAATAATCAGATCATTTACAGTCACGGTTAGTTTAAGGTTAAGAAGAGCTACTAATTAAGCTCACCTTACAAAAAACTATGATTTTCTTAATAAATGCCGCCAACTGTATTCAAGTTCATACATATTCAGTCCGGCGTTCTTCCTTAGATAAACTAAGTGACACTTGGTCCAGTCCCAGAACTCTTCCTTCCCCTGCCCCCCCCCCCCCCCCCCCCCCACACACACACACACACACACACACACACACACAGACGGAAGAAGGCTGGAAAGGTAACTTGAATGCACATGCGTCATTACCCCTCTCTGTAATTTTCCCTGCATATAATAACTTTAACTAAATCCCTGATTTTCGGGACCTCACATGAAAGCTGATTTGACATATGTTTGCTTTAGGCGCATGTCCAAACAACTGGATTCACTTGGAAGGTTCCTGTTACAAGTTCTTTTACTACGACATGACCTGGCATGCAGCAAAATCCAACTGTGAAGCACTTGGATCCAACCTTGTCGTGATAAATTCACAAGCTGAACAACAAGCTATTGGGACAAGTTTTGGTTCCCATCCCGACCCTTTTATTGGTTTGCACAGGGATCACTACAATTCTCCCTGGCTGTGGGTTGACGGATCAAGCCCAAACTACACTAACTGGGAACAAGGAGAACCTAAAAATTATGGCTCTTACGGAGGGACGATTGTATTAATGCGTAATTATCCACCATATGGATGGCGCGTTCCACGTGCTTACTATCAGCCGTCCATTTGTGAAACCGATTGTAAGTCAGAACACATTATGTTTTGCATGCTATGTTGACTGTTGATTTGACAGAAAATAATTTTATACCCCGCTGTTCACATTGTTGAAAATTTCCTGCTTCATCATCTTTTAACCGAAGGATGCTACGTTTTTAGCAGTTTGTTAGGGTACAATTTTTTTCATTTTTCTAACGTTTTCTGTTCCTAAATTTTGATTATCGAGATGGGTTTTTTTAACTTTTATCTTGATGATTGCCAGCTGAATTGAACAGTGAAAAGTACTTATACCTAATCGTACCTTTTTGGTACGCTTCGGTGGCATATCAGGCGAGTTTGGTCGAGCCAAAGGAAATATCTTCAGGCGAGACGCAGTCGAGCCAAAATACCCATGGCGAGACGAAACGAGCCTGATATACAGCCGAAGCGTACCAAAAAGGTACGATTAGGTATTTACCGTACCTAAATTCAGCCAAAACTTCGGTTATATTTATCGCTCTGTTGAAACATTGATTGCAAGGTACTGCAAATTGTGTTGACTAGGTCTTCAACACTTTTACCAAGTTCTTCTTCTGCCTTTTTTTCACTCGTTTGTTTAGAGTTTCATTCTCTAAATTTTCAAAATCAAAATTAAGTGAAATATTTGGAAATTCTGACTCCATTTTTTAGTCTGAATGTCTCAGTACTCATTGGCAAACATCGCGCATTTGGCGAGCGCGCTCAAGTTTAGTTTTGGCGGGAAAGTTTTTCTCTTTTTACGACCGCTAAACACCGCTTAATTTAAATTACGAAGTTCTGTTTTATTGGTAAACCTCTTTTCAATTCATCGTACAGTAACACTACTTTACTTCAAAGTGACCGTGATATGGTGGCATATCAGGTCAGTGACTTGATATCGTAGGATATCAGGACAGTAGATCGGGCTTCTGATTGGCTATTTGCGAATTTGGGTACGGTAATTATACCTAATCGTACCTTTTTGGTACGCTTCGGTGGCATATCAGGCGAGTTTGGTCGAGCCAAAGGAAATATCTTCAGGCGAGACGCAGTCGAGCCAAAATACCCATGGCGAGACGAAACGAGCCTGATATACTGCCGAAGCGTACCAAAAAGGTACGATTAGGTATTTACCGTACCTAAATTCAGCCAAAACTTCGGTTATATTTATCGCTCTGTTGAAACCATGATTGCAAGGTACTGCAAATTGTGTTGACTAGGTCTTCAACACTATTACCAAGTTCTTCTTCTGCCCTTTTTTCACTCGTTTGTTTAGAGTTTCATTCTCTAAATTTTCAAAATCAAAATTAAGTGAAATATTTGGAAATTCTGACTCCATTTTTTAGTCTGAATGTCTCAGTACTCATTGGCAAACATCGCGCATTTGGCGAGCGCGCTCAAGTTTAGTTTTGGCGGGAAAGTTTTTCTCTTTTTACGACCGCTAAACACCGCTTAATTTAAATTACGAAGTTCTGTTTTATTGGTAAACCTCTTTTCAATTCATCGTACAGTAACACTACTTTACTTCAAAGTGACCGTGATATGGTGGCATATCAGGTCAGTGACTTGATATCGTAGGATATCAGGACAGTAGATCGGGCTTCTGATTGGCTATTTGCGAATTTGGGTACGGTAATTATACCTAATCGTACCTTTTTGGTACGCTTCGGTGGCATATCAGGCGAGTTTGGTCGAGCCAAAGGAAATATCTTCAGGCGAGACGCAGTCGAGCCAAAATACCCATGGCGAGACGAAACGAGCCTGATATACTGCCGAAGCGTACCAAAAAGGTACGATTAGGTATTTACCGTACCTAAATTCAGCCAAAACTTCGGTTATATTTATCGCTCTGTTGAAACCATGATTGCAAGGTACTGCAAATTGTGTTGACTAGGTCTTCAACACTTTTACCAAGTTCTTCTTCTGCCTTTTTTTCACTCGTTTGTTTAGAGTTTCATTCTCTAAATTTTCAAAATCAAAATTAAGTGAAATATTTGGAAATTCTGACTCCATTTTTCAGTCTGAATGTCTCAGTACTCATTGGCAAACATCGCGCATTTGGCGAGCGCGCTCAAGTTTAGTTTTGGCGGGAAAGTTTTTCTCTTTTTACGACCGCTAAACACCGCTTAATTTAAATTACGAAGTTCTGTTTTATTGGTAAACCTCTTTTCAATTCATCGTACAGTAACACTACTTTACTTCAAAGTGACCGTGATATGGTGGCATATCAGGTCAGTGACTTGATATCGTAGGATATCAGGACAGTAGATCGCGCTTCTGATTGGCTATTTGCGAATTTGGGTACGGTAATGAGCAATACTGTTCATACTACTTACTATACATCCTTGATGACCGAAAAATTGTTAGACAGCCTCTCTACTCTTCTATTCACTGTTTATTACTATTTAAAGTGCAAATTTTCTATGAAGATGAATAACTTTCTATGGGAGAGGTTATTTATCTGGGAGGAGAGGGGTAGGCTTAGGGACGGACCACTATATTTTTAGAGAGGTGGGATCAAAAATTCTGAAAAACATTGTTTACAAAAACAAAAACACTCAAATAAATTGTTTGTAGCACGAGAAGAGGGAAATAAAAATTTCGCAGACAGTAGATAGAGAGTACACTTTATATTTGATTGTTAGAGATCTGATAAAGCCCAGCTTGCGAAGACATGTTTTGCGCATGAATACAGTTTTCATTAAGTTGCATAAAAAATGCCCCGGTGGGGAGAAAGAGGAATAGAAACTAAGCTTTTTGGAAGCAACAGCAACAAAGCGGTGCTTCGATTTGGAGCGTTCACAAGAACTCAGAAACAGTTGCCAAGGTAAAGATTTCTTGCGCGGAGCATTAACGCTGAACCCAGAACCTTCGTCTTTTATTACTGAAGACTGAAATCACTTGGAAACTGTGATTGCAAAGACGGCGACTTTAGCTTAAAACTGGGGTAAAAGCTAAGCATGGAAGCTGTAGAAGCCAAAATTGTTGTTTCACCTCATACGTTATTATGCATGCATCCAGTTTGTTGTTAAAAGAAAACAATAGAGTCCATTTTAAAAGAGTGCAGATCAAATCGTTTAACCACTGACAGTGGATTTCATGTTTTTACCCTTATTAGGATCTAAATGTAGTTACTTGTCACCTCTTTTCCAAGCATGTTTTTATGTCGCTTATATGCTCTCCAACACATGAACCCCACCCAAAACCCCTAACAAAGTTGTGTAAGCACGTTTAAAGGTGCTGTATTGTAAAGAGAATCAAAAAGAGAATCAGGCATTCTTTTCGTATTCAGTTATTGACGAGTGTGCTGTGTCAAATGGAGGAAATTGCAGTCACAAGTGTGTTAACACTGCAGAAGGCTACAAATGTGAATGTCCAGACCCGGGACTGGTGTTATCAATGGATAACAAGACATGTGAAGGTAAGAGCTGACGTACTTTTTTTTTTTCTACGTGCCCCACCTTTTTCTTCTCACTATTCAGCTTTCAGTACGCAAATACCGTGAAAGTTCCGCCAAGCTTTTCACGTCAGTTAATGACAGATTTTAAAAGTATTGCCTGTCTTTATTGTGGTAAGATCAAATTCAAAGAAAAAACGGTTTGCAGATGATCCTGACCGAAAAGTTTCTCTTCCCATGTCACAATGAATGAAGATGCTGTGACACGTCGCACAAAACAAGGACAAATATCACGTGACTTCTTTGCAAGCGTTAGTGCTTTCATAAAATTGACTTTTATAGAGTCCTATCAGATATCTGGATAACTGTGATTTTCTTCATTGTATACATTTCTATGAATAGATTGTGTAGTAATTTCAGCCTCGTTCTCATGTTACACTCTGCATGACCTGTACTAACTCACAAAAACATAGCTATATCTCAAAACGTATACCACAATTTGAAACCACAAACTACCTAGCGTGAAAGAGGAGGTTTTAATCTATTGAAATCCGTGTTCAAATCGTTTCAGTACTCTTGGTCGATTTTTAACCTCTGGCTCCCGGACTAGATAATAAAACACCAAACTGCTGGTGAAGGGTAATCAACATCACACGTTTCATTCTTTACGCCAAAATCGGCAGCAATGTACAAACCAAATAGCCCAAAGTTTTGATCTTCGCTTGCACTGTATATTGAGTCGTGGAAACCATTAAGATTATCTTTCTTTCAGACACTGACGAGTGTGCCGTTTCAAATGGAGGCTGCAGTCACTCTTGTGTCAATACCTTTGGGGGCTACAAATGTGAATGTCCAGTCCACTGGACATTGACGTCACTGGATAACAAGACATGCGAAGGTAAGTACAGAACCATGAATACTGTAATAGCACAGGAAAACGATAATTACTAGCTTACTGTTTTACGTTATTGGTGTGCCCCAGCTGCGTTGAAAATCGTGCTACATTCATTTGCAATTCAGCGCTTAAAAAGGTAATGTGAAAGCAAGCAATTCTGCATTTTTTAAAACTACGCGACGATGAACAAATTTTAGAATTAAAACAATGCGTTTACATTTTTAGCGAAGATACTTCTCACCCCTTTACAATCAATGGAACTACGGCATTGTTGTCGTGATTGCTATAGCTTCCATTTCGCGGGAAAAGATGGCCTTCTGACGCAACTTCGAGAAACCGCTGACTATAACGTGAATTTATCGTGTTGCAAGTTGTGAGAGCATAGTTATTCGGTCCCAGATCTACTTTCTACCTCTCCCCCCCCCCCCCCCCCCGACGACGAGTTGCACATTGTGAGATTTCGTCGTTTCTTTAAATTTGTGTGTACGTGGTCACATATTTTTCGCATTTCTTTAGCATCAGGTGTTGATGTCCAGTGCAACAGTAACAATATGACCATCGTCATTTCCAAGTCACTCCTCCGTGGTATTGACGGTGAACATCTTCGGCTCCTGGACACCACATGTAAAGCTGAAGAAACCAGCGCTCACTTTTCCCTAACGACACCGCTGACCGGCTGTAATACAACACGCAGGCACTCACCTACCGCTCTCGTTTACTCCAACACAGTGTTGGAAATCTCTGTGTCTGGTAACGTAACAAGGGTGCGTGAAATAGAGATACAGTTCAGCTGTTCTTATTCCAACCATGGTGTGGTATCATCATTTGGGTGGGAGCCAAGTAACAGAAAACTTGTCATCAGCGATGAAGGCAAAGGAAACTTTACACTCTTTCTGAATATGTTTTCTAACGGGAGCTTCGTGAATTCTTACACCATGAATGATTTCCCGGTTGCTGTAGAGCTGCGCGCACTTCTATTCTTTGAGGTATCAGTGACGTCAAGTGACAAGCAGCTGTCAATCGTAGCAGATCGATGTTATGCCACGCCCACAAGGGATCGTAAAAATCCTTTAAAATACGAGTTTATCACACAAGGGTAAGGAACCGATTTTATGTTGAGCAGGTTTTGGACTACCTGTCTAGTATGTGTTCTACAAGAGTTATAAACTTGATAATGGAAATTGCACTTTCCTTGCACTAGTACAAGTTTATAGCGGGTAACAATATTGAAAGAAGCTGTTAAGAAATGAAAACAAATAGAGAAACAGAGAGAAGAAAAAATAGAAAGAAATAAAATAAAACAAATTGCCGTATCGTTGATACTTTTATTTTAATTTTTGACAACTATTTGACATCCAATCAAAGTGCGAGAAGTGAGGGAAGCGGAGTTGATAGTTGTTGGAGAGCGAACATGGAACTTGACAGATCCGCTTTGCTCAGTTCTTGCATTTTGTTGGCCAGTGAAAGGGAATGCCATCATAATATAGTTAAAATAAAGATGTAAAAAAAGTTATAAGAAATTAAGAGTTATAGTTGCAGCCGTACAGTGCACAGCACTGCAATGTTGCATCTTTTTAAAATTATTTTACTAAACACGTCTGTTTGTACACATGGGAATAAAGCCTGAAATTGTTTTCTCTTAGATGCCCAAGTGACTTAACAGTAGAGTATTATTCTGCGCCCTCAGTCAGTGCACAGCGGTTTAGCCTGGAAGCCTTCAGGTTCATTGCCGACTATCCATTTGTGTTCGTTCACTGTCACGTGACTGTATGCAACGCAACCGACCCAGATTCCGAGTGTGTAATGAACTGTCCATCAAGTGGCCTAGCAAGGCGCTCAGTGGATGATCACGTGAATGACGTGTACTCTTTGGTCCAGGGCCCACTCTACCTTGTCCGAGGGAAACAAGAGGAAACGCGCGAGAATGGCCTGGAAAGTAGTGGTACGTATACCGATTGCAAAATTGCACTAAATTGTCTGATTTTTTGACACTTGAATTAAATTTACATTTATAAAAGGGATTGTGTCACGGTTGAGTTTATTGTTTCTTGTTTTTACCAACCACCTGTTGACATCTTACGTTTTTTTCATTTGTCTTCTCCATCCTCTAGGCTCCAGTCCTACGTTCTTCGTGGCTCTGTTTATGACGTGCGTTGCTTGCTTGGTGGAAAATCTTCGAGATTTCCCGTGAAAGAGAGCATGCTCAGTGTTTGGACTGGACAAACTTAAGGGATAATCGAGTTTGAAATATGCACTCAGTAAACTACTAAAATAATAACTTTTTTTTTTGTTGAAAAACATTGTACTTATCAATTAGCTTTCTTGGCAAAACACAAGGAAACGTACTATACAGGCCTAAACTAAACAAGTATCGAAACATTAAGACGAGGAAATGCAAACCTTTATTCTAAAACATTATGTTGTTAAACTTTTGAACTAATGTTACTGAAAATTTTGACTGATTTAACTGGCTTTTAACATTTATATACGGCTTTTTTTAGTTGAGAAGGGACTCAATCTGTTAAAATAACTTGCTTCATTTGCATATCTCCAGCTCCAGTTTTCCCTCATTGCATATAAAGTAGATACTGAGTGGTCTCTAGAACCAAAACTTTAGCACCGCAAAACTGACCTTCTGTGAGTAAGCGTTGTTAAATATTTCAGTTCAGTTTTAGGGGCTGGTCACTAATCTACTTCTTACCGGATTGTCGAAAAATAATATTGATTTCACTAAGGGTGCTTGCTTTTTTATAACATTGATATATCATAGTCTTCAAGGAAAACTAAAGCATTCTGTGCTATAGAGACAGAGGAACATAATTTATTCAATTCTCTCTTTAATTTCTGCCCTTACCATCCCAGACGAAGGTTAAGAAGAAAAGAAAGAAATGACAACAAGAAAGGAGTGTGATCAAAGCTATATTGGCTGCTATAACCTTTTGCTGTCGTGCGCAGATGCTAAATTATTATATGGCTACAATAGTACGCGCGCTCTGATTGGCTGCTGAGCGGGCATTATTTTCTTGTAATGACCGGGCATTATGAAAATTTTTCTCGGCTCGACGGTTTTTTGAGTTGTGAGTAAAAGCTACTAGCGAGAGGGCAAAAACAGCAAAAAATGCCGACAAAATATAACTATCTTTTCAATAACTGAAAGAAAAATATAAGCATACCGATACTTCTTTTGTATGAGCGACGAAGAGAGCCACAGAGAGCGAGAGTGAGAGCGAGTTTTACCTCCAGTGTTTTTTCCCTTGATTATACTCTTTTTTTGAATAGTGCTTAAAGGCCATATAATAAATAACTTATTAACCTCGTCCGTTCGGTCATTACGGGGGAATCTCAGACCTCGACCTTGATGTATTGACCTCGCTGTCGCTCGGTCAATACATCAAGGCCTCGGTCTGAGATTTCCCTGTAATGCCCTCACTCTCGGTTAATAAGTAGTATGTAACTAACTCACTAGTATAATTATTAAAGGGTAACAAGGAACAAACTACATGATGTGTAAAACACATAAGTCGATCCGTGTAGCTGGTGAAAATCTGTTGACATGCTTTAGCAAAGTATTTTCTGGCGTAGTTCTCGGAAGGAGATAAAGAAGGAAAATACAACGGAAGCTAGCTGTTTACAATCTAGCAATAATGCCCTGAATGTCAAGTCTCAAGCTTTCATATGTAAAGCAAAAGGTTGCCTGTCTTTGCGCCTGCCCACGTTAACGTTTTGACAGATTAACACATTGAACAGCTTAAGATCTAGAACGAAAGTTTTATTCTCATGGTTTTAACAAAACATAATCAATAATAGTAGTAATAGATAAGTATGGTGTTGGGAGCTTGGTGCTGTTTAAATTGAGATCAATAAAATATTCAATTGCATTCCATGCAATGGAAAAGCGTCTATGGGGTCATTACTTGTGCGCTCGAGATTTTCAAAATGATTTGTGTTAGTGAATATGCAGAAATTATCATATAATTTCTCTTTTCGCAACTTCAGCTTCGAATTTTTAGGCACCCTAGAATGAATGAATAAATAACTTTATGTGAGTTTCAAATGCATTTGGCTTTTAATTTTAATGAATTAATAAAACTTAGGGAGAATGAAATAATAATACTAGGACTACTCTCACGTGAAGTCTTTGAGGAGGCACGCGCGGCAAGACGCAAAAAATTAATACAGTACCACAGATAAGTCCCCCCCCCCCCCCCCCCACACACACACACAGATAAAGAACTGATTGCATTTGTCAATGCTGTAAGTCAGTTGACAAATGTGTGCTGAATATTTTACAGACTTCCTGTGCACAGCAGTAGTGCGGTCGAAACGGCTTGCGGTACACTTTTGTTCCCCGAGTCCTTAATCTTCCTGATAAATTAGGTCTCGCGCGGACCATAGACGAAAAGTGCGATAAAATTCAAAGATCGACTTTGTACTGCGTATTTCTATATCTTGAAGAGTTTCGTTCTCTAGTTTTGTGTGGAGGTTCGCTATCTTTCTTTCATATAATTCTAGAAATTATGAAACCTGCCTAATAAAAGGCCTCCTTGATGGCGGTTTATTTTAATTATTAGTTGTTTCTTGCTTACAAAACTCTGTCCAACAAGTGGCTATATAGAGTGAACTGAAAGGTGTAGAAGGTCTACGTATACGTATTAGTGTAACTTTCGTTTGACTACTAAAAATAAACATTATGATGTCAAAGCGACGGATCAGCCAAGAAAGAATAATAATTAGTTCTTTACGCAGACACGTTTGCGTTACATTTCTATAAATATTAGTTTTGTTGCGCAAATCAACACAAGTTGTCAAATATACAAATTCAGTCTCGTTTCAGTACAATGCCCTGACACACTTCCCTTTCAGATTAATCTTTACCCTGTATTGATTCTAGTTATGTTTACTATATTAGCTTAAAGAGCCGGAGACGTCAGAGTGTTGATAAGAGAACGACCTGAAACCCTCACGGTTTTGTTGTTTTTATGTGACAAATCAGAGGCATTCGAAATGGAATTTAAATGAGGCAGCGAAAGTCTGGTTATGCCGTTCCCGCCAGTTTTTATTAATTTTGCCTTTGAATTGGCCACCAAAACTTTCATTAAACACGTTTGCATTAGGCTAAAGTGTCCCTGATATAACGCTGGAGCCTATCCCGGTTTCAGAACCATGAAGCGACTAGGAGTTACTTTATCTTCAGTCTCCGCCCTAGATGGAATGCTGGCCCAAATACAATTGTCATGGCTCAATCTCTCTTTCTGATATAAGAACAATTAAGCACTTTTTGAAAACTTTCTTTACGATGAATGCAATCCAAAGTGATACACAGCATGTACAATTTATTTATTTTTTAGTGGCCTAAACACGACTCGCTCGATTTGGAGTCTAGGGATTTAACAAATTAGGGAGCGGACTTCTGCAATGGAATACAGCTGATCAGGTATCAAAAACATGTCAAAAATTTGAATACGTTTTGTCCGCTCACAAAACTGAACTGTCGATATCACTGCATAAGCAACATGTGCCAAATTTCGGCAGTTGATAAGTCAAGCAAAAAATTAAGAAGATTAAAGTTAAGAAAACCCAAAGGGTTTGTCCGCAAATATAGTTCGCCATCAAGAATGTCAGAAAATACTAAAATAGCGTTACTTTCGTTACTAGTCATTCTTAAACATTGTTTGATTGTTGTTTGTTTGTCGCAATAATTGAGGCGTTTCCGCCATTGTAAGACTTGTTGTATTCTAAATATAAGTCAGCGAAAAACAATGCATTAATTGTTTAGTTCCTGAAATGTTTGGATAAGCTAGCTCGAGAAAAAACCCGTTGCCGTGAATTCATTACTGCTGATAATACGTAGACTTACTGCTTCGTTCAAGACTGAAGTCATTTTCACAACAGATCTTTTTCGCAATCCAGTAACGTACCCTTATTTCTTTCTGTCATGACTGTTTCCAACTGGCTGGCTGTATCCCTTGTGGTATTTTCAGTGTTGGTGTTACGAAGTTATTCTCGAGGTGAGTTGCACTGCAAAACTTACTGAAAATGTTTTCATTGGTAGAATATAAGATATTGAAATTTTAGTCATTTTGTTCGATCAGTGGTCAAGCCTGACAAATTTTCTACTGGCTAGCACTCCATGTAGCAAGCTGGGTGAATATTCGCTTAAATCAACGCAAATAATTGCTTTCGTTACTTCACAAAAAATCACAATGGATGTTTTACTTGATTAAAATTAATGTAAGATTTAAAATCTGTTTATGAAATTCTTCAAGATCTACGATCTAAATTAGGGTCAGGAGCTACACCTAAAGCTACCTAATTTTGTTTGAGTTGTTATCATATATCTGAGAGCAACCGCGCCACTTGTTAATCGGTTATTTCGTAGAAAATGCCTACAAATGCCTTAACAGATCGGCATGTAACAAGGCACAGAATTTATGAGTTAGTCAAATCTACCTCTTCTGGCATCAGTGTTCGCTTGTTGCAGTTGTGAACAATTTTCAATCAGTACAAATATTAATAGTAAATTTCTTAAAATAATTCGAGCTAGATATAGGGTAGGAACTTGATGTTGTAAGTCCGTTTATATAAATCCGTTATCATATATCTATTTAAGTATTGTATCACTTTCATTGATAACTTGAAAATCCGCTTGGAAACGCGTCAAAAGAATCTTCGAAGCATCGAAACAAGTAACAAATAAGATGTCTGACCAGCGAGTCTAGCTCGAGTGAACTGATGAAAAAAAGAGGTTCGCAATCAACTTATGGCCCTATGCTGATAATAACTAAAGAGACTTAACTTGGCAGAGTAATGTTATTGAGGATCATCAGAGTTGCAGTATCGAAATTGGTGGTAAAAAAATCGATTTGCTTTCGTATTTAACAGTCTCCAATATTACTTTCAGATGAGTGCTAGACATGCTCCAATTCGGTTGTTAGTCACGAAGGGGGCTTAACAGTTTATTATTTAATAATTGCGTGTTAGACGCGCGAGTGTAATGCTTTAGCACGAGCCCGACGCGCAGGTTTCGTTTTGGGCTTCATATATATAACGCTTCGTACACGTGATTTACCAGCCCTCGCGTGAACTGACCCTTGATTCAAAGAGAAAACTGCAAGTATCGACTATATCAAGAGATCATCGTGTTCGTTCAAAGGACATTAAAAACTCCACCGTAAGAAAAGAATAAAGATTCAATGTTTTACTTCGAGCAAGTTGATAGAGAGTACCTTAGCTTGTGTTTGATCAGTTCATTCCTGACTCGTGAACTATCCTCTTCCGGTGAACGAATGATACTGAACGTTTTTTGCGGTTACCCACAATTTTAGGAGTTTGTCCAAACGGTTGGATTCACATGCAAAGTTCCTGCTACAAGTTCTTTTCCAAAGGACTGACCTGGAATGCAGCAAAATCCGCCTGTGAAGCACTCGGATCTGAGCTTGTCGTGATCAATTCACAAGCAGAAAATCAAGCAGTTAGCCAAATAACAGGCGGTCGGGGGACATATATTGGTTTGTACAGGAATCCTAAAGACAAGTCTCGCTGGCTGACGCTTGACGGATCACGTCCAATTTACACTTATTGGTATAGCGGGGAACCTAACAGTCTTGGTGAGGAGTGTGCACATATGCGTCGTAAGTCATATGGATATAAATGGAACGACTTGGCATGTCATTATTATAATTTTCCTCACGTTTGCGAAACCAGTGGTAAGTAGTCAGAAAAAATCATGTTACATATTATCAAAACCTATATTAATTGTCTATTCACCCATCTCCGTCGTAAAACGAACTTTCAAATATTCAGTTTAGCAATTACACTTCTTGGACTTTCAAAAGAAATTCAAACTTATCAATCGATGCATTCACTGTTTCCGCTCCCTCTTAAAATATGGCGAAGGCTCAAATGCATTATGGCTGGATCCGTCGTCAAAAAGTGAGGAGGTGGTCAATATTTGAAGCATCACCATACATAGTCTCCAACCTCACTTAAGAAGGATGTTTCCATGGAAATATATCAGTTGATATGTATTTTGCATACATTCTAGTTAGTTAAAAATTACAGCTAATTTTGTAGATGGCCACAAGTTTCTTATATTTTTCTTTTCTTTTAAAAGTACATTATTCTCCTTGATTTTTACCTGAAGACTTTATTTAATTTAATTTCTCTTTATTGTGGTTAGCCAACCGGTGCCAAAAGCTTTCTCTGGGGAGTGGTGTAAGTCTTTCTCCCTCCCATTGTCTCTCGTCCAATCAAAAGTGTGGATCAACTTGTTCTTTTTCTTGCGCCCGTGGATACCAACTCAGCGGTCCTTCATCTTCTCAGTGCGGACGAGGTGGAGCCTGGAGCGGACAAGTGAACACAGTCAGCTGTAAAGGTATGATTGGTCGAGGATCTCAATGGGGTTAGCCGTTAGCCGTAAAACAGCCAAAACATGAAGCCGTTAGGCGCAAAAAATGAAAAATGTTAACCGTTTCCCGTAAAAAATTGTTTACCGTAAAACATTCTAGCCACGAAAGTTAACGTCTCAAGATCTCTTTGTTAAGACTGTTATGTCCTCATGTGTCTTGGCAAACCGGAAGGGTCAGAAGTGTCTGCCGATTGTGTCGTTGCGCAAGTTGAAAGACGTTTTGACAGCTCTGACTGTAGTTCTGACTAATTTTTAGACCTTGTTCAGTTTCTTCATGTAGGAGTTGATTATGGTTATATTGAAAGCTATAATTGGTATATATCACGCTGGAGAGGAAAAGCCCATAGAAAGATAAAAGGCCAGGATAAAAGTCGAGGAAGAATACAGCCCGTCAATACAACAATTGAAATTAATTTTTAGCGGAGCTCCCAGCGGCTCGAAGGGCCGCAGAGCAGAGCCCCATACCCATAGAAAATTAACAGAACCATGTATTTGAGTTTTCATGGTCATCATGGCTAGCGGCACGGTTCGCGGGCGCGTACGACGTACGTACGTCGTGCAACATGGCGGCCATACTCCAGAAAAAGGTTTAGTTAACGTCAGCTTACATCTTTGATATTGGACATCCATGTCATGGTCAATTGACAGCTGTCAAAACAAGGTATCCGCTGACCAGTATCACATGACCATATCGCGGGCTTACATGTAGAGCTTATCGAGGTTTAATGTTTTTTTGAAGTTTACCGCTGACCACGTTATGGTTTCCATTGGATCGCGGGCTCAAGTGCTATAATTTTTCCTCTTGTCGATCAGTAAATTCAGATTTACGAAAAAGGGCGAAGTAAATATTCGGGGAGCTTCGCTTTTAGGCTTGGCTAAATCTATTTAATAACTTTATAAGACAATAGATAATAAATTTTAACACTTACGTTAACCGTAACGGAAAGAAACTAACCATTAGCCGTAAAAAGGCCAAAGTTTTGACCGTTTACCGTAAAAGCCACCACCCCATTAAGACCCTCTTGGTGGGCCTGTTTTATTCTTATGTACACACAAACACTAGTGTCTTGCTCAATAAAAAAAATACAACCCGCATTCCGCATTGAAATTGACCTAGAAGGATCGTCCCTGACGTTATCTATACAGCTGATATGATTTATGAGTCCCAGTCATATAGTGACGTCAGGAGCACATGCCCTACCAACCCCCTTCCCCCTCCCTCCCGACCGATGAGGAAAAGCACCAGTTATTATGGATAACTTCAAAATTTCAACATGCAACATCGCCTCAAATTTGGTTTTACTGAAGCGTTGAGTAAATTAGTGTATACATTTCTTCTTCAGTCCGAATTGTTTATTGATGTTTGATTATGATCTATTTCAATTTCAGCTGCAACGTGTTCAGTTTTGACCGTTGCCCGCCTTGTCAAAACGTCTCCTAGCAGCTGCGTGACGTCACAGATAAAAATCAACACGAGATGCTCGTTCTCATGCCCACAGGGATACCAGCTAGAAGGTCCCTCTTATAAGCAGTGTGGGGCAAATGGTCAGTGGACGAACAGTGCTAACTCCGTCTCATGCACTGGTAGGTCAACTATAAAATATCGTGATTTTTTCTAGAGATTTATGTGCTAATCTTTTAATATTGAGCTAGTCAATCTTGACTGTAGTGTCACAGAGTCAATTCTGATTTTTCTTTCAGATATTGACGAGTGTGCTGTGTCAAATGGAGGCTGCAGTCACAAGTGTGTTAATACTGCAGGAGGCTACAAATGTGAATGTCCAGACCCGGAACTGAGCTTATCATTGGATAACAGGACATGTCACGGTAAGTATCGACTTAAACTTACATTTACACAACACAAAAGCGACTGTCTTTCCTTGGAAATATTTATCTTCAGTTTCATTGGTAAACGTACCATTGAACCATGATTATATATTTTCTGTCGCTCCTTAAAGATATAATACTTTTAAAAGGAAAAAACTACGAAGATATAGTATGCATGCCTTATTAGCTTCCACGGTTTCTAAGACGGTATCACAGAACAGTGTTTTAAACTAACTTAACATTGTCGCAGGTTTGGTTTTATAATTCATTCCTTTTGCCACGACCGTATATACTTTATTTATTTTTTAGCTCCAGGTGTTAATGTTCAGTGCAACAGAGACAATATGACCATCATCATTCCCAAGTCCCTCCTCCGTGGTACTGACCGTGAGCATCTTCGGCTCCTGGACACCACATGCAAAGCTGAAGAAACAAGCGCTCACTTCTCCCTAACGACACCGCTGACCGGCTGTAACACAACTCGCAGGCACACGCCTACAGCTATCGTTTACTCCAACACAGTCTTGGAAATCCCTGCTGCTGCTGAGGATGTTGTGACACGCGTGCGTGAAATAGAAATACAGTTCAGCTGTTTCTACTCCAAGTATGGTGTCGTGTCATCGGTTGGTTGGAAACCAAGTAACAGAAAACTTGTGTTTAGCGATGAAGGCAAAGGAAACTTCACACTCTCTCTGAATATGTTTCCTGGCAAGAGATTCGTGAGTCCCTACACAAAGGATGATTTCCCTGTTGCTGTGGTGCTGCGCAAACTTCTGTTCTTTGAAGTATCAGTGACATCAAGTGATAAACAGCTGTCAATCCTAGCTGATCGATGCTATGCCACTCCCACTCAAGCTCAGAAGAGTTCACTGAAGTACGAGTTCATTAGAAAAGGGTATGTGAAGAATTTTTTGTCATTTACTATCAATAAAACTAAACCAAGTGTTGTAAATATTGGAAAATTCACCACATTATTAGGGTAATAATTTATAGCTCAGGTTTGCTCGGGGAATGTTTTGTATCCAGTCAGAAGCTTTTCCAACATTTAAAACATGTAGAGGGAATCAGGTTACTCAGTGTTAACATTATGCAAACGACTATCGGTGGTTTATTTTAACTAACTTGTGGAAAAAACTGCTTGAACTAAACTGAGTGGGCCCTTTAATTTGCACATAATGGTAACAGTTGATCACACCTTGCTGGAGAGCAAGCTGCGTGTTGGGCATCCAAAACAAAGCAACCTCGACCACTTATGCTTGACTTTTCTTTGTTTTGGATGTCTCAGAGCGTAGCTTACCCTCAAGCATGGTGTTATTTTGTATCATGTGACCTTTAGCTACAAAGGACCAATTGTTGGTAGAGTGGACTAGGGGATAACCCAAAACCGGTTTATTTATCTCTCAGATGCCCAAATGACGTCACTGTGAACTACCATTCAGCGCCCTCAGTTAGTGCACAGCGGTTTAGCCTAGAAGCCTTCAAGTTCATTGCTGACCATCCATTTGTGTTCGTTCACTGTCACGTGATTGTATGCAACGCAACAGACCCAGACTCCCAGTGCGCAAAGAAATGTCCATCAAGTGGCCGAGGAAGACGGGCAGTGAGTGATCACGTGACTGACGTGTACTCCTTGGTCCAGGGCCCACTCCACCTTGCACGAGAAAAACGAGAGGAAACGCGCAGGAATGGCCTGGATAAAAGTGGTATGTAGACAAGAATGTTAAAGCGTAAAGTGTATAAATTTCTGGAAATTGTAATTGAAATAATGTTTTTAAAACAACCATGTGATGTCATCTTTTTTTGTTATCTGTCTTTTATATTCCTCTAGGTTCCAGTCTCACATTTCTGATGGCTCTGTTGGTGATGTGTGTTGCCTGCTTGACGGGAACAGCGCTGATGATCTTTAAGAAGTCACGTGACAAACCGGCTGGGTATGCCTTGTTTGTCAGCGGTGACGAGGAGTGAAGGCATGCGCAGAAACTTGACTGGACAGACTTTAGAGATACTCGAGCTCGAGATATGCACTGAACTGCTAAAAATTATTATCACATTCTTAAGACCATTTCGTTGAAAAACTACGTACATTTCAACGTACTCTAGTTAGTCACTTCTCCTGGCATAATACAAGGAAAAGTACTATACGTACAGGCTTAAACTAAACAAGCAACGAAAAGTTAAGACGATGAAATTAAAACCTATTCTAAAAAAAACTAATTTCAGAAGTATGACAACCAACCAAGTGTTTTTGTATTTCTTTTTTAGTTTTGAGCTTATATATATGTTTTTGACTGATATAACTTGCTTTTCACGACTAGATACGGCTTTTTGATTTGTCTAATTTCATTCTGGTAAAATAACTTGCTTCACTTGCATATCTCTAGCTCCAGTTTTCCCTCACTGCATAAGTAGATACTGACTGGTTCCTGGAACAAAACTTTTAGCATCGCAAAACTGACCTTCTATGAGTAAGCGTTGTTAAAAATTTAAGCTCGGTTTTGAGGGCTAGTCGCTAATCTACTTCTTACCGGATTGTCGAAAAATAATTGATTTTATTAAGGGTGCTTGCTTTTTTATAACATTGAAGGATCATAGTCTCCGAGAAAAACTAAAGCATTCTGCTTCGTTGAGACAGAGGGGCATAGTTTCTTCAGTTCTCTCTTAAATCTCTACGCTTGCCACCCCAGATGGGGGTTATAAAGGAGAGAAAGAAATGAAAAGAAAAAGAAAAGAGTGTAATCAAAGCTAAATTGGGGTGGTGTAACCTTTTGCTGTCGTGCGCAGATGCTAAAGTAACTACCTCACTAGTATTAATTAAAGGGTCACAAGGAACAAACTACATGATACATGATGTGTAAAACACATAAGTCGGTCTGTGTAGCTAGTTAAAATCTGTTAACGTGCTTTAGCGAAAGGGTATTTTCTGGCCTATATCTCGGAAGGAAATAATAAAGGAAAATACAAAGGAGGTCATTGTAATTGTTAACAGTATTGGCAGCAAATACATTGCACTTTGAAATCTCAAGCTTCACGAAAAATGTTGGCTGTCTTTACGTCGATCTGCCCACGTTAACGTTTTAACTGATTAACACCTTAGAGTAGCTTGAGAGCGAATGGTTTACGTTCACTGCATCAGTATAAAGGAATGGTATTAGACAGGTGTGGTGCTGGGAGCTTAGTGCTGTTTAAAATGAGATTAATAAAATGTTCAATTGCATTCAATGCAATGCAAAGGCATTTGTGTTTTTATGACTTGTTCGCGAGAACTTTTTTGACACACATTGCACGCTGTCTGCAGATCTTACTACAACCTCGTTCCCAGGGTTTCTCTCTCTTCACTCTCTTCACTCTCTTCTCTAACTAGTCGATCCATGTTTTTACATACATGGATGTTCGCGTGACATAGAGCCTATCAAAAATATGTTTATATAATGATTTGCAAAATCATTTGTGGTGGTTACAAAAAATGTCATGTGATTTTCCTTTTCATCTGCGAATTTTTAAGAGCCCTGAATGATTGAATAACTTTATTTGAGTGTCAAATACATTTAGCTTTAATTAAGGTGGCCCGCGGGTATTTATCGGATTGACGGATCTCTTTTAAAAGTGCGTTTTTGAACAGAAAAACTTTAATGGATTTCTTAGAATCCTAAGGTGATATAAATTTTAAATCTCAGGCGATCAAACTCAATTTGTTTAAGTTACGGAGGTTTTCTTTCAGTAAATTGCGATTAGTTGTCATATGCGCACTACAGCGATTTTTTCTGTAACGACCTCAAACATGTCAAGCTGGGTAACAGCTAACGTTTACTCACAGCAAATTACAACTGTACATGATAATCCAGACGATTTTGGCGGCTTTCTTGACTTATCCGTTTTTCTACCCGTTAATAGACAACAACCCGAAGCTGTAGAAGGTCTTAATAGTATGGTGTCAATGCAAAACGACTGGTTGACCAAGAAGGAATGGCAATTAGTTCTTTACGTTACATTTCTACAAATATTACTTTTGTATGTTTGTATGTTTGTTTTGTCTTATTACCAAAAAAGACCCGAGAAATAAAATCCTTAAAATCTATGCTAATTAAAATCGGGTATACAAACCTCCTTCACGGTTATGATTTCTTGTTTTAACTTGATGAATTATTAATGAGTTTGAAAAGTTTATGTCCAAACGGTTGTATTCACTTGCAAAGTTCCTGTTACAATTTTTTTCGCAAAGGGTTGAACTGGAATGCAGCAAAATCCGCCTGTGAAGTGCTCGGGTATAAGCTGTTGGCGGAAAATCTAACAGGCGACCAGGGGACATTGGTTGGTTTGTACAGGGATCCCAAAGTCTCGTCAGTTATGGGTTAACGGATCACGTTCCACATACACTCGTTGGCCTGGAATTATGGTCCACTTAACAATTATGGGGTAAATGAGGAGTGCACATATGTCAAGTGAATGGGAATGGATGTCACATACCCTTGTTTACGTTTAAAAGTGTGACTGTCTCTTGCAGTCTTCAATCAAGCTTCAGAATATTCTTTTTTTCAAGAACATTGTTTGGAATTTTCAAAAGAAATTCAGGGTAACCAATCAGTTGGCTTAAACACACGCATTTACTGTGCCCGCTTCGCCTGCTACCAAATAACCCTTTAATTGGCGAATTTCAGTTGGTTTCTAAAGGGGGGGAGGGGGCTGGCAGCGAGGCCTGGAACCGAGTTTCGATGATTGCCCCATTTTTGTCCCCATAGCCCTTTCGTTTCTCTTAGCCGGCTGGGCCTTGGCACGAGAAAACGAAGGGCTCTGGGGACACAGGATTTCCAGTCCTAGATTCTACGAGTTTCGGTCTTCATGTATGCAGTCATGACGTTTCAAAAGAAATTCTTTGTTCCAAACAGCCAAAAAAAATCGAATTAATTCAAAAATTCTATGTCCCCAGAGCCCTTCGTTTTCTCCTGCCAAGCCGGCTAAGAGAAACGAAAAGGCTATGGGGACGAGAATGTGATTGCCCGAGCAAATAAATTTGGTCAAGTATAAATAAGAACTGGTTTAGTTAAAATAAAGATGGCCGACAATATGTGGCGGATGGTGGGGTTTGCGTAGGCTCATAAACCGTTTTGAAAACCGTTTCGATTATTCCACGTTCGAACATCAAAGAGCAGTTAGCCCCTTTGTGTCAAAAATTTCGGTTATAACGAAACATCGTAAATGAAATTTCGGCTGCAAACCAGCGAGCGGGAACACCACAAGATTGCGTTATTTGCATCCTAGTGCACACAGCAAAATATCACACCAGCTTGTGTAATGTGCTGGATAAGCTGAAAAATCCTCATTTCTGTGTTCCTTGACTAAACGCCACGATTGTAAGGGAAGCCATTTTTGAACAGCTTCGTGACTCTTTTGTGTAAGACTTTCATCAAACCGATGTTTTTCGGCATGCATGTTTTGTAACGCATCACTGCAACAGGCCTAGGCTAGGCCTGGTTAAGTTTCAGTTCAGGGAATAAACATCTCGCATATCACAATAATACAGGTTAGATCCCTTAGCAAAATTCACCATCTTTTCGAAAGTTCATCAAAAGTTGGTTGTTTTTTGTTTGTTTGTTTATCAGTATCATCCTTAACCTGCTGTTTTGATAACACAAATTCCGGAATTCTTCCCTAAAAATGATTTTCGGACTTGATCAAATAGTTGTTATTGAGAGAGTACAGAAAGTCTAACTATATTGATTTTGTTGACCCACTTGATCCAAGTATGTCATAATAAATTATATCAAATCTACCAGTGTTTTTTTTAATTTGTTTTGTACAAGATACATTTTTCTCGTTCAAGTAGTGGTGTAAGTTTGATTGGGAATGTTTGCATTAATTTGCTTTACAAAGCCACAATATTAAACTTTTGAACTGAGTACGTATTCCTGATAATGGACTTCACTGAAGAAGGAGATGGAGTGACCTTTCAGTTACCTTTTAGGTGAAATTTGAACCTTGCAGGAGGTTGGTTGCTCAGCAGCACAATACTCCAGTCAGTCAACTAAACCTTAGTCAATGTGACCACAGTTTGATATATTTTCAGTGAAAAATCGACAGGAGTTCTAAAGGGGCTAAAGATTGTTACTGACAGGACAATATTATTATTACACTATTGTTTCCCCACACTTCACAAATGTACACTATTTACCTGTAACCGTTTACTGGTCAACAGTAAAATTTCTTTGGACAAGTAGAGCAGTTTAGAATCAAGGGTTTCTGTGCACTTCAGACAGTTTACCTGATGTTTTTTTTTTTTTATGCCAACCGGCCCCTTTGCAAATAAATTTTTCACTTTTCAAATATGTGAAAAAAATGTTAAAACAATAAAAAAGCATGGATTTCTTAGCCTTGACTTAACCCTAATTATGCTAAGCCCGGATTTTTTCGGGACTTGGAGGAATGGACATTCAACAAACCTGCTCTTTTTAAAACTATTTACTGCTCTAATAACCTAAATCAAAGCTGATCCTTCATTCCAGTATTCATTATCCTTGAAATGCCTTAAGAAAATGCGAACGGGAATTTGTAAAGATTACATGTATGTCATAGCAACAAGGACTGACTGTTCCACTCTGTTCAAAGACTGAAAATAGTCCTGACTGGAGTCCGGATCTCGAGTCCTATGCTCGGGTCTGAGCTCAAGTCCTGGTTGATCTCGATGTTACATGTACTGTAGTCGTTAATATTTAGTTTAGTTTGGTCAATTGTTTTTAAGGGGGCTCATCTTTTGCTTTTCCTTACAGAGAATCGAACTGCTTCAGTTGAAGATGACCTCGCCATTTTTGTGCAACCACAAATTGTTGCCATTGGAGAAGGTTTTGACTTATAAACGAACTCTTTGTTGTGTGGAAAGGAATGGCGGTTCAAAGTTTAGCATATAAAAACAGTATTGCATTTTTTTTTACAAAAATATGGCATGACAGCTGTTCTATTCAGTTATGTTGTGTTTTTGTTTTCTTAAACAAAAAGCATAATAATGAGAATAAAATGTTGTTTACAAATCGTGTCTTTTGTGTATATATTTATATCAAGAATGCCTGTTGCGGTTCTCCGTTAAATGAAGGCAGTTTCATTTATTGATTTAAGATGGTTATATATAAGACAATATAATGAGTGTAAATCAACCACAAAATTAGAACCATTATATACGGGCAAGTGGTAATTGGTATAGAATTTAATGGAGCAAAGAACTAATTATGGAATTGCAAGCATTTTAGGCAACCTACTGATGAACGGTTACGGCAATTAGATATTTTCAGTATTGCTATTACGTTCATGGTCTGTTCCCGTAGAATTGATTACAGTGCTCAAATATAGCTGGTTTGGACTCTTAAATCTGAAGAAAATCTAAAGTGAATTGTAAAGTGAATTGTCCTTTAGGCTATATTGGCGTTGATTTAGCCATGAAAAGTACATTCGTTTTGGTATTTTATGGGGCAAATCAGTCACCCGCGTCATCGCTTCTGCATGCACTGCATGTCATTTATTAGTCCTTGTAGGAGGGCTATTTTTAATAATTAAGACCCAAAACAGCACTTGCACAGCATGTCGTTTTAGACATAATGGAGCTTATTTAGTCGTTTATAGGCCACAAAATGTGGGCTAATTTTCTTCCTTTCTGGAGGCATCAAACGGCTCAAAAAGGGCAGATCTGGCCATCCAAAAGCACCATTTCAACCCTTTTAAAATCAAAACAACCCGCCATTTTTCCAAAATAGCCCTTCTGTATATTCGTTTCGACCACCTTAAACAGGGCTTTTTCTGCTCTGTTTACCAGGGTCAGAACAACCCTGTTCCAAATGGGCTAAATAAGCCCCCAAAATAGTACTTTATTTAACTCACCGAAAAGGCCTCATTTTTGGGCTAAGATAGATCTTTCCTACCTATAGTGTACATAAATAGCGACAAAATGGAAAAAAAAGTCAATGATACTGCCTCTCTCACGATCAGCTGGCTAGCACTAACGTGATTTCCACGGTCCTTGTTTACTTCTTATGTAAGGAATGTTCCAGAGAACACTTGACGGCTTTAAGGCGGTTTCTAAGTAATTATGTTTTAGAGCTATATCAAAAATACAATAGTATTTGAACTGGTTCAGTGATTTTTGTCATTATAAATACAGACGAGTGTGCAATAACTATTCAGAACCACATAAGAAGTTTAAAGGTGTGGTGAAGCTTACAGTTGGAATAACATATCAGTTCAAAATTTCACAAGGTAAGCCAGGGCTGGGTTTTTTTAAAAGTAGTGGTCAGAGCTCCACAAAACACTTTGTTAACTTTAACCTTAACTGTCCACCTTGCGTCGATTCAATCCAATCAAAATTCGGTTCGTCTAGCTTTGATTTATCTCGGCTGTGTCAGTCATTCGCGAAAGCAAAAAATGTTCCTAAATGTTCTTCTTTTCAGTAGAATATCATGGCTTCTGTACAATATGTGGTACGCAGTCGCTTAACTAAAAAAAAACTTAACCGCCTTGCTGAAAGTCCAGTCTATTAGTCTTGCCTTCAAAAGTAGATCAATTTCCATGTTTTTATAAAATATTCACAGAGAGCGTCAATACCGTACCGGGCGAGTACACTCGTTTTGTTTGGCATTTCCCTCGTGTACGTATCCCACTTCATGTCACAGAATAGGAGTTTCCATTCGAGTACAGTAATAAGCCCGGTGTGAGCCCGCGTTGTTGAACCAACGATCGCCATTCCGTTGGCAGTAAAAGAGGCCACATACCAATTAAAGCTAACATGACTTATTGAAAAATACACTTAGTTTTTGTTCTTTAATCGATTACTTGAGCAGAGTCCTTGGCCTTCCAATATAAAATATCTGATATTGTTATATTAGGATGATATTCGGCAGTCTTCGGAAAACTTTGAATGATCTTCGGAAATCTTCGATGGACATCAAATTGTCTTCTGGTGAACTTTGGCCATCATTGAAATACCTCGGATGACGTACAGAAACGGCATTGTTCGAGTGTTTTTAGTTATATTGAAACTTTGCACTTATGTCACCCTTCTAAATGCTGTCACACTTTACAGGGAAGGCCTACCCTTATCTTAGCCTAATTTTTTTTACGTGTTTTGATCCCCATGGACCACTTTGGAGGTATGAATTTGCTTGTAAGTTTGAGGTTTAACATTCGCCACTCCATCTTAACTTCAAGGGGTTTTTAAATGAATTGTTAAGTCATCTTTATGATCTTCTGAATGTTTTCGTACAATGAAATAGGCCAGGTAGGGCGATGCGCGATCGATAAACATGTCTCGTCGCTTTGCATACCTCGGGGATTCTGGTGAGATCTAGCAGTCTCCACAAGAAACTATATCGCTTGTCTTTCTTCGCCATAACACCCTGGGAAACACTGATCTCTTTCAGATCAGCTACAAAGACGACAGGGCGACAATATTGAGTTCAACCTTTTGGGCAGCAATTTCATCTTCCAATTGGGCTGTTCCACTTTCAGTTAAGCGACATTCGCTTCTCTTAACCCCCCTCCTCCCCTCCCCCCAACAAAAAAACGTACTGCTTCGAGTCGGACTGGAATCCTTTTTCACAACTGAACTTTTTTTGCAATATCGTTACGTATTTTAATTTAGTCTTTTTCTCAACAGACGTTTTTGAAGTGTACATTGTTCGTGTTAGCATGGCAGTTTCCAACTGGTTGTCCCCAGTATTGCTCATGGGATTCCCAGCCTTGATGTTAGGAAGAACTTCACAAGGTGAGGACTCTGTAAACTTTATAGTAAAATGCCAGATTCCACACATTAAGATTCCGCCGGGAGAGAGAAACAGATTTCAGAAACATCGCATCATTATATTCTTAGAGAATAACCTTTGCCACTCCTTTAAAGAAATATCCCTTCATGCGAAGTACTGATAATTTCTAGAGGTGAATATACGAATTGGAATCTGACATTCTGATATTTTTGTTTAAACAAAGTAAACTTATGTTCTCGACATTTGCTCTAAGAGCATACTCAGAGCTTAATATCCTTGCACCGGCTACAACTTTCACAAGACGCTACCTGTGTCACACTAGTAATGCTTTTTTGAATGTTCTTTGCCAGCATATTGATCCATATTCGATCGATGAATTTAATATACTTGCTCTGCCCAAGGAAAGCTTGGCTTCAGGCACAAATTCCACCTTCCATTTATTGAAATGCAGTTAATTTTGTAGATCTGCTGCAAATGCTTGAGTAGAGCACTCGATTAAACCCTAAAAACTCACCGGTGAATTACTTACATAAGACTGACCCGCCAATTTAGTTGAGGAGCCGTGAGACCCGGCTGTGAAAAAGGCTTGGGACTGGTGAGAAAGACGAGAAATCTGAAATCTGTAAATGGAACACGAATTTCCATTGGGAAGTTTCCACCGGGAAAACGGGACTACCTTTTCAGGTTGTCCGTTTATTTCGAAACGGAACGAACCGAAAAGACGTGCTCCATTTACATCCCACCCGGAATTTCCGGAAAGTTTTTGTAAATGGTAAACACCCATTGTTAACTATCCGGAGTTTAATCAATAATCAGATCATTAACAAATTCACAGTTAGTTTAAGGTTTAGAGAGCTAGTAAAGCACACCTGTATTCAAGTTCATACATATTCAGTCGTAATTCCTTAGATAATGTAAGTTACCCTTAGTCCAGTCCATGGCCTACCCCTTTCCGCCACAGGCGGAAGAAAGCGGGAAAAGAGAGAGACCAGGATAACTTGAATGCCCATGCTTCATTACTTCATAACGTTTCCTTTCCCTGACCTTTTCAAAAATTATACATCAAGTAAGGCTTCATTAAAAATTTCGTCAAACAAAATTGCTTTGGGAGATAGCTGCGTGTTGCCATAAATTATTAAATCCTTTAGAACTTTTTAAGTGAGAAGCTATATGTTTCATTCAATGTTAGCAGTAAAGCAGCGCCC
Source organism: Oculina patagonica (assembly GCF_052425735.1). Taxonomy (NCBI): domain Eukaryota; kingdom Metazoa; phylum Cnidaria; class Anthozoa; order Scleractinia; family Oculinidae; genus Oculina; species Oculina patagonica. The sequence goes on along the minus strand of NC_135764.1, from coordinate 28,047,747 downwards.
TGGATCCATGAAAGCTGATTTGAGATTTGTTTGCTTTATATTTAGGCGTATGTCCAAACAACTGGATTTACTTACAAGGTTCCTGTTACAGATCCTTTTTACATAACTTTACCTGGAATCAGGCAAAATTAAACTGTGAAGCACGCGGATCCAACCTTGTCGTGATAAATTCTCAAGCTGAACAACAAGCAATTGGGGAAAACTTTAATTTCAGTTCCTCCATTCATATTGGTTTGTACAGGGATCCTCAAGACTTTTCTCGATGGCTGTGGGTTGACGGATCACGCCCAAGCTACACTAACTGGGATCAAGGAGAACCTAGCAATACTGGCGTTTGGGGAGGGACGGCTGGAACAATGTATCATTCCCCACCATATGCATGGGCCGTTGCGCAACGTTACTTTCAGCCGTCCATTTGTGAAACCGACTGTAAGTCAGAACACATTATGTTTTGCATGCTATATTGACTGTTGAATTGACAGAAAATAATTTTATAACCCGCTGTTCACATTCTTGAAAATTTCCTGCTTCATCCCCTTTTAACCTGAGGATGCTACGTTTTTAGCAATTTGTTAAGGTATAACGTTCTCAATTTTCTAACGTTTACTCTTCCTAAATTTTGATTATCGAGATGGTTTTATTAACTTTTATCTTGATGATCGCCAGCTGAGTTGAACAGTGAAAAGTACCGAGCAGTACTATTTTATACTTCTACACATCCCTGATGACCGATAAATTGTTAGATAGCCTCTCTACTCTTTCTTCTATTCACTGTTTATTACTATTTTTAAATAGTAAATTACTGTTTATTACTATTTTTAAAATTGTACTTTAAAAAGTACAAGAGGTTAAGGTAAAACTGTGCGACCCAAATAGTTAAATTACGCTTAAAATATGAATAACTTTATGGGAGAGGTTATTTAGCTGGGAGGAGGGGGGTAGGCTTAGGGACAGATATTTATGTTTTAGAGGGGTGGGATCAAAAATCCTGAGAAAAATTGTTTGCAAGAGCAAAAACGCTCAAATAAATTGTTTGCAGACACGAAAAGGGGAAAACAAAAATTTCGCAGACAGTAGATAGTCAGCTATTTATACATCACGATGTATAGTTTGATTTGCGTGAGTAAATTTATTCCTATTTATTAAAGTGCCAGATAAAAACACAACTGGTTTGATTTGGTAAAGATGATTTCCTTTTAAAAAGATGATTTTTTAGAAAAACACTTAAAGTTTAATCTAAAACTTTGGGACCCAAATAGTTATATTACACTTAAAATATGTCAAACATATCAAAATTTTCCGACTCGTATACACAGATCCGAAGACCTGTGTGCTTTTTACAAAATGTAAAATTCAGTTTGTTTTTATGTATGTGTACAGGTATCCTCGCTTGTATAATTTAAAAATTCCATGCTGAGGTGTGCGCTAGTCATGTGCACACAAAACACGTAGGAGCGAATAATCGAGAATAAAATAGTCCTACAACGTACTCAAGTAGTTCTCAGAGGTAAAAAATTAAACAATTTTCTTTATTAAAAAGTCAAGTATGATGGTTTATGGGAGTATCGTTCACAGGAACAGGGCTTAACTTTTGTTTTAACAACTAACCAAGGCCACAGGCTGGACACCCAAAAAAATTGTCTGCAGGAAGATGCAGCCCGAAAAAAAAATTGTTTGCACAGAGAACGACACACAAAAAAAATTATTTGTCTTGAAAAAAATGGATCCCCTCTCCTAAAAAATAATGATCCGTCTCTTATAATTTGACTTTTTGCGCATGTATACAGCTTTCATTAAGTTGCATCAAAAATGCCCGGGGGAGGGGAGCAGGGGGGAAGAAACTAGGCTTTTTGGGGACAACAGCAACAAAGCGGTGCTTGAATTTGGAGCGTTCACAAAAACCCAGAAACGGTTGCTAAGGTTAACATTTCTTGTGCTGGAGTATTAATGCTACACCCAGAAGCTTTATCCTATATTGCTAAAGACTGAAATCACTTGGAAACTGTCACTGCGTAAAGACGGCGACTTTAGCTTAAAATTTGGTAAAAGCCAAGTATTGAAGCTGTAGAAGCCAAAATTTCTGTTTCGCCTCCTACGTTATTTTGCATGCATCCAGTTCCTTGTTAAAAGAAAACAATAGAGTCCATTTTTAAAGAGTGTCGATCAAATCGTTTAACCACAGTGCATTTCATGTTTTCCCCTCAACAGGGTCTAAATGTAGTTTCTTGTGACCTCATTTCCAAACAATGTTTTTATGCCGCTTATACTCTTCCCAAGACAGAAAACCACTGAAAACTCTATACAAATATTTGTAAGCCCATTTAAAGGTGCTGAATTGTATTGAGAATCACAAAGAGAATCAGGCATTATTTTCGTATTCAGTTATTGACGAGTGTGCAGTGTCAAATGGAGGGAATTGCAGTCACAAGTGTGTTAATACTGCAGAAGGCTACAAATGTGAATGTCCAGACCCAGGACTGGTGTTATCAATGGATAACAAGACATGTCAAGGTAAGAACCGACGTACTTTTTTTTTTCTAAGTGCCCCACTTTTTTCTTCTCACTATCCAGCTTTCAGTACGCAAATACCGTGAAAGTTCCGCCAAGCTTTTTACGTCAGTTAATGACAGATTTTAAAAGTATTGCCTGTCTTTATTGTGGTAAGATCAAATTCAAAGAAAAAACGGTTTGCAGATGATCCTGACCGAAAAGTTTCTTTTCCCATGTCACAATGAATGAAGATGCTGTGACACGTCGCACAAAACAAGGACAAATATCACGTGACTTCTTTGCAAGCGTTAGTGCTTTCATAAAATTGACTTTTATAGAGTCCTATCAGATATCTGGATAAGTTTTATTTTTTCATTGAATACGTTTCTATGAATAGGTTGTGTAGTAATTTCCGCCTCGTTCTCATGTTAAACTCTGCATGACCTGTACTAACTCACAAAAACATAGCTATATCTCAAAACGTGTACCACAATTTGAAACCACAAACTACCTAGCGTGAAAGAGGAGGTTTTAATCTATTGAAATCCGTGTTCAAACCGTTTCAGTACTCTTGGTTCATTTTTAGCCTCTGGCTCCCGGACTAGATAATAAAACACCAAACTGCTGGTGAAGGGTAATCAACATCACACGTTTCATTCTTCACGCCAAAATCGGCAGCAATATACAAACCAAATAGCCCAAAGTTTTGATCTTCGCTTGCACTGTATATTGAGTCGTGGAAACCATTAAGAAAATCTTTCTTCCAGACACTGACGAGTGTGCCGTTTCAAATGGAGGCTGCAGTCATAATTGTGTCAATACCTTTGGGGGCTACAAATGTGAATGTCCAGACCACTGGACATTGACGTCACTGGATAACAAAGCATGCGAAGGTAAGTACAGAACCATGAATACTGTAATAGCACAGGAAAACGATAATTACTAGCTTACTGTTTTACGTCATTGGTGTGACCCACCAGTGTTGAAAATCGTGCTACATTCTTTTGTCTTTCAAGTATTTCTTGTTGTCGTGATTGCTATAGCTTCCATTTTGCGGGAAAAGATGGCCTTCTGACGCAACTTCGAGAAACCGCTGACTATAACGTGAATTTATCGTGTTGCAAGTTGTCAGAGCATAGTTATTCGGTCCCAGATCTCCTTTCTACCTCCCCCCCCCCCCCCCCCCCCAACGACGAGTTGCAAATTGTGAGATTTCGTCGTTTCTTTAAATTTGTGTGTACGTGGTCGCATATTTTTCGCATTTCTTTAGCTTCAGGTGTTGATGTCCAGTGCAACAGTGACAATATGACCATCGTCATTTCCAAGTCCCTCCTCCGTGGTATTGATGGTGAACATCTTCGGCTCCTGGACACCACATGCAAAGCTGAAGAAACCAGCGCTCACTTTTCCCTAACGACACCGCTGACCGGCTGTAATACAACACGCAGGCACTCACCTACCGCTGTCGTTTACTCCAACACAGTGTTGGAAATCTCTGTGTCTGGTAACGTAACAAGGGTGCGTGAAATAGAGATACAGTTCAGCTGTTCTTATTCCAAGTATGGGGTGGTATCATCATTTGCGTGGGAGGCAAGTAACAGAAAACTTGTCATCAGCGATGAAGGCAAAGGAAACTTTACACTCTCTCTGAATATGTTTCCTAACGAGAGCTTCTTGAATTCTTACACCATGAATGATTTCCCGGTTGCTGTAGAGCTGCGCGCTCTTCTGTTCATTGAGGTATCAGTGACATCAAGTGACAAGCAGCTGTCAATCGTAGCAGATCGATGTTATGCCACGCCTACAAGGGATCGTAAAAATCCTTTGAAGTACGAGTTTATCACAAAAAGGTAAAGAACTGAATTTATGTTGTTGAGCGGTTATTAACTTGTACAGTGGAACCCCGATATAACGATCCTCGATATAACGATATTCCCGATATAACGATGAATTTCTATGTCCCAGCAAAAGTTACAGTAAAATGTATTGGACGGAACCCCGATTTAACGATCTTCGATATAACGATATTCCCGATATAACGATGAGAATCTAGTGGACCGAACGTAAAATCCTCCCGATATAACGATATTATCAGTACACAGTCACATGTTATTTGCAAAACATCGAATTTATTTTTGATTTAATGCAGTAACATTACGGTAATCGAGTCATCTCTAACGTTTCTTAAAACAGCTTTGTACGATGATATTCTTATCAAAATTATTCTCTTTATCCTCCTCTAATATGCAGTAAAAAGTACTTGTTAGGTTTACCCCGATGTAACGATATTTTCGATTAATTTACGGCCATATCGTTATATCGGGAGTTTCGATATAACGATATTATTTTACTGCTCCCTTGGCATATCGTTGTATCGGGGTTCCACTGTAATTGCAATAGGTGGTTTTTACTGTCACGCTGCTCTCACGCCGCAAAAAATAAAACCAAAACTATTGAGTCCAAAAAATCAAGAATATTACAGATTATAATCATTTCATCGGGCATTGTGGCGTATTTTGCGGGCTAAAATGGAGAATTCAGCGGGCTAAAATATATTTTAGCCCGCTGCCGTGGACCAATCAGAAACAAGAAAAAAACGAAGCCAGCCAATCAGAACTGAAAACCATTCAACTGTTCGCGCCGTTTTCTTACTGGCTGGCACAAGCTGGCACATTTTCAAGCTTCGTTTGATTTGAGTCGAGACGCTTCAAAACTGTTTTTGAGCTTCATAACGACAAAATTTTTGAAGGACTGAACGGGAAAGCAAATTTTCAGTCTTCTCAGCTAGATGAAGAGGAATTACAGAAAGTCAAAGAAGAATCCAGGCGGCGAAAAGAATGTAAGTTTGTCTTCGTCGAGCGAAACTTGCTCAGTTGAATTTCAGGCATATTCCAAACTGCCAGTTCAGTTAAAGCACAATTAATTTTAACACTTCTAAATGACGACTATTTCTTTGCTGCCGATAGAATTTTGTAATTTCCTTTTCAAGCAAAGATTGTTTTGAGTAATTTTGCGGTTTTCTGCCGAGTTTTGTAAACTTTTAAACCTAGTTTTTAATCAGAAATAAACGCCGACTCGCAACGGCAGTGTTCACGATATCTCTTACTGTTTTTGATTTCTTAACTTAATGCCCTCTGAAATGATTATAATAGTAATAGAGTTGATGTTCTTGGGCGTAAATATGTTTTTGGCCCTTCTCAGAGCTCATTTTAGCCCTCGCCTGCGGCTCGGGCTAAAATGAGCCTGAGTCGGGCCAAAAACATATTTACGCCCAAGAACATCAACTCTATTGTTATATTGTAGAAAATTACTATATAAACTACTTGTCCAAGTCTCAGGTCTGTAAGGCATTCCGTGCTCGAGTTATCCGTCACAGTATGGAAACGCCATGTTGGTGCCCAACTGCTTGGGCACCAACATGGCGGCCGAAAATCAATGAAACATTTGGAATTTACTTGTGCGCATGCTACAAAAAGCGGTCTGATCACCCTCATGGACAGATTGTTTAAAAAAACACAGGATAAGGTATTTTTTAACTATACGTGACACCTTCTGGCGGCCATCTTTGATGTCGTGTGGCGTAAAACTCCAAAATTCAACTGAATGCTCTATCTTAAAGACGGTGGATACTATCGAGCTAAAAACCTTCAACAAGATATATATTAAGGACGTCTTATAGTTAGTTTTTGGAACCCTTTTGATATCCAATCAAAATGCGAGAAGTGACGAAGGCGAAGTCGATAGTTGTTGGAGAGCGAACATGGAACTTGACTGCTCCGCCTGGCACAGTTCTTGCATTTTGATGGCCAGTGAAAGGGAATGTCATCAGAATATAGTTAAAATAAAGATGTCAAAAAGTTGTCAAAAATTAAGAGTTGTAGTGGCAGCTGTACAGTGCATAGCACTGCAATGTAGGAATCTTGGAAATATTCTTTAACTAAACACGTCTGTTTACACAGATGGGAATAAATCCTGAAATTGTTTTCTCTTAGATGCCCAAGCGACTTAACTGTGGAGTACCATTCTGCGCCTTCAGTCAGTGCACAGCGGTTTAGCCTGGAAGCCTTCAGGTTCATTTCTGACCATCCGTTTGTGTTCGTTCACTGTCACGTGATTGTATGCAACGCAACCGACCCAGACTCCCAGTGTGTAAAGAACTGTCAATCAAGTGGCCTAGCGAGGCGTTCAGTGGATGATCACGTGAATGACGTGTACTCTTTGGTCCAGGGCCCACTCTATCTGGTCCAAGAGAAACAACCCCCAAAAAAAAAAGAAAGAAAAAAAAGAGGAAAAGACTGTGATTAAAGCTGTATTCGGGTGGTATAACCTTTTGCTGTCGTGCGCAGATGCTAAAGTAACTTACTCCCTGGGATTTATTCATTTAAGGGTAAATAGGAACAAACTACGTGATGTGTAAAACACATAAGTCGGTCTGTGTAGCTAGTTAAAATCTGTTTACATGCTATAGCGAACGGTATTTTCTGGCGTATTTCTCGGAAGGAGATAAATACGGAAAATACGACGCAAGTTACGTTATTGCAATTGTTAACATTTTTGGCAGCAATGCCTTGACTTTGAAGTCTCAAGCTTCACAAAAACGTTAACTGGATTTAATTACGTCCACCTACCCACGTTAATGTTTTAACTGATTTACACCTCAGAGCAGCTTGAGAGCGAACGTTTTACGGTCATGGTTTCAGTATAAGTAGTAATAGGTGTGGTGCTGGGAGCTTGGTGCTGTTTAAAATGAGATCAATAAAATGTTCAATTGCATTTAAATGCAATGGAAAAACATCTGTGTTTTTATGACTTGTGTGCGCGAACTTTCTTGAGACACATTGCACGCTGTCTGCAGGTCTTACTATAACCTCGTTCCCAGGGTCTCTCTCCCCCCGCCTACCAAGTTGGTCTTACAAGTCGAATCATGTTCTTACATACATGGATGTTCCCGTGGCGTCTAGCCTACAAAAAAAAAAACGTTTATATAAAAAAATTGCAAAATCATTTTTGTGATGGTAATGTTTAAGAGATCACTATGACGGCTTCGAAACATAATAGTATTTAAACTGGTTCAGTGACTTTTTTCATTATAAATTCAGACTAGTGTGCAATAACTATTCAGAACCACACAGGAAGTTTAAAGGTGCGACGAAGCTTACAGTTGGAATAGCATATCTGTTCTTTCCCAAGGTAAGCAAGAAGTGGGTTATAAATCAGTGGTCGCAGCTAAACAGACATTTTGTTGACTTTAACGTTAATTGTCCACCTTGCGTCGATTCAACTCAGTCAAAATTTGGTTCGTTTAGCTTTGATTTGTCTCGGCTGCTGTCTATCAGTCGTGAAAGCAAAAAATGTTCCCACATGTTCTTCTTTTTAGTAGAATATACATTCAGTACAATATGTGTTACACAGTTACTAGACTAGAAAAGAACTTTACAGCCTTCCGGAAAAGTCCAGTCTTTCATCTTGCCCAACAAAGTATATCATATTTCCGTGTTTCTAAAATATTCACGGAAAAGCGTCATTACCGTACCGTGCGAATAAACTCGTTTTGTTTGGCGTGTCCCTCACTGAATAGGAGTTTTTATTCGAGTAGAGTAATAAGCCCGGTGCTGAGCCTGGCGGTGTTGAACCATTGTTCGCCATTCCGTTGGCAGTAAAAACGGTCAGGTACCATTTGAAGCTAAGATGACTTCACATATCTGCGCGTATAGTGGATACAAGTCGCACTACATTTCTGGGATTTTATTGTCATTTAGAGGCATTCTTACAAAGCGCTCGCGTTTATGTTAGCCCACCAGCTATTGCAATCACCGTTGTTTGTGTAAGATCGTTAAAGGAAAGTTTGCTTCAGTTTGCTTCTGTAAATGAGATGAAGCTGATATGCTTGAACGCTGTGGGATGCGATGCAAAACTTTAATGTTTATGGTATTTCTTTCTACAACATTTTACAGAATTAACAAGTAAATTTGATCCTTGAAGAGTAGCAACAAATGGGTATGCTGCTAGTAATTCTATAGCGTTTCCTTAAGACTGGAGATTAGTATCGCTGTCAATTTTTTCCTTCTTCTTATTTTTTTTTTCACTGATAGGCAATTAGCTGGACACGCTGTATGATTAACTTACACAATTAGCATAGAATTTATTTTTCAATGTTATTGTTACAATACAAATTTTAATTAACACTCCACAGCGGGGCTTTTCAATACTATTTGTCTAGTGTTGCAGAAAATAGGATTATAAAACAACAAATTACAATACAATTATGATAAGATAGATTGAGATATAATTACAAAATGATCATTGTTGACGTCCCTCTTTCAAGGGAAATGTGACTTTGGCTAAGTTGTGTTATTAGGACTATGACAAAATTGAGAAACAATCGATTAGACTTTTTTTTTCCTTTTTTACAATTATCTTCCCTCTGTGGTTTCCACGGTCTTGTCTAGTAAATATGAAAGACATGTTCAGTGCAAGCGAGAATTATGCTCATGACAGCGCTTTAGTGACAAAGGCTTCTGTTATGTCTAGGAGTTATCCGCAAGACATAAAAAATTTTCGCAAATAGCATTAACACAGCGGCTTATTTAGAAATCCAGGAACTATTAACACGCCATCAACAACTGTTCACACATTTTGTGAAATTCACTAGATTGTTCGTGAAATCCACTGAATTAACTCCGAGGCAAATTATTTTGGTAGAATTTGGTACATTTTACGCTGAAAAGGAAAGCAAGGACGTGCAATATCATACTCAAGAACGGAGCCAATTTTAATTCGTTCGTAAGACAGGGCTCAGAAGTTTTTCAGTTGCGGTCAGGCAGTACAGATTTAGCGTGGCGCCCAGAAGTAAGGAGGCGGTTATTAATTACTGGGGGGGGGGGGGGGGGGGGGAGGGCCGGTACATTTTTGAAGAAGAGGGCTCAAAAACTGTGACTCTCTCCCAAATTGGAGCCCAAAAATTTGCAACCCGCCTCAAATCTAAGACCAAAAATATTGTGACCCCCCCCCCCCCCTCCCACCGTCCTTTGAATGAGCACATAAAATAATAAACACAGCAAGGTGTAAACCATTGAAATTTGTTCACTAGTTCTTAGGGTAGGGTCTCAAGTATAGGGTGGTGGCTTTAACGGTTAACGGTTAAAATTTTGGCTTTTTTGCAGCTAACGGTTAATTTATTCCATAACGGTTAACATTAGTTAAAAGTTAATTTTCATTGTTTTGCAAAAGTTAAAAACTAATTAATCGGGCGTGGCCGATTTATAGTTTACCCTTTGGTCGTCCTAGACGATAGTCTCCTGTCGGCTAAAAACGACGGGGATAGCCTGGGCCAATCGGTTTCATTTCAGTTTTGACAGTAAATCGTTGTAGGAACACTGCGTCGACTTTTGGGCTAATCTGCAATCTGGTTCTCTTCTTTGCTTCGGCGGGAGGACAGAGAGAAAAGCTTAAGGGGTAAAGTACTAATAATCACCATTGTGAAACTGTAGTTGCTTTGACAAGTTGAAGCTATTTTTGTAAATAAAAGGGGTAACGTCATTCATGTCACGCCATGTTTTTGTGGGAAACTTTGAAACTAGACGCTTTACTGGTTTCTACAAATAGCATTGTGATCTGGCGGTACATTTTTTTGAGGCGGACTCCACTTTAAAACTATTTTTTATATATTTAGCAAGAAGTGTGTCGATTTTCATTTCCGCACAGTTGGGCGTTAAAGTCGCCTGTCACAAAGAGTAGAATGTTTGCACAACATGTGTTGGATATTTTAGATTTGACTAGTGACGTTAGTAAGACACTTCTCAAGACGTCAGCAAAACATTGGCGATGTACAGTATTGGTGTGAACTTGAATGGAATTTTTTACGAGATCAGTAAAGCTATTGAATGAAAAGATGACTTCAAAATGAAAGCTTCGAATAATTATAATTAAATTAAATACCACTGATTGAATTTTAGAAGAGAAATTCAGGAAGTGACATCTGTGTTCAAAATAGGAATTTTTGTACAACTTAAAGTTCCGAAAAAAAAAGACCACATGTTTTGTAAAAATCACAGACAAACATGATCAGGAAAACAAAACAGGCCAATGTGTTTTATTCACGAAAATACAACTTTCTTAAGAAAGAGTTTGTAAACAAGACAATGGAATCGAATTACATTTCACACGAAATTTGCATACATTTGAACTTGCAAAAAAGAAGTATCTCTGCCGAGACATAATAGCGAGACCTTGCATTTATAATTATTGTATTCTGATCTGATTGTTATTTTTTATGCATTAACTATTTGAAAGTGGTTCTCATTGATGAAAACAAAACGGTTTTTCATTCACTGCTTGAAGTATTTATAGACGTGAAAACATTCGCTTAATCAAATTACATTCTGCACGAAATATTTTGTATCCATTTGTCCCGAAACTTTAAGGAAATTGAAATCTTTGTTGGACAGTACTGCATAAAAGTAGTTCATAGAATTGAATAATAAGATAAGAACCATATTGATAAAGGAAATTTTAAAACTTTATTTTGGCTCATTTTGACGAAATTCAGGATTTTCAAAGACTGCCAGTAAACGGCTGTATCTTGTCTGTCTCTAACGATTTTGCTACAGTTTCGAACGAGCTAATTTTTCAACATGATATCATGGTAGCGGACAGAAGTCGGTTCGTTCTGAATTTTTCAATACGGTATACAAGTTACAGGTCAATATACAGACCCTCTGTACAGTAAAAAACGTTTGGGAACAAACTATTGTGAACTTATTTTCTATGTTGATCAGTAAAAATCCTTAGTACGACATGGGGTTTGTTATCAAGTTCGTTAGTACGTTAATACTGCAAGGTGTATAACCTCAGAGAATTATTTTCAAGTGTGTTTTGTTTTATTAGCGGTTTATACTCTAAGGTCTTGGTATGGGAGATCAAAATTAAGGCAAATTTCTGTTATTATCTGATTGCTTGGCACAGATTAGTACGATACTGAATTGGTTAGGAAATGTAAACAAACATTAAATTGAATGAGAGTAGAAAGGGAGGGACAGGTGGGGGTGAAAGGCCAAGGAGATGGAAAGGGAGGGAGAATTAAAATCCATGCTTGGTTATATCACGCAACCTTTGACTTCTGTTGTTTTCTCACAAGAACAAAACTTAAGGTGGGGTTCTACCTGAATTTGAATGGAACTTTAAGAGATTTAAAGAAGGGATTGAAGAAAAGAATGGAAACACCACCAAACAGTTGACCCCCTCGCAAGAGCACTCCGGGTTGTCAGGAGACTGTTTGGTGTCCGTCCACCAATTTTTAACTTCAAATTCAAATTTTAAAATCACATAAAATCTCCAATATTTCTTATTTGTCTAAATTTTACTAATCCTTTGAGAAAATTTATCGCCTCCCAGACATCCCCCAAAATCGCCCCAAAATTAACAAAATACTGCAAAACAAAGATATATGGGATAAGTAAAGCTTTCTTTGGATTTCTTGAAACGCGGCTGAAATGGTTTTCAGTATTTTCCAGCTCTTATACTTTGGGACAGTACTACTATTCTTCATCAATTGCTATTACAGTAATGGTATGAAACAAATACCTAATCATTGGTCAACAAGTTGTGATTATTTTCTTGACAATAGTAGTTACCTGATAAAGAGTTGTAGTACTGTTCCATCAAAGTGTAAGGGCTGGAAAATACCGAAATGCGTCATCCACCTAAAGCGTTGGAAAAATGGTCTTCAGGTAAAACCCCGCCTTTATTAAGTATTGCGAAAAGTCTGCACTTGCTAAGTGTTAAAAATTTATATTTTGTAGTCGTCTAGTTCAATCGTTTATTTGTATTGTGCGAAATATATTTATAAATTGAGACCATTATGTCATTAAGTAATAATGCAATCTTGAAAACATTTCAGATTTTCATTATTAAATAGAAACACGAAAATTAAAAATTTGGGAAAACAAGTCTGTCAAAGTGACGTTGCCATGGTGATTTTAAGTTACTGGCACAATAACTAATCCTACCAAATTATTGCGAGATAAGTTTTAGATAAATTCGCAAAGTTTGGCAGCGTTTGGTTGTATCTTAAAAAAGTTATAAGCGTCCAAAGTCAGCGCGGGCCTCAAAAGCCCCCCCCCGAATAAGTTTAAGTGACTGTTTTTCCAGTGATTTTTACTGTACTGTACCCTGCCTTTGAAGTCAAAACAGATAGCTAATTATTAAGCGCCCGATTTTAAGCTTCTCAAGCTTCTCAAGCTTCTTGTTCCATTATGGTCTCAGGGCCATTCTGGGACGATGAAGTGAACTAGTTTGGTTTATTTATAATTACGGACCGTTTTTTTACGGCTACATGTTTTACATACGGCTAACGGTTAACCCCATTTGGATCCTCTTAGGGAAGTTGTGTGCCCTCAAGAGGGGTCTGGGGGAATGCTCCCCCCCAAAAATTTCAATTTTAACCCTCTTAGATAACTTTTCTGCGATTCTGAGTGGCAATATGATGGCGCTTTCAGAAAAGCTACTTAGATTCCTGTTTTAACTCTTTCAAGTGTTTGAGCTATTCAAAGCAGGTAAAACAGAAACAATAGCAAAATAGTGTGTTTCTAAGGCGATTATTTCTTAACTTGTCATGATACAAATAGATATGATCAAAATGGGATGTTTGAATCAAAATAATATCATGCAAGAAATAATCGTTTCAGTGTGAGATTGCAACTGATTAAGCGAGTCCCACGCTCAATGTGTTATAATATGTGCATGTATATGCATTCCCTTGAGACGCTACTTAGCTATTTAGTATGCTGTTATATTAGTTCGTTGTCAGTTACAACGTAGATTTAAAGTAAACACTTGTTCGTTTACTCGTGTTGATCCTTGTGTTATTACATGGTGGCAGCGTGTGTGTAACTCTATTCATCGTTGACAACGTTAACCGTCTGCGATGCCAGGAGGTGAAGGAGAATCCGCTTCAAGCGCCGAGCAACTGCCGCGGCTCAGCCCACCTCACGCGCCGATGTTTCATCTTCACCGCTCAACCTCTCTGTTAAAAAAGTGGAGAAATCGCGAAAACTGGAAACTTTGGAAGGAAAAAAAAATATTATTTCTAGTGATCGGGCCAGCAGTCGTGTTCTGCGGGTTTGGCTTATCAAAATTCACTTACGCCGAAACCGAGAACCGGATGATTGGCGCGTGGTGATGGGAAAAGTAGAGAAGCACTGTATTGGAGAGGTCAATGGATCTATGAAGGTACTGCTTTAACAAGCGAGACAAGATCCCAACCGAGTCGGTGGATAGTTTTGTCGCCGAGTTGAAGACGTTGGCCAAGACGTGAATTTTTGTGATTGTTTGCGGGACAGTTGTCCGCGATCGAATTGTGCTTGGAATCAAAACGAGCAAACTACAAGAAGCTGCTGAGGTAGAGATCTTACCCTGAATCGGTGTATTGACTATGTCGCAGCGAGGTTACGGAGTGCAGATGAATCTCTTTCGGAACAGTAGACAAATCTGCTCAAGTCAAAGAGCCTTCGTTCCGACGCCGGATGGACGGTCGGGAAAGAAAATTTCGTGCAAGTTTTGTGGCTACGATCATGCTCCAGAAAGAAGAAGTGTCCTGCCTGGGGCAAGATGTGTAGCGTTGCAAGAAAAAGAACATTTTGCTAAAGCGTGCAAGGATCCCGCGGTTTACGCTATTGAGAGCGATGAAGACTTGGAAGAATTAGTGTTGTGAGAGTTCAAGCTATGAAGGATAAAGCCGTGTTTGCTGAAATGCTTGTCCAGCAGAAACCCGTTAATTTCAGTTGACTGTGGAGCTAGTGCTAACATTTTGCCATACAAACATGTTGGAGGTGTGGATCTCGCTCCTTGTTCCCAATCCCTTGTTATGTGGAATGGCACCAGGGTCAAGCCGATGGGGACGTGTGCTCTGCTAGTTGTGAATCCTCGGAACAGTACAAAGTACAAAGTGAGGTTCTTGGTCGTCAAGGAAAATCTAACTCCACTTCTGGGTTTAAATGCTACTGAGAAAATGGGTTTACTGACAGTGCACAAGGAAAACTTTGTTAGTGTTGTGGAGAATTTGGAAGATGATCTGGTAGTCAAATATGCAGATGTGTTTGACAATGGCCTTGGAAAGCTTCCTGGCAAGGTTCATCTACAAGTAGACCCAGCTTGTCAACCAGTAATTCTGCCTGCCAGAAAAGTGCCCGTCTCAGTCCGGGAGAAGTTCAAGGTTGAACTTCAAAGGTTGCAGGACCTGAAGGTCATCGCCCCTGTCGATGAGCCAACTGAATGGGTCAGCCAGTTTGTCGTCGCTGTCAAGAAGTCCGGTGATTTACGGGTCTGCATCGATCCTAAGCCGCTGAATGCAGCCCTCAAGAGAGAAAGATACCAGATTCCCGTGATCGACGACATGCTGCCCGATTTGGCAGGTGCTCGTGTGTTCACCAAAGTTGATCTCGCGTCTGCTTTTTGGCAATTGGAGCTTGACGATGAGTCTAGCCAGTTAACAACTTTTGCCACTCCTCATGGGAGGTACCGCTGGCTTCGTTTGCCGTTTGGTCTGTGTGTATCGAGCGAGATATTTCAGAAACATTTACACAAGAATTGCTGGGCCTGCCAGGTGTGAAGTGCATTGCTGATGATGTACTTATTTATGGAACGGATGATGCTGATCATGACAGCAACCTGGAGAGTTTCATGAAGAGGTGTCAGGTGAAGGGCATAAAACTCAACCGCGCGAAGTTGGATTACAAGTGCAAAGAAGTTCCCTTCCATGGGCATCTTTTGACAGCAGAAGGCCTGAAGCCAGATCCTCAGAAAGTTAAGGCGATTACTGAAATGCCACGGCCTGAGAAGCCAGACGATGTGTCGCGTCTAAATGGTATGGCCAATTACCTCAGCCGTTTCCTACCAAATTTGTCTGACGTGATGAAGCCGCTGCGTGACCTAACACATAAGGATGTAGAGTGGTGCTGGTCCGACACGCAAGAACGGGCTTGGTGTGAAGTCAAGAAACTCATTGCATCTGCCCCTGTGCTATCCTACTACAAGCCAGACGAGCCGCTAGAGGTGCAATGTGACAGCAGTTTGGCTGGTCTTGGCGCAGCCCTAATGCAAGGCGGTCATCCCATTGCCTATGCGAGCCGAGCGTTAACGGAAACAGAGTCTCGTTACGCACAAATTGAGAAAGAAATGCTTGCGATTGTGTACGCTGTGGAGAAGTTCAACGACTACACCTTTGGTAGAAAAACAGTGGTTTTCAGTGATCACAACCATTGGAATCGATTCTAAAGAAGCCTTTGCATCGTGCCCCAAAGCGTTTGCAGGCATGATCATTCGCCTTCAGAAGTACGACTTGGAGGTGAAGTATGAGAAGGGCAACAAGATGTTCTTAGCCGACACCCTTTCAAGAGCATTCCTTCCAGCCGGTGAGCATGACGAGCAAGAGTTTGAAACCATCAATATATCAAGTATCTCCCGGTGTCGGAAGAAAGGCTCCTGCAGATTCAGCGAGACACTGAAGCGGACGAATCTCTTCAAGTATTGAAGGGTGTTATTCAGAAAGGCTGGCCAGAGCAAAAGAGTGAAGTGCCCAGTGTTATCTCCCCTTACTTCAACATGCGTGATGAAATGTCTATCCAAGATGGCCTCATCTTTAGGGGAGAGCGAGTTGTGGTTCCGCGAGCTTCTAGAGCGAGTTATTGAAGCGAATTCACAGCTCACATCTTGGGGTCAATGGCTGTTTAAACAGAGCGCGCGAGTGTTTGTATTGGCCTGGGATGACGGCTGATATAAAGAACTATGTGTCAACTTGCGAGGCATGTCGGGAGTATGAGCGCGGTCAACCCAAGGAAACAATGATGTCCCCTGAGACGCCTAACCGTCCCTGGCAACGAGTTGCAGCCGATTTATTTGAGCTCGAAGGAAAAACTTACTTAGTAACCTCGGATTACTACAGCGATTTCTTTCAGTTGGATCATTTGAGGTCTCCATCGTCGACCTCTGTCATCAGGAAGTTAAAGGCTCATTTTGCGCGGCACGGCATTCCTGAGCAACTGGTGACTGATAACGGCTCACAATTTACGTCGCGTGATTTTCTCAGGTTCGCGAAGGAATGGGACTTTGAACATCTCACGAGCAGCCCATACCACAGTCAGGGTAACGGTAAAGCAGAGAGTGCAGTAAAAGAGGCTAAGAAGATTCTTAGAAAGTGTAAAGTGGGTGGAACGGATGCTTTTCTTGCTTTGCTTGATCATCGCAACACCCCACCTGCCGGTGTCCAAGTGAGTCCTACACAGCGCCTTTTCAACAGAAGGACTAGGAGTCTGCTACCAATGACGGCCAGTTTGCTTGCACCACAGGCTATCCCAGATAATGAGCAATGCAAGGCCAAGCTCGAACAGCGCAAGCAGCGACAGGCCAGGTATTACAACAGAGGGGCTGTCGATCTGGAGCCTTTGAAAAGAGGAGAAACCGTGAGGCTGAGACCTTTCCACCTGGGCAAGCGGGAGTGGTCAAAAGGAGTGGTCCGAAATCGGCTGGGCGAGAGATCGTATGAGGTAGAGACGCCGCACAGCACTGTTCGCCGCAACCGTGTTCACTTACGAAAGACAAACGAGCCATCACCGCCACTTTCAGATGATTTGCCTGTTGAGTTACCTGCTTCCCCGGAGCCACAGTCGGATAGGTCGCAGAATGCCGTTCCCGTAGAAGCTGCTCCGCCTGCGTCAAGTTCAGGCAATGCGTCTCCGGTTCAGCCGGAAGGTTCCCCGACTGTTGCAGAGTCTCCCAAGCCAGTGCTAAGGCGATCCGAGCGCCAACGACGGCCACCTAGGCACTTGGATGACTATGTGCTTACAAAGCCATAAACTGTTTTTTTGCCAGACTGTTCTAGATATTTCTAACGCGTGAACTTTAGGCTCGAGTACTTATCTCTAGAATGCGTGCTTAATTCATATTATGTATTTGTCAGCTCGTACGTTTGTTAGTTGTTTAGAGCAAAGCTTATGTTGTTTTTTCTTTCTTTTTTCATTTATAAAAGGGAGGGTGTTATAATATGTGCATGTATATGCATTCCCTTGAGACGCTACTTAGCTATTTAGTATGCTGTTATATTAGTTCGTTGTCAGTTACAACGTAGATTTAAAGTAAACACTTGTTCGTTTACTCGTGTTGATCCTTGTGTTATTACACAATGCACGAGGCTTGAGAAGCCTGAACCAAACAGCTGTTGATCCTTAACACAAACAAGGCTAGGGGGGTCTGGGGGCATGGTCCCCCGGGAAGGAAATCCTGGTTCCGGATTGATAGTGCGCGTGCGCCGGATATTGTGGTGAAACGAACAAGTTTTCAACAGCCAATTAGATTCAGACGCCTTTGTGGCGGGCTTTCAGAATATATAGCCCAGAGGTCCGATCCCTGGCACAGACCAGAAGGATCGCGGACTCTGGGGACGAGATTGGAGTACGTGCTACTCCCAAAGGAACGCTATTGTCTTGCTGTTGTTCTATTTTAATAAAAGGGCTGCATATACATTATGCAGTGTAGAGCCGTGTAGAAATATTTTCAAACAATTTTACCTGTGCTTTTAAAGGAAATTAAAAATGGAATCAAATATTACTTTAAATCAACTCAGAGATTCAGAAAGCACATAAAAATATAAATCAAGAAATAAGATGTCCCCAAT
The DNA here is from genome assembly GCF_052425735.1 of Oculina patagonica. Classification (NCBI taxonomy): domain Eukaryota; kingdom Metazoa; phylum Cnidaria; class Anthozoa; order Scleractinia; family Oculinidae; genus Oculina; species Oculina patagonica. The sequence continues at coordinate 28,029,590 of NC_135764.1, read as the reverse complement.
GGACAGTGACAATAAATGATAAAACGACGTTTACGATCGCAGGGGACAGATTCCGCTCATTGGTATGCATTTATGAAAAGTATATGCACGAAGTGCGACGACTGATACCGAAAATGCGCGAAATATTTATGAATATTTATGTTTCTGCATCAATTATTCGATTTTGAGCAGCAGTTTCACCCTTCAATTGGGCTTTTGACGTGAAAGATTGCTTTTCTTTTAGTTTAATACCCCACCCACCCAATAACGTACTCCTTCGAGACTAAAATCCTTTTCACAACTGAACATTTTCCACAGTATAGTCATGATTTAAATTTCTTTTTTCAACAGACGTTTTTGGAGTGTTAGCATGTCAGTTTCCAACTGGTTGTCCCCAGTATTCCTGGTGGGATTCTCAGTCTTGATATTAAGAAGTACTCCCCAAGGTGAGCACGTTGGACTCTGTAAACTCAGTAAAATGCCGGATTTCTCGTCTAATTTATTTATTTATTTGTTTATTTATTTATTTTTTATCTATTTATTTATCTATTTATTTATTTATCTATTCAGATTTCCCAAACAATAAATATTTACAATAAAAAAATATACAATCAAAACTGTTGGGAGGATAACGGCAGGGGGAAACCTAATTCCCATGTAAAACTGATATCCGTAGTTGAGCTAAAACTTATCAATTGAATTAACTAATGACGAAAAAAAATGAAATTAAGATTAAGCAAAAACAATATACTAAGACAAAAGAATATTAATATATATGCATATATGCTAATTCATTGAATGGCTTAATGGATTTTTCTTATTTTAAATAAACTAAATGCAAAATTCGTGGCAAAAAAATTCTTGTTTTCCTCCCAAACTCTCCCTTTCCCTGACCTTCTCGGCAAATTTCACAGCAAGAAAGGCTTCACTGATGCAATGGCAATTCAACTCCTTTCATTTATTTCCAATAATAAAAGTTCATACTTTAAAGTGCTTCATACGAAATTACGTTGTTATAAATTGCTTAATATTTTGAACTTTTATACATAAGAAGCTATGTATTTGATTTTATGCTAGCATTAAAGCAGCGCCCTAGATCCATGAAAACTGATTTGACATTTCTTTGCTTTAGGCGTATGTCCAGACAACTGGATTCACTTTAAAGGGTCCTGTTACAAGTTCTTCTCCAACAAGGTAAACTGGATTGCAGCAAAATCCACCTGTGAAGCACTCGGATCCAAACTTGTGTCGATAAATTCACGAGCTGAACAACAAGCAATCGGGGCAAATGTTACTAACAATTCCTTGACAGTATGGATTGGTTTGTACAGGGATCCTCAAGCCCATTGCAGTTGGCTGTGGGTTGACGGATCACGTCCAAAATACACGAACTGGTATCCTGACGAACCTAACGATCTTGTGAGAGAGGGGTGTGGAGAAATGTATCCTCAATCACATGCGTGGAAGTGGAACGATCTGTCATGTTATTTGCATCACCCGTTCATTTGTGAAACCGATGGTAAGTCAGAACATGTAATGTTTTCAATGCTATGTCGACTGTTCAATTGACAGAAGATCCTTTTTTAACCCGTGTGTTGTGCACATATTTGAAAACTTTCTGCTTCACAAACTTTTAACGTGAGTAAGCTGCGATTTAGTAATTTGCTAAAATATAACTTTTTTTCATTTTTCTTCCCTTTTTTGTCCCTCAATAATGATTATCTAGATGACCTTATTAACATTTATCTTGGTAATTGTCTACTGAGTAAAAAACTGATAAGTATCGAGCAAAACTGCTTCATACTACTTTACATCTCTGATGTCCGAAATGTTGTAAGATAGTCTCCCTCCTCCTCTATTCATTGTTTTTTTACTATTTAAAGTACAATTTCCTTTGAAGACGTTTATAACGTTATATGGGAGAGGGGATTTTTCTTGGAGGGGCAAAGGTAAAGTCTGCATTCAAGCCTAGTGACCCATCAGGCGAGCTTATCCCAGTTTTATTAACCTGGCGTTTTGTAAGATATAATATTTCCTTCCTTCTAGCCTGTGATTGTCATCTGAAAGGAACAGTAAATCGATCTTCTGTGTGTCAAGGAGTAAGTACATACAATTAGTGGCACATTAAATAAAATGACTGGGTTATAAGATCAATCAGTTGATCAAAGTACTTTAAGCTTGTTTAAAGGTAAAGATTCTTTACCTCTTTAAACTGCAAAACTAAAAAAGAAACAATTCATTGACTTAAAAAATCATTAGCTCTTAAGAGTCAACCTAAGATAACACTAAGAGACATCCTCCATCTTTTATGGGGAGAAGTCAATGGTGGCATCAGTGGTGGATCCAGGGGAGGGTACGGAAGTTCCGGACTCTCCACCCCCCCCCCCCCCCCCCCCCATCAGACCTGACACTTGCTTCACACTGAATTCGAAATATCGTGCATCGACAGTGATAAAACAGATTGGAAGGCAGGCACGAATCTCGCCCACGTGTATAAGTCATGTTCATAATTTTTATCTTACGAGTATATCTTTGAGAGACCTTAACCCCTTTGGTATGATATTAGGCGAGGTTCTTTGAATATTTTTTGAGCAATGGTTGTCGTTGTATCAAATGCTAGTTTTTCATGCGTGGTATTGTGTTACCAAAGGCAGATTCTCCTGGGCAGATTTTTTCCTTTTTTTTGGTTTTGGTTGGTGTGGCTGCTTTCTGTTAATTTTCAAAATAAACTTCCCCGAGAGTTCTTTCGCCTAGACTTCCTGGGTTACCTCTCTCGATAAGTTTGATTGGAGTTGCTTAATTTTTCCCTGAAATACTGTTTTAGAGGAGTTTGTTCTGGGCTGTCTTAAGGCCTCCCCTTTGATGCAACCTTTCTTGACTCCTTGTGGGTGACATGTAGAGTAATGAGTGTACTGAAATGTTTTAGTGGGTTTTTTGTGAGTGCATATGTCAAGCACTCGTTCCTATATAAA